>NC_080027.1:126964938-127327438 GCF_030020395.1 Manis pentadactyla | reverse complement strand
AGACTTTTTGTAGACCAGGTCCCCACCTCATGGAATGTTTAATTAAAGAAGGGGAAACTACAGGTTGAGATGTTTAAATTCCCTGAAAATATAAATGCTTCTTTACTGCTCTGAAACCGTGAACAGTGTTACATAAGAACATTTAACCATTTAGGAGAACTTGCACATTATTGACTCCTAGAAAGTTTATGGATTCTAAGTTAATACCATCTATCCCACCTATTATAACTTGATCAAGAGCCAACCTGTGGCTAAATGTAAATATAATATAATGTATCAAAGAATCCATGTAACCTTCGTAAAGTCCTGTGACAGAGTAAGTGCCGTAAGCAAGCTCCTGTGTTACCTGCAGGTGCTTCCTTTACAAGGGGCTCCTCCGGAAAGCTGCGATACTGGTGGAAAAATTGTCTGGCAAGGTGAAAGGAAGTCACACGTGGACCACAAGGTAGGTGGATGAATTCATTTAGTCTTATCGACATCCAGGAAAGTTCATTCATTCAGTCAAAGGATCTCCCAGGCCCTGCATTACCTACAGCAGAAAGTCCCAGATCCTCAGCATGGGGTTCGAGGCACTTGAGAATGCCCCCGCAGCTGACTGTAGTCCTGCTCCTTGTTGCTCCTCTCTGTAGACCCCCCAACCACTCAGCCTGTCACAGCATTTCGAGTCACACCCCTGTGAGATGTCATTACCTTCCCGAAATGCTCTCCGCATCCGGGCTTTCCTAACAGCACTTGACCCTTCCAGGCCCAGATCAGATTTTACCATCTTGAAACCTTCCCTGCCACTGAGGCATCATTGATGACGTAGTTCTCCGCACATCACTTCACATGCATGTGTTCCTTACTGTATTTATGGTCTTTTTCCCACCTTCTCACCAGTCAGTGTAGATAGGGGGCAAGGATATAGTATGATTGATCCCTGAATCCTCCAAACTTAGCACGGTATTTATCAAAATGTTCTGGAAGATATCATTAGGTTACATTTGAAAACAAAAGTTCAAAGTACGTTTGGAAAACATTCTACTAAAGAAAGTTAAATGGTTTATTTACCAGAGGACTTCTTAAAGTCTTCAGTATGCTAATCTATATCACTTTACTGCTAATATTCTAGAAGGCATAATATGCTGGATTTCAATTATTCTGTCATGACATCCTATTTTTAAAAATCTTTTCTATAGAACATACTTCGGTAGTTACCTTTTAGCACATGGTAGATATTCCAAAAATGTTTGTTGAATGAATAAGCGCACAATTTTTTTACACTATGAGCTATTTACTTTATTGCAGAGTTTGGATTTCTCTGTGGAAATAACACCACTCCATGGTTAACCTATTTATTTGGAAAATTACCATTTCTGCCTTTTCTGGGCAATGGGCTATATAACAAATCACACAATTTGTCTATATCTCTATTTCCCTATGGTTTAAGCAGGTAATAATCACTTTAACGGTTCTTGGAAATAGTTTGAAGTCCTCTGTTCTGGTTAAGTGTACTGTGAAGACATGCGAATATTGACTGAAGCCATTATAAATAAATAAATAAATAAATAAATAAATTACAGCTTACTTTGGTATGGATAAAAAGACCTGCTCTGTGTCACTTTGTCTGAGATATAATCAGTATTTTAAGCTATCATGAATAAGCCTTTCATTTTGGTTTAGTGGTAGTTCTTATATAGAAAAAAACATTTCCTTAAAAAATAAATAAGTATGTCTCCTTACCCTGCACTGTCTACCATAACTAACTCTTTCAAAGTCATTGGAAAAAAATAGACATATTTTCTGACTTTGGTTTCTGGCTCAAGATCTCTCTAAGTTCCCTGAATATATTTAATTAAAGCCTTCGTATAAAAATCACATGAAACAGATTTTCAAAGCCCTATAATCTCGGCTATTTGCAGGAGTCGTCACCTTGCTATAGACAGACGTCTCTTGGTGGAAAAACCCTCTGAACCAGTTGCCAGAGGCCGCTTGGAAATAAGCTGGGCCTGGTGTCTCCAGTTTTCTATTACTTCTTGTTTCACTGTGAGTTTTTCTTATACTTCTACACCAGCCATTAACCCCATAATTAAAATGTCTTTCAAATAAGGAAAACCAAACCATTTCATTGAGTGTTTTTGTATTTTTCACTCTATTACAAATTAAATGCATCTTTCTGCTTTTTGCTATTGTTTACAGGAATGTAATGTTTTAGTTACTTCTTAAATTTATATTTCTAGCTAGAAAGATTAGACCAAGATGACTATTTCCTACGAAGGAGTTTGCCAGCAGGAGTATCTGACCCTGGGATATTTCAATTCCCCACCCAGACACCAAGCCTCTAAACTGTTTATCTGATGTCAGGGCCTTTGTTCTTTGTATTTCCTGGCAAACGGTATCCATGGAGAATAACTGTTGCAGCAAAACAATATAGTCCCATTGTATGTGGTGAGCTTTACTGGACGGATGTGATAATGTAGTTCACCCATACTAATTAAATAAAAATTATTACGTTTGGATGCAATGATTCATTCAATAAACATTTACCATGGGCTTCCCTGGGCACTGCTCTAGGCACTGGATACAACGAGTCAAACTGACAGGACCTGCTCCCCGAGGAACCTCACATCCTGCTCTCTTAACTAAGCAAAATGCACTTGCTTTTTTTCTGACCTAAGTATCCCTTTCCAACTTCATAGGTACTTTTCCCAAGCAAAGTTCTTAAATTTTTTGGTTTTTTTGAAAAAAGCCGACTCTGAAATGAGAAAAAAATCCTAGCGCTAAACTCCATCCAACAGAGCAGATATTTAGATGGTGACTTTCAGGGGAAGGGGCTGTGGGAGGGGGTGAAAGGACGTCCCTCCAAGGACAATGGCTTAAGGTTAGTAAGTACATGCAGAACAGAGGCTCATGTGCCCAGCCACCATCACTGAGGTCGGGATAGTTCATACCCAAGCATTTCTTCAGGAGAAGAGGACTGTTACCTTCCTAACATTTTCATTCAGAACTATTTCTGATGCTTGCTTTGACTAATTTCTCGTGTAGACAAATACATAGGGCGCTGGGAGTTCATAGAGTGTAATTTTGCCTCAAATTAAGTCACCCTAATATTGGCTCTGAGCCTTGCTTGCTACCTCATGATACAAACTGTGTCAAGAGAAGTATCACAAACTTGCAGGTTTAGAGCCAGAGGTTTGCAGCTGGGGGAGGCCAGGATGACCAGAGACAGTCCCCTGCCTCCCGGTTCAGTTCTCGCCCCGTACATATCCAATCATCCAATCGTACCCTGTTTATTCCCAGCGGCTCTAACCAACACAGAGAACAATGTCAATAGAAACTATCACTACTGGCTGCCCCCATTAACCTCTGCAACAGGGCATTACCATGACAAAGCCCTGAATCACTTGCATTTGTAAAGCTCATAGTTCAAATATATACTTAAGTTTTAAAAAAAGTGAAAACAGAAAGATAATAAAGTTTATTTTCCCACATCCGGCTGATTTCTTCAGTCCGCTAACTGAACAAGCTGTTCCGTGGTTCAGGATCCTGTCTGGGCGCCAGGCTGAAGCCTCCCCTCGTGGTCTGCTGTCAGGGACCTCGCCCTGTCCCACCCACCCCCACCCCCCCCAGCGCTGCTCCTCGTCAGGCCCAGGGAGGGCCCGATCTGCCTTTTTTTTTCAAGGTCTCTTTCCAGTTACTCTTCTCCAGCCCAAGAGTGTCTGCCTAACCAGTTACCCCACTTCTCAGCCGCTTGACAAAGATACATAAATGCTTTGATCTCTCTGTCTTTGTGTTTGTTAGGAAATGCATCACACTTCCATTAGAAAGTATAACTGAAGAATTGTTCCAGTCAAATTAAAATATTCTGTAACAGTTAGTGAAGGGAATGTAGGGAGCTTCCATAAAGGGCGGGCCGGTCACGGACGGTGTGCGCGTGGGCTGTGTGCACGTGGGAATAGTAACACCTGCAAGTCACTCACGTATCGTGTTACAGACGGCAGGAACGGTGCGACCTCCGGAGACATAAATGTGCCACTAACCTCTACTGGCAACAGGGTGGCACTGCAGTTTGGGTAAGTATACAGAGAGTTGTGACAGAGGCTCCTAAATTTGGGGTTGAAGCTGTGTGAGAGGAAGTCTGGATATAAGGAGTCCAGAATGTTCCTTTCTTCCCCACTGTCAGTCCCCCTGCAGTACAGCCCTCAGGGGTGCTCTGCAAGCAGATTCTGTGTCTGGGGTGTGCAGCGTTTATTATCATCACCTGGGGGATGGTGGGACACCAGGACCCAGCAGGGACGGAGACTGACCTGTACTGACTATAATGTGGGTTTGGCAAATTCCGTTCCAAACCCACCACAGGAACACAACCTCTGGGGCGAGAAATGGGCTCTACAGGGTTCATGTTGGAGTGGAATGGCTGGGTCTTTGTGTTCCTCGCCCAGCCGTCAGATTCTAGAAGCCCTGGGGAGAGGAGCTGCTGCAAACGGACCCTGTCTGCTCACTGCAACTGGACGGCAAGGGCTTTCTGAAAGGAGATCCGAGCGGTGCATCTCTGTGGCTTCAACAGCAGGTAAGAAAATGGTGCAAATCTGGACCTTCCATGCAAAGAACTGCAAATCAAGAATGTGTCTCCAAACTCATCAGCACAAGAGGACCCAGGGATTGTTCCCTTATGAGGGACTCCTCTCCTGGCGCAAGATAAACAGACTACGTAACTGATTCCGTGGCTCTGTACTTCCCTAAACCTTGCCGCTGCTCGATATGTCCAGCCACCTTGCTGTGGGAGCGTAACAGGCTGTCCACCTGAACCTAAGTGTTCTCCCGACTGACTATTACCTACATGCGAGGGAAGCAGTATTCTTATGTGGTTTTTATTCATTTAAGCAATCACTCACTTATTCATTTATCAATTAAATCATTCATTCATTCTTCCTTTTGCCTTACTGCAAGACTGCATTTGATGAACCTGGAACTGAAACATTTCCTTGTTTATAGATGCCAGAACTAAAAATCATGCAAATTTACCCAAGGCCTCACGTCTAATCACCGTCTAAATTACTACCAGAAGTCTTCGTGTTTTTGCCTCTTAGTCCATTGTTAGCAGAACTAATTCCTCCCAGAGTCTAAAACACAACTAAACTATAATACCATAAATGTAAATCAATTTAACTTAATTCAACATTATCTTCCAAAAATTCTTAATATGCAGTTTAAACCCAAGCCATAATTTATCTTTGTATCGAATTATTTGCTATAATAGAGCAAACGTATTTAAACATACACACACAGAGCCTTGTTCCATGCATATAATAAATACAGTTAAATGCACTATTAAATCAATACTTTCAATGCACTGTGACTGTACCCAACCGATACACTGACGTGCATTGTGTCGTACTCCCCGCCACCTCAACTAGCACCACAAATTGCCGTGGATGAATTGCTTGACGGTGACTTGGAAAAACATGATAGCAACTGAATTGATTGTGTTGACTACTTACCAATCCCATCTCTTTAGAATATCCAGAGCCATGTAAATGTGGATTCTATATGATTTGAGAAGTTTATTCTGTCAAGTGGTCCCAGGAAAAAGGTGTTGCTGATCCTAGTTGTATTTACTCGTATACTCCAAGTAAACACAAAAAATATCGGTGCCCCTGATAATGATTACAATTCATTGAGCATTCACAACATACTAGAAAAGGCCCCAAGGGGGGTCATCAGGTAAGAAATTGGGGATCAACAGAGGTGAGGCTTAGAACCTCACCCCCCCCCCCGTTCTGAGAGAAATCTTCTGCATACGTGGATGTTTTATTGCCCTGGTCTAGCTTGGATTAACACATAGTCTACAGGCACACACCTGATCATCTACATTTGCTCTCTTACAACACTAAACTATGTTTTCTACCTTTATCTTGTATCTACCTACCACTTCAGCATTTTATTAAAAATAATAATAATAAAGGGAGAATTGTGGTATCCACATATAAATCAAGTATAAAAATCAAATGAGTATTCATATTTGAACTGACTGGTTATAGTTCATAATGCATGAGCAAAACCGAAAGTTTCTGTGATGACTGCCCTTGTACTGTTCACCATGTAACTTATTCACTATGTAAGAATTTGTTCTCCATGTAAGAACTTGTTTGTTATGCTTCAGAAGATTGGAGACTGACGAAAATTAGGCTTGGGGTGGATTAATGATTGTGCATTGAGCATTGACTCCCCTATACAGAATTTTATTTTTGTTAACAACCATTTGATCAATAAATATGAGAGATGCCCTCACAAAAAAAAAATAAAATAAAGTACACACTTCCAATTGTAAAATAAATAAGTAACCGGGATGTAATGTACAGCATAAGGAATATAGTCAAGATATTGTAACAGCTTGGTATGGTGATAGCTGGTACCTAGAATTGTCATGTATATAAATGTTGAATCACTGTGTTGTACACCTGAAACTAATGTAATGTAATACTGTGTGTCAACTACCCTTCAATAAAAAATAATTATCTACAAAAAAAAAAAAAAAAAAAAAACACAACCAAAATCAACTAATAAAATGCCAATAAATGCAAAAAAAAGAAAAGGCCCCAGATTACATCTATATTCACAATAGTGTATTTAATGTGTATGTATGTATGTGTGTATTAATATACATATAAACTTTACAAATGCTAATTATAATCCTCATTTTGCATTTTATATATAAAGGAAAGTCTTAGCAGTTTTAACGATGTGCCCAAAGTCACAAAGCTAGTAAACGACAGAGCCAGGACATCAGTCCAAGTACACTCGGCCTAAAAAGCCCTCATTTTAGTTTCTGTTATTCTGCTTTGGGGCTGTCAATCATGTCTTGTGGATGATTAACTGTATCTGCTATGTTATTTCGCCTCAGGAAGCAAATTATACAAAGCAGAGTTCCAATCAGAATAGCAATAAAGACCTGGAATATGCACTGTGTCAGATATGGGCGAGGTCAGCCGAGGGGTGGGCAGGGGAGAGTAAAACGGAAAAGGATGAATACAGTGTGGGAGAGAGAGACAAGTCATTAGAATAAACTGGCCTGAAAATTTTGAGAATTTAAAGGTATGGATACAGTTTCGAGAGGCAGGTATGGGGCTGGAAAGGGGGACAGAAGCCAGAATTTGGAGGGCCTTCAACATGAAGTTGAGAACTTTAGACTTGATCCTCTCTAAACTAGGAGACATGAAATGTGAGTAGGACTGAAATTATCAAAGCAATATAGTAGGGAAATTAGGGGGACAGTTACTAAAAATGGAAGAAACAGAATTCAAGGTTGAGTGGATGTACCAGACTGGGTTTCAGAAATGATGGGTGACTGACGTGAGTTCAGGGGCAAAGTTACAGGTCTGTGCACCATACAGATACCCTGACTGCTCTGCATGTTGATCTTTTGAAATGCATGTTGCTATTGCCTCAGATCAGTGGTTCCAAGCAAAGACAATTGGCAACATCTGGAGAAATTCTGGTTTGTCACATTGCAGGGGCCACTCCTGGCATCTAGTGGGTAGAGACCAGGGAGCTACGCCTCCTGCAGTAGCCAGGACAGCCCCCCTGCCCTCACAGAGGGGAATGGTTTGCACTGCTGTCCTCGGCAGCTCGCTGTAGCTGTATTTACCACACACTTGTTCATCTTGAGTTCATACTTTAATAGAAACATAACATTATCTTGCTGAACTGGTGGATAGGTACTTCCTAATAAATTCTAACAGAAGAAGAGCGCTTTTTAAAACCTACTTACAAGGAACTACTGGAGTCATGTAAGGAAGGAATGATGTTTCTGGTTCTCTGTCTTACAATGGTCGCTTCACACTAAAACATCTCGATCATACATGCAGAAAAGGCAAACCAAGGAGGAATTCTGTAGAAACTGACCATCCTTTTTTTTACACCAAATCAAATACCCTTAGGTATTCTAGCTTTAACCTGACCCCCAAAGCCTTGCTAGCTAAGGAGAGGATGAGCTTGTGAATGACACGACGGAGTTTCTTTGATCCAACCCGAGGCAAAATAATGCCCTGGACTAAATGTTTATTTCCCCCAGGTCAATGCCAATCACAGATATCTTTGATTCCCTGTGTCTGCTCTTTCTACCCTTACAGATTTCCCAGATAAAGTACAGGGAAGAAATTGACAAAGATCTGGGATGGTGGACATTGTGTCTCTCACAGGTCAGGAAAGGTCCAGGCCACTTCCATTTTCTGAAACCTCTGTCTCAGGAATAAAATGAAATGAAATAATAAATGTCCAGATAGGACTATCAAAGCATATTTGTGTTTTAATTTAACAATTTAGCAAATCACCACTTTTTGTTCAAATAATACAATATTGGTCATAGGAAAAGTACGTTCATAAAATTATTAATTTATAGCCTACCTCAGATAACACGATGTGATAATGGGCCCATTATCAGATGGCAGATTATCTATGGCACAATGGAGTCGTGCTATGACAAATGTCTTCTTTCAAACCTGAGAGAATGTTTCTGGAGTTTGTCTGTATCGTCTGGAGAACATGCCCGTATCTGAGAGCCCTAAGTTAATTCCCAGACATTCGCTCCTGGCTGAACCCTCGTGGGATCTGAAGGAAAGAGGAAGGACGGAGAACTGGGAAACGACATACGGGAAATAAGAAAACCTGTGGTTGCACTCGAGACCCAGAGTGTGCGGTGAAACCACAAGATCGTGCTGAGAAAGGGTGGATGTCATCATCACCGAAGCAGATGTGGGTGACTTGATTGTGTAAGGGGGAAAATCCTAAACTGGAAAAAAGAAATCATTTGAAAATTAATATCAGTCTTCTGCTTACTTAACCTTTTAATCTTCCGAATGACTAGGAATCCTGACTTCAGTCTGAGATTCATGAACGTTCACACTTCCATCGCAGTTTCTTGGTTCCAGGATCACCTGCGTCCTGCCTGGGCCCCCAGAGCCGAGGGGTCTTCCCCCGCCAGCCGGTGGCCCTCGCAGGCCTCCCTCCTCAGCAGCCTCCCGGGAGGCCTGCCTCCGCGGTGCCCCCGGGTGCGCTCAGCACCCACGGCCCCAGGCCGTCCTGCCAGTGCCACCCGAAAGGGCTCCCGCCCAACACCCCAGACCCTCGGCTGCTCTGTGTCCAAGGACAGATTCGCTCACACGTTCATTACTCAGTCACTCGTGGGACAAGTACTGACCGAGCACCTGCCACACGTGCCACACGATAATTCCCTCAAGACACAGTGAAGAATAAGCTACAAGAAATAAGACAGTCTGCGTCAACTTCGACAACATCTGTGGGCCCCCAGTTCACCCCCTTCAGATCTGGGTCATTTGTAACAGACTTTCAGAGGGCCTCAGGGAACAGCAGTGAGGTTTTCATAAGACCAAACATATTAAATTTAAAAGGTCGTTCTTTGTCCCGAGATTATGTCCAGTGTTTCTCTTTTGTGGACGTTAAATTTATTTATTTTTTTAATTAAATAATGGTCACAGGAGATGGTGGTAGTTTTTTTCTTTGGCTTCTTAGCTTTTCAAAATTGGTACTTGACAAAATAAAAGTTGACACTTTCTGTTGAACAACATCTTTTGTTTTTTCTTTAATTGTGTGGTCCGTGAAATCTAAGTCTGGGAACCACTTTATGACTTGGTTTATAACTTGAGGTCAGGCCACAAGGCTTGCATGAGCTCTGGGAAGCGGGCCCCCTGCATCCAGTTGACCAAGGAGATACTTAATGTGCTCGAGCATCGGCACACGAAGTCTAAGCACAGGCACGGCTGCCACTCTTCGTTCTCCTGGTGCTCAGCATGCAAGCACATCTCTTTGACTTCTAAGTTACTTCCTATACATTTATGTCCAGTTCTTGCAGCTAAGGACTATGGTTCCACTCTATTTAGCAAACATTCTAATTAGAAAAGTGGTCCATGAGATTTATTATGAGGGAAAGGGTAATATATTTACAATTAGCAAATTAAAACATAAGATGGTATTAAATTACTCTGTCTTACGTCTCTGAGCTATGGATGCCAGTACTGTACATTTTACCTGAAATGCAGAAAACATAAAAACCTGGTTTTGATGACTGTGTTTCTTCTTTCATTTCATCAGGTGCAAAGCCCCGGTAACCAACCTTCTCCCGCGCTCTCCCACGCCTGTCTGTCTCACTCTGTTCCACTGCCAGCACCCCGACACCCTCACACAGCCTCGCGCTGTGTGGGGTCTCGCTCCTGTTGGCCACCAGCCATGTCTATATAGTCTGCATATCCTCCCTACGACTTACTTAAACATCTGCAAGGCTGGCTCTGCTGGTCAGAGCCTCTAAGGGCTCTCCCTGACCACCTAGTGGGCACTTGTCCTCACTGCCCAGCATTTAGAGCCCTCTCCAATTTAACTCGTCACACATCTGGGCCTTTGACTAAAATTTCCACACATACAATAAAAATTAAATTATTCTCCTTGAAAGAAGAGGGAAAACTGGTTGCTGAAAGTCTAATAGGTGCTGGACCAGCTTATGCGCGTTGTCACATTCCTCACCAGCAACCTGAGATAGTTATCACTACTACTATTTTGCAGATGAAGAATCTGGGGTTCAGAGATGCTAAGCAATATGGGAAAGTTTATAAAAATAATGAGTAGTGGACTTGAGATTCAAGCCTGTCTGCCCCTCCAACTTCTGCTCTTTCCACTGTTCAGCACTCTGTTCTTTTAATTTAGGAAACAGAAGTTTTGTTCCAGCCTAAAGTAATTACCAGCACCAGCTGGTGAATACACCATTTAGTAAAGGAACTGGAAGCCTCCGTCCAGCCTCTGGGAGCGTAGTGAGTAGTCGGCCATTCACTGCTGCCGGTGGGCACGGCAGCTTAGAAGCACCAGCGCCTGGCTGGGGAATCTTCCCAAGACACAGATCTGTCACCACTTCTCTCATCATCTCAACTGAACATTTCAGTGACTGAGGAGAGGAACGTCACTGATCACATCTTCAACTGCTCCAAGTCCACTTGTGGGAAATCACCTAACGGTCACGTATTCAACCCTTCACTTAACAAATGGAGCCAGTGGGGTCCAGTGAGGCCAAGTGACTTTCCTAAGGTCACATGGCTAAGAAGGGGCAGGCATGAGCCAAGAGAATCAAAGATACTGATAAACGTGGAAATTCTCTATGATTACATGTTAATGTAACGCTTCCTTTACACAGAAAATAACCACCAGCTTGTCTTAGACACACAGGACATGAATGAATGTATTTTAAAGTTTTCATCATTATTTTAATATTTAAGAGTTTAAGGCAATAAAACCACTGAGTGTGGACAAAAATCAGACTGGAATACTGAGAAGATTTAATTAAATATATTTGGAAAACTTAAAAGAGCGTTCCCTGAATAGGATCCTGAAGATGTGTAGAGTGTGTAGGACAAGAACGGGTCAGATCTGCACGGTGCCAAAGTCCCCTGCTGTCCACGGAGACAGCATCATGCCCTCCTCCTGCTGCCGAAGCCTAATGCGGACTCTGAGTCCTTCTTAAGCAGTGGATTCCTCCTAACCACTAACTCCAGGCACAACGTGAGGTGTCTTGGCATGCAGGATGAAACCTATTATTATTACTGAGCTATCACTGAGAGAAAATGGTCCAAAAGACATCACCCTGGGAAGACACGGGCTATTCAAGAAGAGTAAGTCAGCCAGGTTGCCTGAGTACAACTTGCAGACAACACACACGGAACCAGCATGAGGGAGCCTTTGGCAAAAAGGTTGACTGGACTTTCCTCTTCGATAACGTTTCCTCGCATTCCACGTCCTCTCTCGCCCGGTCTCATAGCATGTGTTTGAGAAATGTTTGACTGCTTGGACCACTACCCTTTCGTCTCTCAGTGAAGAGTTCATGTCACCGCCACCTCCCCCTTTTTGAACAGAGCGGGTCTCGCCATTTGAAAATATGCTGAGTGATCCCCAAGGCTCTCGCAATCACTTACAGACTGAAGCCCTCAAACAGCTTTACGGCAGTCTGTTTCTCGGTGTTTGCACATGCCCAGATGTCTGAACACAGGTAAAAATCCTCCCTTTTATTTTAAGAGCATTTTCAACAGCTTCACATTTCTATGCATTATACAGTCCTGGAACCCTGATAACTTCCAAGTTGGAAGCACCCTGGAAAATTTGAAGAGCCTGAATAATTTTAAATTGCCCTGTACATGTACTCAGAGCTTGTATACTTCACAAACTGGAGAACCCTCTCAATTTCTTGAAGCATTTCAATAATTTTAAATCAAAGCATGTGCATCTAGATCTAATCTGGCATTTGAATTTTGACCGACAGTCACCTTACATAGAACAGCTTAAAAGGACAATCTTCATTCTGAGATATTTTTAGTAACTCACTTTCACTTTCAAGGATATTTTTAGTTGTGTTTCTCTTTTCTGTTTGTTATTAAATCAACATAGCAAAAGCATTACAGCTTGAAGAGGCGTGCTTTGCTCCACAAACAACCTTGAATGTTTGTTACACTTGAATTTGAAAATGTCACCAGCAGCTCCTTGCTCAAAAAAATTAAAGCCATGTTACCATGGAGGTTGTACTGAATATCACAACTGGGGAGATTTGACAGCAGTGAAAAAGCCCTGTTCTCAGGCTGAACTCCATGATAACGAGAGAGGGCGAGTGGGAAAATGCAAAAGGCGAATGCGAGGCACTGAAGAGCTTTTCTTTCAAAAGGTACAGATGATTGCATTCAGGGTAGAAGAGGGGCCCCCGATGTTGCTTATCCAGTCTGCGAGTCATACTTCATGCCTAAATGAGCGAATGGAAATCTGTACCTTGTGGTGTGGAATGCGCTGAATTAGCTAACCTCCTGCACCCCCGCTCTCTGAAAAGTAAAGATGTTTAAAGTAAAAGCAAAAGACTTGCCTTCAAATCTCACAGAATAACTCCATGGGAATCCTTCACATGAAAGATTACAGGATATGACCTGTGCAATACACCGCCCTACACAGTCATAAATTAAATTTACTGTAACAACCATACAAACAGAGGGGAAAAAAAAGAATCAGCCAAACAATAAAAGCAAGACTAAAATGAAGGATATTGATCATTTGCGTCAGAAGTGAGAGCACAAACCCTGGAGTGATTCATTGTACTACTATTTAGTGGGGATCACCCAGCCTCCCATCTCCCTGACAGAAAACTGATGTTGTCTGAAATGTCCCACCCACTAATTTGTAAATACCTCTTCCAAATGTTTTGTCTCGTCTTATTGCTGAAGCATAATCAGGAATAATTTTTAATTCAATATTAGGATTTATTTAAAATAAATAAGTGTTTAAGTTTCATGTGCAGTGGAGGAAGACTCACAATTCATCTAATTCTGGATTTTTTTTTTTTTTGGTTGCTTTCCTCTTGTGTGGAATTTGTAGACAACATAGTGGAGCTTTTTTCTAAGTAAACATGAGTAAATCAAACCCAGACCCTATTCTCCAAACTGAGAAGATTGGAAAATGTCGTTTCCCACCCTGAGTTCTCAGATGAATAGCCGTGGGTGCTCCCCAGCAGCTGGGACGAGGGGAAAAGAAGATACATGGCAAGCGTACTTCTGTTTCTAAATAAAAGTAAAGACTTGATTTTCAGTAGAGGTTGGGGTCAGGCCAGGTCAGACATTTGATTCCCTAGGTCAGGCCTCTTCAGTTTGCGACCCACCAAGGGAGGCATCATGTTCTAGCTCTTCCCTTACAAAACCAGCAAAAACAAAGCATTTTAATACAATCTGGACTAATTAGGCTTCCAAGATAGAATAAAGGGACGTGAAAGAAAGAAAAAAAAAAAAAGACATAGAGCCTTTCTTATTTTACGGCAATTAAAAAGTGCATTGTGATCAAATAAGGGCATATGGGAAAAGCGGCATGAAGCAAATTATCCTGCTTTCCAGATTTCAGGAAAATCCCTTTCCCAAACTAATAGAATTACCCATCACAATGAATATCTGAAACTCTGCTGTTTTATATGCCAAGAAACTCAACCATGGAAAAAGAAAACAGAATGAACAGCCTCAAGAAGAGACACAACAGGAGAGGTTCATGGGGGGTGGTGTTTGCCCCACTATTTACAGGAGGAAAAGCCTTTTGTTGGCTGTGTGTCTCAACCAGACTTTATGGCAAAAAGTGACAGACAATTCTGTGACTAAACAAAATCCCCGTGTTTGCAGGAATTTGTGTGCATTTAGGAGATTTTGGTCTCAGGCCACATTATTTTCAGGAAAGAAGTTCCTGTGTAGGTTATGAATAAAATTTATGGATAATTGATTATATAACGAACATTCCAGCACAAGATGCATGCACTCCTGTTTTTGAAATTTGGGAATTTCATGGCACAGAATTTCTTTTGTGCCCTGAGCCGTATTTAATACATATGAGTTCAAGAAATGTTTTGTCTCTTTACTGTGAACTTCCTATTATGCTAACTCTTTAATTTTTAGTAAATGAAGTTAGTCATATTATCACTGAGTAAAACAATATTGAGGAAATAAACATTTTAGAAAATACTCAAAATGAAACTATTGAAGGTATAACATCCTACTACCTGTATGAGTCTTTACACATAGTGCCAGTGAAAATACTTTCAGGAAATAGACAAAAAGAAATGCGTAAGTTCATTTTTCTGGTCCCATTATTTCTTTTGCTATTCAAACCTGGATCCATTATTAAAAGAAATTGGTTATTTTATCTCTACATTAGTCTGAGCTGAAATATAATTTCAGTTAAACCTCCCATCAAAAGTGATACATGATATTCTCCAACAAGTGTTAGCACTGAGGGCCGAGCCATCACATTCCCTCATCACATGGGTCAGTTAACAATATTGAAAGGGCTCACAACTCAGTGAGCTGACGCAGACCCCGGTTTTTTTTTTTTCCACACATTGCACAAAGTTGTTTGTAAATGCAGGTGACACAACATAGGAAGCAGTCAACTGTAGCTCAGGGAGAAGGGTGTTCCTGCCCCAGTGCGAATCCCCTAGGAAACCGATGAAACTGAAATAAGTCAAGGGAAAGAGTAGATTGGGAGAAAGGCTTTTTATTACTCACAGCATGCTTGCATTTGCTAGCTGGCCCAGCCCCGTCTGCCTGCTCTGGCCACTGCTCACACTCTGCCCCCACTGCGTGCTCTCTACTTCCCGCCAGCCCCCTCTGGGAGAAACGCCACTGGCAGGACCTTGGTGACTGGCAGACACCAGACCAATTATATACCAGGAACAGAAGAAAGGAGAGAATGGCCTTTATGTCTCCACCCTTTGCCCCAGAGGCCGCAGGAGGTTGTAGCACTAAACACCTATTGACATGTAAATGGAACAAGGCTAGGACGGACATCCTGGTAATTCTGTAATTTACCCTACATTGATGTAGTGACAGTCCCCTTTTTTGTAAAATGCATACCTGTTCTTATCTTTATATGCTAGTTATGGACAAATACACAACCACTCTGTTGTGTTGTAGAAAAGGAGAAGTTAAGCTAAAGGAACATTTGGAGACCAAAAAGATAGTTGTGATGGGGAGAACAACCATGAGAAATAAATGGAGAAATCAAAATTTAATCAAAACATCTCATGGATAGAAGTTAAAACAAAGGGACGAACTGTGTAGCCTGAGGTATAAGCAGCTTAAGCAAAGTGTTATGTCTGGGTGTGTATTTATGTTTCATTTCTTTTTAAGATGGAGAGTTTGAGCTACATTTGAAAGCTGAGAAGCAAGTCAGTGGCCAGAGAAAAAGGCTAAATGAGGTCACCAGAAATCCAGAGAACATTTTCTTGGATTGGTCACAAACAACAGTGATCAGACCATGAGTCCAGAAAAAGGTTTTGGTATAGGTGGTATATTGCTTCCTAGCTAGCATTTCCCATTTAGCTACTGGGTAAAAGAGTTTTGAAGAACAGAAAATATCTGTCATCTTTTTGGAGATTCTAAGAAAAACTCCTTGGATTGTCCACAGGACCCCCTGGAATATTATCTTGGCATAGAATCTGTGTGATACAAATTACTTGGCTTGCGTGTTCCTGCTTTGTGAAATCACATATACAACAAAATCACATTTTTATGGTCCTGGCCATAAAAGAAATTTTATTAACATCTTCAGACATAGTTTACCAGTCAAGTTGGAATATCCAGTCCTGTTGCAGAGATGACTGTAAGTAACACAAAAAATTCATGAGTTTGTTACATGCTGTATCAGGAGAAACAAACAAAAAAACACTTCTAATTCAGATACCTTTGGTTCAGTGGTTCAGTGGAAATTCACAATTTAGAGTTTCAGCTCCATAAAATTTGACACTCAGGTTAACATTGCATCTGCTTATATACATTAGCTTTCCTAATAGAACTGAGCCTAGAGAGCTGATTTGAATCTCAAAATGTGGAAGCCTATGCTATGACAATAATATCATGAAATTATTAGATTGATTTTTATAACAGGAATTTGTAACGCTTTGCAAACATTTAGACCATTAATTACATTTTCAGATGAAGAACGAACGACAAAATGAGATGCCATCGTGCTACTTAGTTTAGCTTCCGGGGATGAAAGAAAGAATGAGCTGTAGGCAGAAACCACACCGTGTGATTTTTCAGGCACTAAGCTTATCTTGCAACATTCCACACTTTCTTCTTCAACTCTCAAAAATATTTTTCTCAAGTGATCTTCATTCTATCTAACGCCAAAACAATCTATTTTGAGTATCAGTTCAGAAGATTTTAAAAGATTGAAATCCCTTTCTAGAAAGATAAACATATTAAGATATTGCGAGAATGTGGTAAGGAAACCTAACTCAGAACTAGAGTTGAAAAGCCAAGTAAGGTGGGCTCTCATCACGCATGGACCACTCCTCACAGTTGGCACAGTCCAGCTGGAAAGGGGAAGATTCCCTCTCCATCCAGCAGCGGCCATCTGCCCTTGCCTGAAGCCGATGAGAAGCCAACACCTCTTCTAACTCTCACTTTCCTCCAATGAATTTTTGTTCAGTCCCTCCCAACTCCTCCCTTTTCTTTATGAAAGGACTTTCTCCTCCTTTGCTTTCTGTACTTGTCTATAGTTCACCATAGTTTGCTTATCTGGGATTGTAATTCCTCTGCTACTGCCCAATAAACAATTTTGCTGACTTACCTTTTTCTGTTAAAATGTTGACATTTCATGGTGTCAGAAGTGGTATCCAAAGAAGATGAACTATGAGGAATGAAAAATTCCTGGAACTGTGTGTGGTACCCACTTGAGCCCTTTGTGCTGCCCAGATTCATGAGTTTGAACTCGGTAAGTCTCTTCTGAGATTCAAGCTCCCTCCTTTGACTGAGCTCTCCAAGTTTATTCAGGATCCGTTTATTCAAAGACATCATTCTTTTGCTGAGTTATGATTTTGAGCCTCTGATTTTGAAGTATGGGATTCTAATCCTCTAAATTATTTTAGGAGGTTCCTCCTTCTGAGACTCTGGCCAGTTTTACGTTAAAAGAAAATAAGGTCCCTCCTCATGTGCATTGTTAGTTACATGGACCAACGTAACCAAGATAACTTAGAATGATAATGGCCATTGTGGGGAACTTCTGACCTCACCAAACTTGTATTTTCTTGAGAAACAAATTAGAAGGACGCGGCTCTAAAATCAAGCAGACTGAATCAGATCCGTATTTTAGTTGGTAACTGGAGGCTACAAATCATACCTAAGGTTCTAAAATTGCCTCTTTACAAAACAGTTCCTAAATTAACCAGAGTGAACAATCAGAAGACAAGGCATCTCCCAGGTCTCCTGTCTCCTTACCCTGCTCTCTTTGTCTCCAGCCCCTTTCCTCTTCCCCTTCTGCCCCACCCACACCTCCTCTATGCCTCCCACCTCCTCATTCTAACCCTGCACTGAACCCCTTTTTTCTCTGAACCTCTCCACAATTCCTCCTCTCCTGAGCCAATCAGAACCTGCATCTTTAAATCAGACCATCTGAGGATCCAGATGCGAAACCTCTAATTTCTTATGTTCCCAGGATGAAATCTGGACACGGTCTTATCCCAGAGCAACTGCGGATCCCCATAGATTAACTGGGGAATTTAATACAGTCATTCAGACTTATCAGTGTGGCTTCTCTGACTTAATCAACTAGACCACTTGCTTATCGTGAAAGCCAGGCCCAACATTGGATGAAAACTGACAGTTTGTATGATCCCAACAAGTCTTCAGAATTATAACCTGGGACAAAGAAACTCCCACTGCCTTATGATAAAGCTCAGGGAATCACTAAAGGGCTCCATTTGGCCATTTGCAGAGTTTTCCCAAAGCCACTGATTGGAATGAGATTAAGGTTTGAATTTAGGAGCCCAGTGAACCCGGTTAGTACAGCCAATCCTAAATGGTCTTTAAAGAGAATTCTGGTCTTCCTTCCGACCCACTCAAGTGGCCTTTACCTCTGTGTTCATTAGTGGGCAGCACTGGTCTCTTTCTCATCTCGCAAAAGGACCCAGATGGAATAGGAAACTATGTCCACTCTAGATTTAGTTCATTAAACAAACTAGCTCACCCACACCTAAGGTGATTCAACTAAAGGGAAGATCACGAAAATCCTTAATTTTTAACTCCAATGAGTCTCCACTCAAAACAAAAACAAAACCCTCCTGGTCTCTGCCATTATTGCAAAAATCCAGGGCCCTGGAAGAAAGACTCTGTAGGATCCAGCACTCCTGTTTCCTCCAGCCCTCCCACCGGCCCCCCAAGGTCCTCCTAATCCCCAGTGAGGAACTGCAGGAGCTTTGCCCAGTCTTTTCCCTTAGTTCATGGGAGAAACACTACATATTGGGAATTAACTTCTTTCTGTCCTTATTGACACCAGAGACACTCAGCGCTCAACTGCACTACCAGTAAACAGTCCCTGCCTCCGAGGGCGAAATGGCTCAGACGGCAGGGACCTCTGGTGAACCTCAGCAGGTTCCTGCTGTGACGCTATCCGTCCCCCTTTATTGGGCTCTCTGAGCAGCACCCACCCTTTTCCCTTTAGCTCCATCACCCACGCATTTATCAGGCCACGATGTCTTAGAAAACTATGCTGGAATTTCTCCTGAAAGGAGGAAATGATTCTAGAATTTAACAGCAGTAACCAAAATAGCCAACGAGGTGAATTAAATGACCCTTCAGCGTATTTTACTTGCTCTGTCTCCGATGGCCCACTAGAGGTGATCACAAGGAATCCAGTCATCTGTTCTTATTGGATCACCTACCACTCTCTTTATGGGCAAAATCCTCAACTAATATTGGCAGAACCCACAGATACCTACTATTATGATCCAAATAAACTTCTCCTCAGAATTAATACCCTATAAATAAAGAGGCCCTTCAAGACATTAAGTCAGCAATAGAGTCTAAGGCCCTTGGCCTCATTATCCCCTGCACCAGTTCCTACAACATCCCTACTTTTACCTGTGAAGAAACCAAACAGCCACAGTTGGAGGCTTGCCCTGGACCTCACAAGCATAAAAACATAGTCACCTCTTGCCACCCTATGTCCCCAAATCCCACATTTCATTAATTGCCACCCCCTACTGAGAGCAAATATTTTCCCATGATTGATTTATATAGAGCTTCCTTTAGTATCCCAGTAGATAAACCTAATCAATATCTTTTTCAGGCAGGACAGCAATACCCTTGGCCAACACACCTCAGAGTTTCACCGAAAGCCCTTCATATTTCTCACATACTTTAAAGGCTGACCTAGATGATATCAAATTCCCTGGAGGCTGCATGCTAATCCAATACAGGCATATCTTGGCGATATGGTGGGTATAGTTCTAGACCACCATAAAGAGAGTATCACAATAAAATGAGTCCGGTGAATTTTTTGGTTTCCCAGTGCATCATAGACGTTATGTTTACACTATACTGTAGATGCAGCTGCTATTAGAAAAATGGCACTAATAGGCATGTTCAACACAGAGTTGTCACAAGCCTTTGATTTGTAAAAAATGAAGCCCAGTATCCTTGAGGCACAATAAAGTAAAACGCAATGAAATGAGGTGCGCTTGTATGTGAGCAGTTTACTCCTGTCTCCCCGTCCCAAACCTCCTCACTAGAAGTTGGCATCCATTTGCTAAAACTCCTGGCCAAAAAGGAAGATAAAATCTCTAGAGAAAAATTATAATGGTTTCAAATTCATCTTTGATATTTAGGACACCTAATTTCAGAACAAGGACTGCACCTGGAGTCAGGCAGTCTCCATCGCATTCTGCACGTCCCTGTGTTGCAAAGGTCTAGTTACATCCCTTGAAAATAATCACGCTCTAGTAGAACAATCTTTCCACAGCATGCTCCCAGAAGACGGAGACCAAAAACACCACACTGTGCAACCTGGGGATTTCATTTATTAGAAAGGACATCTCCAAAATGACCCTCTTCAGTTACACTAGAAGGGTCTTTACCAGGTGTCACTGCCCAATCCCCGTGCCACTGAACTCCAAGGAGTCGACTTCTGGGTGTCTCATCCAAAGAAAGCCCCAAACCCAGCCTGTGCCTCCACACCAACTGATGACCTCAAATTTAAAAACCGCAGAGGTCGGCTGAGGCAGACAGCTTCCCAAGACGAAGGGAGCAGGCCGATACCTTCTCTCCTTTCTGCTGCTTCTCATCCTGTCTTCTCCTTCTCTGCCCTGGAGCAGCAATGCCCTCATTCCTATTTCCCAGTCCCTAGCCAAAGGGGGAAAACTTCCTGAGTGTTGAATCTACCATCAGAAACGTCGGTCTGTCCGTGACAGCTGTGACTCTTTCTCCATAACAAACTTTTCCTTCATCTCCAAGCCAACTTCTAATGATACCCAGGACGCTCCAGGTATTTCTTACTGAGTGGAATTTCTACTACGAGGTTTCCCTGTACTTCACTTTGATCTCTCTCCTATCATAACCCTCGCTGCAGCTCATCATACCTGTTCTGTCTGTACTGTTCTCTCTTCTCACTACGATCTTAGGTCAGCTTGCCATAGAAAAACACCCCCCTCTGTTCAGCCTTCAAGAATAAAGTGCCCAGAACAGGGTGGTCTCTCCCTAATTGTTCCCCAAATACCTCTGATGCTTGGCTCAAAAGGAAGAACTGAATAACCCCAATTAATGGCACTATTAATAATCAAACTCAGGCAAAAGTCTTATGTCATCACCTGGTATTATCTGTGTCGTGAGAGGGTCAGTGAATGTTTAGACAGCTGGTGGACCGGAGGCTAAGGCTAGGATTTCCAATTGTCCCATGGACACCCACAATAAATATGAAGCTTCCCATTGGTATTCCCCCATGAAAACTGCCGGAAACAGTACTCCAAGGAGGTGTGTATGACTCTGAATTTGTCTCCACTGGAAGAGCACTTATCATATTTACGGAAGTCCATGTCAATGAATGAATGATTTGAAATCTCTCTCTGGAACTGGGAAAACTTGCTGCTTCTGATGCCAAGATAATAGCAGGCCAAAAATGGCCACGTGACTCATTGGCTACAATCGCCAGAATAATCACCTTGTCCTGAATTACCCATTTGCTGAACAAGGAAGCATCTGTGCAATAGCAAACAAAACCTGTTGCACATGGGTAAATTTGTCTGGAGAAGTAGAAACCCAGTTACATAAAACCAGGGAACAAGCACCTGGGCTAAACAAATTCCACCTGATGAATCTGGGCCTTTGATGTTTTTTGCTGGCTGCCTTCAGGTTTTTCGGGCTCCTGGTGTAGGACCGTCATACAGGCTGGGTCATCGCCCTGCTCCTCATTTTATTTTGCATAATCACTTTTAAGCTTTATTCCTGTTGCCTATCGAACTTTTGTATAAATGACCTACCCAATGAGGGTGGCAACGGCTCAGCACCTCAGGATGACCTCCAACACTTACAGCCACGACAAGACACAGACTGCAGATGGGGAACACCTGAGCCGTCCCCCTCCTGCCCGTCCGTGTTCAGACATGGCCTCAGCGGTTCCCCATCTGCGCGTGTCCCTCCAACATGGGCCATGACACCCAGGAAGGTGCTTCCTGGCACCGAGGGACAAAAACAGTCCTAATAAGGAACAGATGGCCCGACTCATGATCAGTGACACTTCTGACGGTTGACCTTCATCAAAAGGGAGAAATATGAGTACATGGTAAGGAAAACCAACTCAGAATTGGAACCGGGAAGCCGTGAAGGGAGGGCTCTCACACATGTGCCTCGCTGCGGCTTGCGGAGTCCAGCAGAAAGGTCTCCTCCTGACCCAGACACAGCAGGCTCCATGTGCCTGGCGACGGCCAGATGCCCTCACCCACGGCCACTGGAAGGCCACCACCGCTTCAGACTCCCGTTTTCCTCCGGTGACCCTCCCATTTCCCTCCTTTCTTCTATTTCACTGTCCTCCTCTGTTCTCCAGACTTGCCTATGGTTCACCCCAATTTGTTTGTCCTGATTTGCAATTCCTCTGCTATTCCAGAATAAACTAGATTTTACAGGCTGAATTGTTACTTCTTTTAAAAGGTTGACATTTCCAATAACTATAAAGTCTTTAGGGTCAGTTAGTTTATTAGACTGGTCAGCCATTTCTCGTGCAAGTTCTACAGAGACAGATCCATTTTAGGGCACGTGAGGACGTCTAGGCAGGATCTAGGTAGAAGGGGGTTAGGAGGGCAAGAAGCCTGGGGGACAGTACATGTGCCCTGTGCTAGGAAGGGAGAACTAGTCCAAAGGTCAGGACAGACGGTGCCAGAGGAAAGCACGGCGCAGAGAAAGCACGTTAGAAGACTCGGTTCTGGCCACTGTTGCTGCACAGCAAATCACTCCATAACAGAGCGGCTTAAAACGACCGCATTATTGCATGTGCCTCACGGGTTTTGTGGATCAAGAATCTGGAAAGAACTTGACAATGTGGTTTCGGCTCAGGGTCTCTCATGAGGTTAGTCAGCCAGCGGCTGGACGTGGAACGGAAAGCGGGGTCAGAGGCGGTGGGGCGGGGCGGTCACGCTTCTCTGGGTGCAGCCCCAGGAGCTGTCCACGCGGCCGCTCCACGGCGACGGGCTTGAACTTAGCGTGGCAACATGAGCGCAGCGGGACTGCTAACGGCGCCTGGAGGTCTCAAGGGTAAGGGCTCGGGTTGCAAATTGCAAGCTGAATAACCTTTCATGATTCAGTTTCAGAAATGACAGAGCATTATTTCTGTCGTAATTGATTGATGTAAATAAGCCGCAAGAGTCTCCGCCCCCGTGGGCAGGGTCAGCGTCGCATTGGAGGAAAAGCACATGACCACCCAGCTGCGACCGTCCCTGGGAAAGGCCGCCCGCCGGGGCCCAGGACCGCCCTCGGACACCAGCCTCGGCCTCACCACACTCCGCACACTCGCTCAGAGTCGGCGTGACCACGTCTGGGTGTGCTCGCGGGGGCGGGCACACTGCGGCCCGCTCAGTCTCCCTGAACGGACACTCACTAAAATCACACGAGACGGGAAGAATAGTACCTACGATCAACTGCAACTAAAACTCACAATCCTTTTGAATTTACTGTATGTCAAACACTACTGAATACTGTCCATACGTTAGCTCATGCAAGTCCTCACAAACACCTGTAGCAAATGCATATAAGGAATTTGAGATTAGAGATTAAAGACGCAACAGCGTTACGCTCACATTTCTGGAGGGCATAACTAAATGTCTCACAGTTTTTTCAGCTGAAAATAAAGGGACCTGACAGCTCTAAATTCATAGTCCAAATGGGGCTAATCTAAGGACTAGAAACCAACCACAAGCTGACTTAATTCTTACTGAAATTGGAACTCAGAACCAATCTAGCTTAATAATGAATGTGTAACAGAAAAATAAAGGACATTTTCTGAGGGAAAATTACAATCTGAAGCCTTTACCGTTTTTTTATAGCAGTGTCTTCCCTAGGTGGGGGGGAGGGGGAAACAAAACAAGGAAAGATACCTAAATAATCCAAAGTGACTCATAGAGAGTAATAGGAGAGAGAGAATGGGGAAAAAGTAGTATTTGAAGTGTTTAAGTTTAAGTTAAGCACTTTTAAGGTTTTTACATCATTGGCAAAGTGGTAAACATTCTAATTTAAGGGATAATACAATAAGTCAAGTATACGTATTTTAAACTTTATGGTAACCATGAAAATAATTTTTAAAATGTTTTTTAAAAATGTAATAGAAAAAACAAGACAAAAAAATCACCAAGGAAATGTAATATTGAAACAACAATGTTATTAACCACCCGGACTTAACTGAAATTTATAAAACCCTGTACATAAAAGTTGAAGGGTAGGTATTGTCTTCTGGTAAACAATAGAACAGTTAAAATACAAGATCAAATTAGTGTTAGAACACAAGTACGAACAAATTTTCAAATACTGGAAGCATATAAAATATGTTCTAACAAGAGAAAATAAGTTAGAAATCAAGAAAATTAAAATTGAACCGAAGTAGAAAATTCCTACATGACTGGAATTAAACAGCACATTTGTAAATAACAATGAGTTAAAGAAGATAACAAAATGAAAATCAGAGAGTATCTATCCTAAATATGAAAACAGGCAGATCAAAATGTGTACGAGGCAGCTTAAATAGTGTTAAGAATAGGATTTACAGAAGCAAATGCATACATAGAGAAAGGAGGTTGAAAATCCATCACTAAATGGTCATTTCAGGAAAACAAACATCAAAGAAAGTTGAAGGAAATAGCAATGATAAGATCAGAAATCCATAAAGTATATACTTCTTGACTAAAACCTATAAAACATTGCTGAGAGAAATGTAGGAATACCTAAATAAATAGATATACTGTGTTCGTGTTTTGGAAAACTTATTGTTGAAATGTCAAGTTTTCCTAAATAGATCTATTTTAAAAATGTAATCTCAGTTAAAATCCTGTGTTGGTTTCTGTGGCTGCTGTAACAAATGACTATAACCTGGGGCTCGAAACAACTGAAACTCATTTTTTCACTGTTCTGCAGGCTGGAAGTCTGAAAGCAAACGGTCAGTACGGCCGGCCCCCCTCCGGAGGTTCCGGGGACAGCCTGCGTCGGTCTTCGCACCCCTGGCAGCATCCTGGGCATTCCTTGGCATCCCTTGGCTCGTGGTGGCATTACTCCTGTCTCCGCCTCTGTCTGCACACAGCTTTCTCTTCCGTGTATCTCTAATCTCTCAGAAGGGCGCTTATGGTTGTATTTAGGGCCCGCTGGCATAATCCAGGACGATCTCCTCATCCAAAGTCCCTTAATCACATCTGTAAAGATCCTTTTTCCGAATAAGTTGACATTTAAAGGCTCCGAGGATTTGGATGGGGACATGTTTTTGAGGTTACCACTCAGCCCACTATAAACCTCACTAGGGTTTTTTTCTTGGAAATTAATAAATTTGATCATAAAATTATATGGACATTCCTGGCATAGCCAAGAAGAAGATGAATGAACTTGGAGAATTTAACATTATCTGATATCAAAACTGACTGTAATGCAACAGTAATTAAGACAGAATATGTAAAAGATTGGATGAGCCTATGAAACAAAGCAGAGCCCAAAACAGACCCACATGTGGTTTATGACAAAGGTTCCATGGCAGCTCAGCAGGAAAGGATAAGCTAGCAACGAAATGATGCTGCAGGAAGTGGGTATCCATACAGAAACAACCAAAAAAGGGAAAAAAAAGCCTTGACTCCTTGTCTTCGTTTGGGCTACTAGAGCAGAAACCCACAGACGAGGTGGCTTATTGCTCACGGATCCGGAGGCTGGGAAGCAGGGAGACAGAGCTCTCTGGGTCCCCTGTATTAGGGCCCTCATCGCAGCCACGGGGCTCCATGCTCATGCCCTGGTCACCTCCCAGAGGCCCCACCTCCAAATATGTCACACCTGGGGTTAGGATTTTAATATATAATTTTAGGGGGTGGGTACACAAACATTCAGTCCATAGCACTCCTACCTCACACTAGACAAAAAATTAGTTTGACGTGTGTCTCAGGTGAGGTCTTTGGAATCAGAGATGAACACAGTGATTCAGTGCAGATTTATTGATAGCGTTTTCTACAGGGAAAAAGAAATAGATTGAGGCGAAATAAAGGGGCAAATAACCTGAATGAGGATGTTATCTCAAACACAGTCTTGACTTGATCCACAGTTTATGCATCTAAAGCATAAACTGTATCACTTGCTTCACTCGGGTGAAGGAGCCTGGTGTTTTTTATTCCCGAATCAGCCAATTACGGCCATTGACATGGCTCAGGGGAGGGGCCTTCCTACTTCCTACTGAGTTTGGGAGGCAGGGCGCCTGACGCAGCAGCTGGACACGGATGGGTGTGTCCGTCGGGAGACCCGGGCCTGGGACGGGCACCACAATATTACTACAGGATAAATCATGAGGGAAAAATAATAAAACATGGGAAAAAAACAGGAAAATATCTTCAGGAACTTCAGCAATTATTTCTTAAATAAGGCCTAAAAAAACTAACTCTAAAAAACAAATTGTACTTTATTAAAATCAAGAATTGCTGGTAAATTAAAAAAAAAAAAACATCATTAAGAGAGTGAAAAGGAAAGTCACATTAATTCATGTTTCTAACAACGGCTTCAAATTCAAAATATTCCAGAAGGCTTCTACAAATTAAAAAGACAACCTAATTTTAAAATGGACAAAACATTGTCATTGACGTATGCATAACAATACAAGAAGAGTTGTTCAAACTAACTGCTCAGACAAGCAAAGCAAATTTTTAAATTAAACTCTTACGTTTTGCCTACTCATTTATCAAGGAACCTAATATTAGCAAAGATTCAGGGTTATACATGAAATGAAATTTGGCAACGTATAATAACACAGAAACATAGGAACCTCAGAGACACTTTATTGAGACTTGCAAGATCCCTTCTATTGTAAAAACATTACATCATATCTTATTTTGATCACAATGCATATTTGTTTCCTCTAATTCCCTTCATCCTAATTCCTGGTTCATGAAGCAGCCTTCAGATTTTCATTTAGCCTCTCAGATCCACCAGTAAAAACATGTCCTGACAGCAGATACGTCATGAATAGCCCATTCCCTGTGACGATTTCTCATTCCAGGTTCGCGTTCAGATTCTAACCTGACTCCCAAGCTAACATAATCAAAGGAATGAAAATGCTGATCATGTTGTTTCAAGTATTCTGTTCTCTCTGATCTTATTAACTCTCATTTAAAGGAATAACTTGTTCTGCTTTCATATATAAATCTCATGAGCTTAGATACTTCCATTCAAGAATTCAATAATCATTTATTTACTAGTATCGCCTACGACCTAGGAATATTACGGCACAGGAAGACTAGTTCCTATTTTCATGAATCCTATATTCTGAGCGGAGAGACAAAGGTTGACAAAAGCTTTAAAAGGAAAAGTGAATCAGATGCCCATAAAGAAAGATGTGGAAAGTGGATGTAACAAAGCTTGACTGAGTGGTAGGTGTCTAGGAAAGGCATCCCTGGGAAGGTTACCTTAAAATTGGCCCCTAAATGACAAGAAAAATACAGTTATGCCAAAATTAGGGGAAAGAATATTTCAAGAAGAGATCATGAATAGGTGCAATAGCCCTAAGGTGGTAATGAGCTAGCAGTTCCAAAGGAAAGGGTTATTACTGATGTGTTCAAGGAACAAAACCAACAGCGGTGTAGCCACAGGAGTGACAGCGTGAGTGGTGTAGGTGACTAGGTAGTGACAAGTTCATCTAGGCCCGGGTACTGAGGGCCAGTTTTTCTGAACGGAATGAAAGCTACTGAAGGGTTTTATGCCAGGTCCTCGTTTCTATTTTGAAATTATTATTGAATTCATTGGAGAATGAGAATAGATTATAAAAACATAAGAGTGAAAGTAAGAAGACTAGGGAAGGTTCTGATGTAAGACTCTTGATAAGAAATGATACGCAGTTGAACGGGAGGCAGAGGAAAGTGAAATGATTTAAAATATATGTTGATAGTACAGCAACTGAGCTTGCAAAAGAATTGACTATACGGAAAGAGTTAAGGGAAAGAGGAATCAATTTTTGACTGGAAAACTTGGGTAGTGTCATTTACTAGGATGGGAAAAGTTTGAAGAAATACAATTATGGTGTGAGGTTGAGGGAGATAGTTCTCTAGGAACATAGTAGATTTTGGATTACTAGTAGATGTCAAGGTGGATGTTATTAATTCTATTTGTGGCTGGAGTTTCTCAGAGAGGGGAAATTTCAGCACAAAGCCTTGGGGATACTCGAAGGCATCAGATGCAGAGCACGACGCGAAGTCCTGGCTTGTGACCCGAGCAGTCCCATTGCCGCTCAGAAGCAGGAAGGAAGACAGAGGTGGGCTTATATGTGGATTGGTTGTTAGGTGATTTGCAGATGGAAAAATACGAGAATTCTCTCAATTTCTTCAATTTCTCAATGAAGTAAAGACAAGGCCTCAGTTATATATATGAAATTAAGGCTACAGATTTGATGTAGGAGTTTACAGAGAAACTTGAGATATTCATTCTGAAGAGTGTGAAAAGTACTACTCTGAAGGTCCATTTCAGATTTGCAGTTATGAATTTTTAGTGAGATTGACTGGCTTGGTAGCATCTCTTTCATTTCAATGTGCGTTTGTGCTGTGCAGAAACAGGGTAAGCAGATAAGGTAAGTTTAACTAGGTTTGGGGTTTTATCAGATGAGTATGACAAAAAGAAAGAGAAGCAAGGTCACTAAAGGAATAATTAAAGAGGACCAAAGAATCCAAGCCAGTAAGGAGGGAAATAGGGACAAAAAGTGAGGCTAATATAACTAGAGGGTGTTATGCTCAGTAAAATAAGCCAGGTGGAGAAAGACAAATATCATATGATTCCACTTATTTGTGGAATCTAAAACCAAAACAAAACAAAATGAACCAACAGTAGCAGACTCACAGACACTGAGGAGAGACTGGTGGTGACCATGGCAGAGGGGCTGGGGCTGGTGGGTAGGACGGGTGAGGGACATAGAGAGGCACAAAATCTCAACCATTCTGTACATGGGTCACAGGGATGCGAGTGCGGCGTGGAGAATATAGTCAATGGTCCTATAACATCTTTCTGTGCTGACAGATAGTGACCGCACTAGAGGGGGTGAGGATTTAATATGGGGAACTGTCCAATCACCATGTTGTGTATTTGAAACCAATGTAAGATTGTACATCAACTGTACTTCAATTTAAACCAGGACATTATGCTAAATGAAATAAGCCAGACACAAAAGGCAAAAAATAAACAAATAAACAGGAGTAAGAATGATTTGAAAATTTCAATGCTGAAGCAGAAATCTCGGATTAAATCTCAGAACTGGAGCAGCAGTCAGGGTGCAAAACCTGGAAAAGAGAAATTGGAGGAGGGCCGACAAGACCGCCACAAAGGCTGAGTGTCACCGTGAGATGGGAAAACATGTCCCTGGGCACCAGGTGGGAGACGCCGACACAAGGGGGTGCGTTCAAGAGGGCACAGTGAAAGTGTGGGTGGCTGGGGGAGGAGGCAGTGGGGGTGGGGGTCAGCCACATCGATTTAGGAGGTACTCAGAATGACATGGATTCATGGAATTTTGTGGTGGGGCTTGAGTTTCTAGTGAAACCTAAGGTAAACATGAATGTGAAGGCATGTTAATCTGGGTTCATTATTAGCACATAAAAATACTGTGTCCCTGATGGATATCAACTCTCTCCTTACTTTGTTGGAAAGAAAAAAGATCTAATGGAATTAAAGTATCATGGTATCCTTGGAGTGTAGGACCTTAGATGCCATGTAGCCTAATTCAGTGGATTCTAAAAAAGAATCCAAAATAAGTATATACATAAATTACAGAAGCTCTGTCTGGTAAATCTTATAATTCGTGCCAGCACGTGACAGACTTTAATGTCAGTATGTACTTTTTTAGGGACTAATCACTGTTCTCTGCTGCCGTGTGACAGCTAGGGCCTCTTACATTTTCTTACTGGAGACTGAATGCATCTTAACTGCTACCTACCAGTCCTCACGCCTATATTGCTCCAGCTTGGAATTTACATTCTAGAAGAGTTCTCAAAAAGGTTTTATGGGAATAAGATTATCTGACTTCTTTCGTGTTCAGAATAGTTTTCTAGAAACTTTTATACTTTCAGTTTGGCATTTTCTGCCCTTGACCTTTTCCTAAACAGATTTCTCCATATTCTGCATTCTCTTGTATTCTCATTGATTCTGTGAACTACTATAAACTGTTCCAATAGTTTTTCCTCTGCCACGTCCCACAAGCAGCCCTGGTTTTTGCCATATGCACCCAGGAACCTTGGCCCAGGAAACAAAACTTTTGTAGCATTCAACTCAGAACTGAATTTGATAGAACCGAGTATTTTCACATAATCAAGATAAACGTGTGTGCTACTGTAACCCCCAGGGGAAGAGGGGGGAGATCTGTCCCCCAGCCCAGGACAAATTACCTTTGAAACTGAAATCAATTAAAGGGAGAAATAAAGTTGGAAAAACCTGTTTATTGCTTACAAGCGGTTGTCCAGTTCTGCTCACCCAAGTCTCTCATGACCCAGCTGCAAGAAGGGACCCCACCTATTGATATGGAGATGGACTACTTCTCTCCACCTGCTGGAAACACCTACTGATAAGGAGATACACTAAGGCCAGGCAAGAGGTCCTGGAAATACTGAAATTTTATGCATAGCTGCTACAGAACATATATATTAGCATATATTATATGTGTGGCTTACTAATTTTTAAAGAAAATTTAAAAATAATAACACTACCATTTTTCAGATATAAAATGCTCATTTCTGAAATCGAAGTTCAATTACATAGTAGATTGTGACCTCAGGAAAATGACTTACCATCTTTAAACTTAATTTTCCTCATCTTTAAAGAGGAAGTACTAATAATTTAATACTGGCAACTAATACTTGTTTTGACTATTAAATATATTATGGATTTGAAACCCTAGCAAAGTCTAGAATATAGAAAAGTCACTAAAAATGATAGTGATGATTTTCCAACACAGGTGCCACTTAGTCCTCTTTTTATTGTACTAATACCGAACTCACAGAGCCTGGCTTTGAAATTAATAGCTAAACATAACTTCTTCATAGTTTATCACTCCCAAAGTCCCTGACATACATGCCCTCTGCTCTAATCTGCACTTTTTTCCCCAGGAGAAACTCTTCCTTATACCTCTGTTCATAGCCCACCAGGAAACCCACAGCCGCCTTTCTCTTGCTGGGGTGCAGCCCCTTCCCCAGCGACCTCACAAAGCGCGGACTCCCTCTCGGAGCTGAACTGAACGCCGAGTTCCCACCTGCGCACCCCGCTCACGCCAGCGCTTCCGACCCAGCTGCGGACATCGCCCTGCTCCGGGGGCCCGCCTGCCTTTCGGCTCTCCCCAGACCTGGCCCACCTTCCGCCTACATGCCGTGGGTCCCCGGGACGCCGCCCCGAAGGGCACACACGGCCGGCATGCAGCAGCTCTGCCCGCCTGCTGGTGCCCACTCCCCACGGCTGCTCTGACCCCGTCCCACTCGCGGGACGCCCCTGGCGGAATCGCAAGGCGGCAGGTGCCCGGGCTCTGCCCGGCCCCACCGCCCCGGGGCCCTGCGCCTCACCTGCCTGGGGGGTGCAGACTCAGGCGCGAGCGGGAAAGGAGACGGGGGACACCAGGGTGCGGCGAGGCGGTGGCGGGGCGGACGAGGCCCTGCTCCCTTCGGCCCAGGCACCAGGGAGCCCGGTCTGGGGGCCGGAGCCCGGCGCACTCGGCCGTCGGGGTGATGCCGGGGTTCTTGCTCATGAAGCCGAAGAATGAGCTTCACAAACACTCAAGCTAGGAGAGCAAAGTACAGGCTTTTATTTAGAAATAAAATGAGAGAATAGAGCTCCCGGCGCGCGCCAGGAGGGGACAAGAGAGCCCGTGACGGTGCGTTGTCCAGGGGTTTATAGGCAGTTGAGGACTTTTCGAGAACATCAAAAAAAGGCCTAGGGGCGTGGACTTGTACCACCTGCCCTGCCGGGCTGACAGCGGGGTCACGGGGTGTGCTGATACCCTTGGGGACACTACACATTCCAGGCCAGGTTGCTCCTGGCCTTTTGACCTTTAACCGATCTCCCTGAAGATGTCTATATCGTTACGGCAGAGAATCAGTGTGACCTTGACTTGGCACAATGCTTGGCACAGAGCTTCAGTAGGGACTCCTTTGCCCACTGTCACACTGCTCTGACTGCAAGTATTCCGCCCTGCTTCTCCCGAGGCCCTCCCCGTACTCCGACGACACCCTCGGTCCCCGTCTCAGGGGGGCGGCAGGCCGTGCAGGAGCCCAGCCCCTCTGCTCCCCGTGCCCCCGGCCGCCCCGCGGAGGTGCGGGCTGGTCCCGAGCCCGCCTTTGGCTCGTGGGCCCCGGCGGGCCGGGCTGGGCAGGAGCCGGAGGGGGGGCGGGGCGGCGCCAGCAGATGGCCGGCAGGCGGCGGGCGCCTGGGCAGGACGGGCTGGTCGGTGGCGGGTGGCAGCGCCTGCGGTGCAGAGGGGGTGCGAGGAGCAGGAAGGACGCCCCCCCATCTGCGCAGCCCCTTCGGGGGGCAGGCCTGGTCCCGGCCGGGAGAGGGAGGGGGCGGACCGGAGCACGGGGTGGGGCACGAGTGGCGGAGGGCCTGACGCACCCCTGCCACCTGGTCAGAGGTGGCCGCACCGTCGGGGGTCCACCACCCACCCGGGGCCGGTACCCAGGCCCAGGGCCCCCCACCCTACACCAGAAGCCAGTCCCCAGGCCCTGGACCCCCCACCCCCACCCCGCACCAGAAGCCGGTCCCCCCGGGGCTCCCCCAGGCCCTCCTGAGGAGGTTCTCACAGTACAGGAGGCAGAGCAGCCCGCCAGCCAGGAGCAGGGCCCTGCCCTCTGCAGCCCCAGGGCCCCAGACGTGACACGGCTGCACCGATGCGCTGGGCAGGGATGCTAATGGCAGAGGCAGCACCAAACGGTGAGGAGGCCCTGGAGAGGGCTGCTCACAGGGGCGGAGGCGGCACCAACGCCAGGCGGATGGCTCCACAGCGGCGCGGCAGGCAGCGGGGCGGAGGGCGCAGCACCGCGACGATGGGCCGGGTGGCCTGGCTGTGCGGGGGAGGCGGCGGCGCAGAGTGAGAAGCCAAATTCGAGGGAGGGGAGGCTCACCTGTCCCCTGCATTTCTGCATTTCGTCTAATGACAAGAGTCCATTAGTCTTGCTTTGCTGAGAGCTGACGCTGCGCGCAGCTCATTACTAAGGTCTCTCGCACACATACCCTTGTCCCCCCTTCTGCTCACAGTGTCACTCTTCTCCGAGGAAGCTCTATAAACGGTATGTGTTCACCCTCTCGCCCTCCACATGACACATAAACAGGTATCGCGTTTTTCCAGTTCTTCCCTTACAATCCATCCCAAATTCGTTTCCTTTCATAAATTCCTTTCAATTACCACTACCATCATCTAAAATTAGTACTTTATTACCTCTTTACTGTGGTTCATGGACCACCACATATAATTAAATATGCATAAAACATCAAAACAGAGTTCTATATGTATATCACTAATGCTAAAGGAATTAGAGGAAAATGTGTTCACATCTGCTTGAAAGGGGTGCTGAGGACAGCATGAGAGGAGGAGGCTTTGGGTGAATCCCAGAATGTGGGTATTGCAGTCACTTCAGCGTTTCCAGTTTCTCTTCTCTCCAAGTCACCCTCCAATCTGCCATCTGATCAATCTTTGTGAAATATCGCTTTAGTTTTGCAAATCAAGACAAAGGGACAGATTGCTTTTTGCTAGATGCTAACTGAGGCATTTTTATTTTTATTTGAAAACAACATAGAGTCATTGTAAAAAATAAATAGACATGAAACAGAAATGTTGAGTGAAAAGAGCGAGCGTCTAGGAATCCAAAGATTTGCATCCTGCACTTGGATGACTGGAGTTTTCTGGAAGGAATAAATAAATATGTGTGTGTGTGATGATTAAATAAAAATGATTGCAATAATATCAATGTAGATTTTCTAATATAGAACCAATTCTGGACAAAACAGTGAATCGATGAGCTTTATCTGTATCACCTTGAACTCCACTATTTGTTCCCACTTTGAGTGTCCCTATCCCAACTCAGCTACTGTGAATCTTCATATTTTACTATAACTCCCTTTAAAATCCTGTTCTCATGTGCTTTGGCCATGGTGAGGAGTCCTGGTGATATCAGTTCAAGTTAATAACATCCTCCCAATGAAACTTGCAGGTGAATACATATGAAACCTTTTATTGGTACTATCTTTGTATTTCCGGCAAAGACCCTGGCTTTCATTGAATGAGAAAATGCAGGAATAAAAGAATAAGAGAAAAATAAATGATTGGATGACAAGTATGAAGGAAAAACTAACAAACAAGATGAATAGAAAGACAAACTAAGGGGAAAAACAGATAGTCCAACATTGAAATTTCTGGTATTAATCATTGAGTGAGGAAAGTTATGGGGGTAGATACTGATGTCTTCAAATATCTATTTAGACCATATGCATGGCCACTGGTTGTGCTGATGGTTAAGCCATAAGAGTAATGACGCATAATAAAGGATACAGGGAATAGCCCCATGTTTTCTAGTTCTTTAATATTTTTGTGTGAGGCACCTATCTGTGAGATATTATAAAACACGTCGTCACCTAAAATTAGATGACATTATCATTAATGCTGTTACAATTATGTACACATACTAATTATATAGCTATACCTATATACAACTGGAAGCAAATGATTGAATATAATAAAGGAATTAGACATTTTTGCAACAGTTAAAAGTCCTTATTATAAGTCAATAGAATTCTGGGGGGAAAATCTTCTTGATTTAATTCCATCATTAAACAAATAAATTCTGAATGTAGAAGCATTTTCAAAACTGAATGTATGTAATCACTGATAAATAATATTGGAATAAAGAAGTATCCATTTATCCACCTCATAATGAAGATGACTAAGTAACAAAGCCAGCTATACAACATGGAAAATTTTCTTCTGCCTTTTGACTTAAATTCATCTAATGACTTGCCTAGACTAGAAAAGCTATCTTTTTTTTTTAAAGCCTTCCTCCTCATGTCTTATTCAGCACAGCACACACTTTAAGGACAGCTGGAGAAGTCTATAATGAGTTACATTAATAACTGAAGACGAAGAATGATGGGCGTTCTTAAAGGTGAGGGAGAGAAAGACTAAGAACATGCAGATGGTGTGTGCAGCCAGGAGTGAATTAGCACTGAGAGTGATGTAACAAAGATCAGGATGAAGACGAGGTATAACGCTTGCCCGTGAAGGGCACTCCTAGTGCATGAGCAGCCCTGACATCCTGCATGACACTGCCCAGAAGCCCCAGAGCCTATCGGTTCAGTCACTCTACCTGGAGAAGAATGGAAGGAAAAACTCAAATTTACTCTTGTTTGTTTACCTCTAGGAGGACTGTGGTTAATAGGAAACCTGTTTTATTTGACAAGTTGGGCAATTTAGAAGTCAGTGTTCATTATCTAAGAGAGCACATGCAGACGGTGAAAGAACTTAAAAGGAAAATAAACTTGATATTCCATGGAAATTGGGAAAGGAAAGCATATGAGCAAGAACTTCACTTAGATTTTCCACTGTAGTCAACATTTAATAAGAAAATGATAATCCCTTATTAAGTGATATAAAAAATTCTGGTTGAATTCCAATCATTCATAATAATATTCCTGATTCACAAGCCCTCACAACAAGTGGGAAATCTGAAATCTGAAATATGTATCTGAAGACACCTACATTTTTGGTATGGAATAAAAATGAATGGCTACCTACATATACAGTGTGGCAGAGCTGGGAATAATTTTTTACAATATACCATAAAAATCATCATAAGCATAGACAATTGGCAAAAGATACATTAGTGCATTTCAGGAAGTCCTCAAGAATGTGATAAAGTCTTTCATGTGCTAGCTTGTCCAGGTGATATTTCAAACGAATTTAGGTGTGGAACTTCACAATAACCAGATAATAATACGAATATGACAATAGGAGTAGGAGGAGAAAAATGTCATTTGGTGAAGGAGAGACTCGGGAATTTCTAATGAGAATTGAAAACATGAAAGTTGGGAAACAAATGTTATCACAGGTCTATAGACAAACATACCCAGGACAGATAACAAAGTAAACAACCAAGGATAGGTATCTCATTAGATGCCACTGGAGAGATGCAACTTGGATTTGAATAAAATAGACTCAGTAGTGGAATCCATCACTAAAAAATATGCAATATTTAAAAATAAAGACAAGTTTAAAAAAGAGAATATAATTTTATTTGTATAAATAAATATCTACAAAACTGGATATGGGAATACAGTGAAGATTATCTGTTTATGGATAAAAATAAAAAGAATCAGAGGTGTTCTCTTAAGCAAGTAAGTGATATGCACCCCAGTAAAATCAAAGGTATGGACAGTGCCATATAAACCACAGAAGTAAATAGTGATAAGAGGCTTCAAAAATTTACCAGAAACACCTAGTTTAAAGCTGATGGACCAAAGATTTCCTATTTTCTTAGAAAATACCAAAAAGCAATTTGAAACAATACACACACACACACACACACACACATACACACACACACACACACAAACCATCTTTGGCGAAATTAGGCAAGACTGTAATCGCAAATTATAATATATTGAAAAAATTTATATATAACATATACTGGGAAAAAGGCTACCGAACTTAGTAAAGGGCAAACAGAAGTACAGGAGGATCCTTAGAGGATGCAGGCGGTACTCATCTCAGGCCCTGCTGGTAAGACAGAATTTCTCATGTAAGTGGCATATCCTGAGGACAAATACTACCTTTTTTACAGCAAGAGAACTGTGTGCAGGGCTGATGGTTACATTTTTCCTGAATCTATTCAGTATAACAAAGAAGCTGGTAGGGAGGTAAGAATAAGGAATATAATACATAGAAGTCCTATTTGTAGAAGTATTCAGAAGCAAGAAGGATGAAGAGGAGAGAATACTCAGTGTAAGTATCTCGTCTCTGTTGGCTAAGACAAGAAAGCCAAGAAGAATATCTTGTTATTGCAAGAAAAAACACTTTCAAAATAACTAGTAATCTAAAAGGTGCCAGCTAAAAATCTATGCACAGAGACTGGAGAGGAAAGGAAAGGGAAGAGGTGACCATGATATAAAATGGCCTTGATGACAAAATGAAATAAAATAGAAAAACAGTTTCATGAAGGATTGTAATAGTAAGAGACACAAGAGCTCAAAGTAGATACGGCAAAATAACAGGAGCTGAGAAGGCTCAAGAAAGATTTGGAATAGAAATTATCAATCAACTGCAGAACAGAAGACACATTGAGAGCAACACAATAAAGTGTGAACCTAGCTGAAGACACAGTAAGGCATATCTGAAGAACAGTGATGAAAACAAATAAGATACAAGGCAGAAAATAAATAAATGGCAGAGAAGTGATTCAAGGGACAATATTACTTTGGAATACTGATAAAGGAGATCCAACATATATATAGTTGGTATTCCTGAAGAAGAACACCAAAGTTATGATTAGTCACACGAATGCTGCTGACCTCTCCTTCCTCCTTAAAACATTCTGCACTCCTGGAGTCCCTGACACAGGCTCTAGCCTTCCTTCAACCTCTCAGGCCGTGCCTCCATTTCATTGCTTTATAACCTATTGTCTCAAGACCTGGACCTCTATTTTCTTAGCCTGTTTTTTTCTTACCTTCTAGGCCATTCTTCTTCTTTAGCCTCTTCCCAGATAATCTTAGTCACACTCCTAACTTTAGCTACCTCCTTGATGCAGCCAACTAGGTTTTTCATCTCTAACCCAGAAGGTTTTGTCTTAAGCATTCAGGTGCTATGACAGACTACCTCAGACTGAGTGAAGCAACAGACTTTATTTCACACAGTTCTGGAGGCTGGGAATCCTGAGATCAGGGTGTCAGAAGATTTTGTGCTTTATAAAGTCCCACCTGGTTCTTGGACTGATGTCCTTTTGCTGTGTCTTCCCATGGCATGATGAAAAGGATGAGGGATCCCTCTGCCGCCTCTTCCATGAGGGCTTTAATCCCAGAGCCCTCACCTAATCACCTCCCAAAAGACCCACCTCAAAATCCCATCACGTTGAGGAGTAGGATCACAACATATGAGTTTGGGGAAGCACAAAGATTCAACATGTAATAGCTATTGAGTTTTAGATTCATATACAAATTGTCTAATTTCAATGACAGTTCAAATTCAATGCATCCAGAACGACATCTCAATCTCTTCCTAATATCCTCCTTTTCTACTGTCTCAGTGAAGGACACCAACTCAACCCACTCATCAAGCTAGAACTTCGAAGTCCTCTTCCACAGTGCTATCTCCCTATTCCTTCCCATGCTTAATCTATTATAAAACTTGATTTTATTCCTTAAATATACCTTAAGTCTCTCCAATTCTCTTCATATTCACAACTGCTTCTACAGTTCAAGCTTAAATGGTTATAAACTATTCAACATGTATTACTAAGTTTCAGATAAGTAAAATATGCAAAATTTTAAAAAATAACATGAAATTACATGCCATTTTCTTAATCTTAGGGAAAAAAGTCTCTAGCAATGAGCTTCCCAAGTACAGTTTGTGGGACTAAACCAACTTCAACCAAAGGCATCTTGAGGACACTATGTAGTTAAAACAAACATATTAAACTGCGATTTATCAGAAAACTGAGCCTCCGTACAGGGTTTATTCCTGTGTTTGGTAGCCAAGCATTTTCCTGTCGTCTTGCTAGAGGTGGCGTAGAGTCTGATTGGAAGAGGAATGGGGAAGAGAAGATACCAGTGAAGCTCAAATACATATCTCTGATTCTTACCGTTATTTTTGGACGTGTTCAGTTGCCATCTCAAGAGGTAAATGTATACTGAACCAAAGGGGAATGAATAATTTTTGAAGGAAATCCCATGGACAACATAATCCTTTCCTCATTAAATGGCACCATTCAATGCAAAAACAGGCAGCACAGACTTAACAGGCTCTGGCTTCTGCACTCCCCCAGACCACCGACCATTCAACAGAAACGAGTGACGTGGAGGCAAAGACCAGCCATAAGGCAGAAAATAGTGCCACCAGCTAGGAACACCCCACATGAAAGTTGACAGATTTGGTCTTTGGCACATATGAAATATACCCTTGGCAGCGACCAAGTAACGATCCTTTTTGTAAAAGCCAAGATAGATTGCTTCAAGAAGAAACAACCCTGAGTTCTCAGTGACCCAATAACAATGGTTTTATTTTTTTCATGATCATTCTACAAGCCTACTACTGTTGTCATCTTCCAGAAACACAGGCTGAAGGAGCCTTTTGCCGTTGCTGAAGCAGTTTGGGAAGATGACAAATAGTGCCCTGACTCTTAAAGTCTCTTCCCAGAAATGACATGAATGATGTCTAGTCACATTGCACTTTCTAAAGAAAATCCCCACAAAAGGAATGGGGCGGTGTACTCCTACCTTGTGCCTGGAAGGAGGAGTATGGTGCACCCGGGGAGCAGGCTCGATGGCAACACTAACGCCCACACAGCTGCACAGAACACTGGGGTCTGGGACCACATGCGGTGGCAACACCCTATGAAACACAGGGAGGGCGAGAGTTTACCCTGAACATTCTCAGGGTGCTGCCCACACACCAGGACCTGCTACAGAGAAGGCAGGACCAGCATGCTGATAGCCTGAGCTATAACCACAATTGCTTGGTACCCACGAAATTAAAGCAATGGGACTTAGTCACATGGCTCAGCTATTCCGTGACTTTCAATGGTGACCCGGAGCGTCCGGTGCGCTGTGTCACCAAGGATGTGACGAGCCAGCACTCGGCATTGTCTCCTGGGCCTTTTGTGCCTTCCAAGCCTGGCTTTGTGATTCTCTGTCTTCTGCAAGCTCAGTGTCTGGCCAAACTAGTTTCAGACCAGGGCCTTCCTTAGATACAAGAACTTAGTCCTTCGGGTCACAATCTAATGAGGCACGTCTGGGAATGGTTGTGTCTTCCTAAAATTCCTGCACAGTTTTTCCGCCCTAGTCTACATACTCGACTTTGAGCTTTACCTCAGGATTCAGACCTGTTTTCCTCATTTCCAAGTGACTGAGGAGCACCACATGATATTCTGTGGTTCTTTCTCTCTTGCGACTCTCCTCAGTCTCCTGTGACGTCCGCCAGCATTCGCGCATGCAGTGATTTGCCCCATTTTTTAAAAGCTTCTGTTGATTCCCTGTCTCTCTCCATCTACTGCCCCACTTTTCAACTCCTTATTATAGCGAAAATCCTGTATTTCCTGTCTCCAGCTACTCTCATCTTGATGATACCAGCACCCCACTTCAGAGGGCCATTCAGGTGAATAGAGGGACAAACAATGAACATACATAAAATACTAAGAACAATTCCGACGCGTGTAGAGCGCGTTATGGAAGGGCTCACCAGCGTTACCGTGGGCTAAAGCCGAGGCCGCCCAGAGGAAGAACACAAGTAAGTCATCCTGGGGAATCAGAAGGACTTCGGAAGGGAACCGGAGAAAGGTCCTGAGGAATGATTAGAAAACGGGCGGGACAGATTTAGGAGAAGGGGTGAGATGCATTGTGGATAGAAGACACTGTGTGCAGAGGCAGATTTTATAATACAGTTTAAAGCAATAGTAATTCATCACAGAAATTTGGTTCAATTAGAAAGAGAGACACAGAAATAGAACACAGAAATTAAGTGCAAGTAGAAAGAGAGCAGGAAATTACACTGAGAAGCAGAGAGCAGATAGATGGAGCGCATGATGGATGAGGCTGAGGAGAACAAATTTTATTCTTTTGGTAACGGGGGACATAGAAGGTGTCTGAGCAGGAGGCATGCATGTTGACTCAATACTCAGTAAGTGTTTACTGGGCCTTTTAAGCCACGGGCATATGGAGGTTAGTAAGCGGGATCAAATCCCTTTTGTTCAGAAATTTGCATTGTAGTGAGAGGCAGGCAATAAACAGTGTGCAAATACACTAAGGTGGTTTTATATTATGTAATTAGGGAGCCTGGTACGGTGGAGTCATGGGAGATGGGAACTTTCTGTATCCGGGGTCCTTCTGCCATGGCCTACTTCTCCTTTATTCTCTGTCGTTGTTCATACTATGTTATTAGCAAACAGGTACTTTGGCATAGATGTGTCTTAGTCCATTTGAGCTATTCTAACAATTTACCATAGGCCAGGTGACTAATAAACACAAATTTATTTCTCACAATTCTTGAGGCTACAAGTCCAAGATCAGGGTACCAGCCTGTTGGACCCTGGTGAGAACCCCCTTCCTGGCGCACACGCAGCTGTCGTTTCACTGTGTTCTTACATGGTGGGAGGGAGCCTCTCTGGGACCTTTTTAATAAGGGGGCTAATCGTAGGGCTCCACCCTCATCACCTAATCACTTCCCAAAGGCCCCATGTCCTGACGCCATCCTATTGGGGGGTCAGCATTTTCAGACATGAAGTCTGCAGGACACAAACTCAGTCTGCGTCAGAAGGCCTAAGGAGATGGTTGGCTCCTTTTTCTTCCTTGAAATCTCTAGAGGAGAAAGTTGAAACTAAAGAAAACTCATTTTATCTTCTGATGTCTCTTATCTATGTTGCTCCTATATCCCATTCTTATAGGCACCTGCGTCAATGACACTCGGTTTTAGGAAGCCCCCTGAAACACACCGCAGTCAGCACACACCCTACGTCCCACTCCAGGTCATCGTTAGGACTCTGTACGCAGACAAGAGGAAGAAGAGCATCTTTACTGGCTAAGGATTTCAGTTTTGAATGTTCATCACAAAAATTATCTGGATAGGAACATATATACTGTTAAAGCACAACCAGTGACTGTAGAGAATCAAAAATGTCTGGGGCCCAGTCACGTTCCTAAAATGTCCTACCCATATAAAATGCCCACGAGAGACCAAGCAACTGGACTTCAGTTCTTCTGTCACTCGTGACAATTTAGCAGTTGGCTTGATTTTTAACATGTGTTTGAAAAGCACAAGGTCAGGCCTATTTTAGAGCTGGTCTTTGCTTTTGGAAGACAAAGGGGCAGAGTAGCCTTGCAGCAGGTCCCCTTACCTGCTGAGTTTACAGGGTCTACTTCCTGCCTGGAACCGGAGAAAGGGCAGCTCTTGCGGTCAGGACGCATCAGCACACCCCCTGCCCCACTGCCTTTGCGGCATTCAGCTAACATTTATTGGGCACCTTTTACTCCTGGGGAAACCTAGTAAAAAGTTTTGCACAGGAGAATCTGAAGTAGAAATCTGCAGGTGTCCCTCTGGGTGCCTTTGTAGGATAGTTTCTGGGCTGCTGTAACTTTTCTTAGCAGAAGAGTTTCAGATCATTAAAAAGTTCTTGTTCACGTTGTATTGTTTGGAGACCCAGTTTCTGAGTTTGCTACCGTGGGAGCTGCAATGACTTTTGGTGAAAACACCTGCCACCTTAGCTCGCAAGTGAAACATTTGAATCAGGGTTAGAAGTTCTTAAATATTGCTGACTGCTAGACCTGATTCAAATGTCTGGTCTACAGTTTGGGTGACTGTTTGCCAAGCAGTCTTTAAAAAATAAGTACTGCTGATGTCAATACAAAATTGTGACGTGAACATTGATATTTTGCCATGGTTTCATACCCCATAGTTTTGTCTCTCTAACGAGACTGTAAATACCAAATGTCCGTTAAGCACAGTCCATGTCTGACTTACTAGAGCAGGGCTGGGCACGTAGGAAGCTGTCAATAGATGCATCCATCCATTGACAGACGAACCTCTAATACTCTAGTCCCACTTACTTGTTTCTGCTCCTCATTGTAGGCCTAAGTCTACACCCACATTGGAAACTCTTTGAAACATATATCTTTTCTTTGACCAAAGTGAGCACTTTGGTTTTGGACTTCAAAGCAGAACAATGAAGTACAGCACAAATCTAATCCAGCCTTACAGTCACCGTGTTTCATAGAGTATTAACACTCTACCACCAAAATCCTCAGGCAATAACGACTGATAAGAAAGGCATTTCCTGGCAGCTAATGATTAGCATGGGGGGGCCTCTGCATGCAAAGCCAGCAGCCCCCAGCCCAGGGGCTACTATCTGAACCGGACATACCAGGCCTCCCTCTGAGGTTACTGGGTATTTATTTGCAAACTGTTAGTATCGTAACAAGAAATGGAAAATGAAGTAATGTTTAGGTGCTGTGAAGTTCCAAGTATCTGCAGGTTTATTATGACACTTAGCTGTTGTAATTGTGTGGCCCAGAGTTTTCTTCCTCTGGATGGGTGACAGGATACAGAGTCAACATTTAGGACCCTGGACATTACATGAAGTCTGCTCTGGAAGGCACACAGGAGCCATAACGCACTTAACGACAATAACAACAGAGCACTTACTAGGCATTTACACTGTGCCAAGGTCTGCAGTAAGCACTTTACATGCATTAGATGATGAATCCTCAGAGTGGCTGTGCAGGGGATCTGTTTGCACAAGGAGGAGAAAGCAGCCTGTTCCGAATCCATACGTAGGAAGTAGCAAAGACTGGATTTAAGGCAATGAATCCAACTCAGATTCCTTGGTGCTAACTGCTATTTGTGTCGTTGCAGCTCCCACAATAGCAGAACAAAACAAGAATGCTCTTTCTTATTATTAACAAAATGGGAACAAACAACAGTCTTATATGCATTAGGTATATTGTTTATATATAAGATGGCCTCAAATGTTCCAACAGAAAAATATCTGGACGTTATGAAAATGTTATCTTCCATTAACTGAGATAACACCAGACCAATGAGATAAAATAAATACATTTTAAATATTAAAAGCAAAAAGGGGCTATTTTCAGAGTCTGTGAAGATTCTGTAATTTGTATTTCGGTATCATAATTCTTCCAGAAACTTACTGCCAAGAATGAGACTTAGGGGGACACTGGGGAAGTTTTCCTTCTCAGAAACATGTCCCTTATTGCCTGAAAACTTCCCTCAGTTGTCTTCCTGCACATTCTCTACTAATTGGCAGGCCACTAGCGTTAACCAGTCGCCACTGTTGAAATGCAAGTGTCCCTGGAGAGTGAAAGGAGCCTCCTCATTAGGTACTCGTTTTACCAAGGTAAAAATATCTCAGCGATCTTTCTCTTAATATCCAGCTTAATGTCTAGCCCTGGGGTGATCTGGGTTGTAAATGATAGTTGGAAAGGGGAGTGGGGAGCTGAATTATTTTGGAACAGGGGAATCTGAGTCGGAGTGGCTGTCGTGAGACGCCACCCCAGGAGAGCCTCACGCAGCATCTGGGAGGCAGATGAGAACTAAGAAATGGAGACTGGAGAGAAGATTTCATCCGATTTGCAGCACCGTGACCTCCACATACACTTAAAGCAAGGGCTTACGTCTAGTCCAGACGATCAGCACCGAGAGACGGGGGACAGCAGGGCCCAGGGCTGCGGAGGTCTACGCCTCAGTCTGGCCCTGTTGGAGGAGAGCCGAAGCCAGGTCTGCTTCTCTCCAGGCCCCTCCACAGTGCCCTCTGCCCCCTGCCACCTGCTGCAGCCCATCAGGTGTTCTCAGCCCAGCTGCTTTCAAGGCCCAAAATAGCTGGCAGTGGAGTTCAGCACCTGAGAACGCTATCCCTCTTTCTCGGCATGTGGGGCTTACAAAATTCACAACAGTCTCACCTTGACTCAGAGCAGCCCGCAAGCGCTGCTCAGGGGGGTTTCTGAACCTTAAATGCGGCACTGATGAAATGCAAGCACACCGCGTTCACTGGTGCCCGTAGCACCAAGAAGGGCCTGTCCCCTTACTCAATGTTTTAGCTACAGGGCCGCCACTCTCTGGTTCCTAATCTTTACTCTGCTGCCACATACGTGATGGACGAGGGTCCCAGGTGCGCTCCTGCCCTATGGGCACACTGGACTCACAAACAAACCAAGCAAATGCGTTCATACGAGAGGGAAAGCGCACCCATCAAGGCAATCGTTGGTGCCGGGACTGGCGATTCCCTGGGCTGCGGCAGAGCCAAGAGCAGACTGCAGGCCGCACTCCTGTTCCTGGTCTTTCCCCCACAAGGCCTGTGGGTGGGTTACAGGATCGAGTTCAGACCCCGTCCAGTTTTACCTGTGTTATGTGTCTATGAAACACGTTCATAGTGTGCCAGCCATTTAAATACTGTATTAAGTAGGTTCCACATCCCTCCCAAGGGACTGCCACTCACCGACCCGTCGTACTCATCATTTGAAATCACTGTGTTAATGGGTGGAAAGGCCAGAACCCCCCTGGGGTACGGGCATCACCTGTCACCAAATCCGACGCCCATAACTTACCTACTTCAGTAAGGTCAGTCCATTCGGAATGAATCTGGTGTGGCTGCTCATTTCTACGGGTCCTGATCCCCAGCACCTCAGAATGTAGCTCTGCTTGGAAATAGGGCCTCTAATACGATAAGATAGGTGTGTGGGGCGGCCCTATTTCAATATGGCTGGAGTTCTTGTAAGAGGCTGCCGGGACGCACACAGAGACAGGGCCTCGTGAGGGCGCAGGGGGAAGAGGACCACCTACAGGCCAGGGGGCGGGGCCTCAGGGAGCCCCGCCCCGCTGCCTCTTCACCTGCTGGCCCACCTCCCGGCCTGTGAGACGGGCTGCCTGTGAGCCGCTCCTTGGGTGGTTTTGCGAAGGCCGCCCTGAGACGACTCTAGTCACCCACTCTAAGCGACCTAATTTTCCTATTGCTGGATTTCTGCTCTAGATGTATCAGTTTCCTGGGGAAAAAAAGTCTGGGATGGGAATCCAATAATGTGTGTTTTTACTCACAGTTGTCTTGATTACCTCTGGTAAACGCAAAGCTTCTCTTGGCCTAAATCACTCTTCTGTAAAATTAGAGATTTGACAAGATTTGGGCTCCCTTTTCTGCTCCAACCAGAACAACTTACTTTCATTAATATTTTATTTCATGGTCTTATGTAACATTTCATTTGAAAAAGATGATTTAAATTACTTAAGACATTTTTGAATGTCTGAACTACACTCAACACTCAACTCAAGGGTCCTTAGGCCACAGTCAAATCCTATGATTCTAGGCGTCAACAGCTGCTCTGATCTCATCGCCGTGTGATAATTGCGAGTAATGTATTCTGAAACATACAGCATATGCTTTGGGGGTTGACCACAGGACGAGCATGAAGTTACTATTAACTTTAGTTAATTGAGACCCTTACATCTACTTAGAGGACTTAATTTCTGAGATGGTCAACAGGTATCTTACAATTACCAAATAAATGGAAATAAGATTCTGTAATAGTTCTTCTTACCCTCATGACCAATTCAAGGAAAATCTGTAAGGCTGCCTTTCTTTTATTATATGCTTTTCACATATAAAATATAACATGGAAGGCAAGTCTTAATAGGAACACTTTATAATGAAAATTGTTGACTCTGTTGCTTTCTGGATTTAGGGGCCATCGGGTGAAATGCAGACGTCTGCCCCACCCTGTTACTCTCATCTACTTCTGACAGCTGCGAATAGTCATCGAACCTAACAAATCATCATTTTGGACAAGTGGTCTTCTGACTCTCGGTCAGAAAGGTTAGGTGAACACGTCAGCCACATGGCTGTGCTGTGGTAACAAGGACTGGTTTTGAGGAGCCACGTCATTACACTAAGTGAGTGATGGGGTGGGTGGAGAGGTTATGTAGGAAAGAGTGGAGGGCCAGCAAAGCACTTTCCCTTGGGGTGGAGTTAGGGGCAACAGACCAGGATGTTGAGGAGAAATGAAAATAGTGCTGTGCAGACGCAAACCAGAGTATTCCACTCCCAGAGCGAACTGCCTTGGGTAATGTGTCCTGTGCTGAACTCTCCACGGGGCAAGGAGCGCCTAGATTCCAGAGAAGGTGCAGGGTGCGGATCCCTCCTTGAACAAACCCTCCTTAAACCAAGTTCTCCCAAAAGGAAGCTGATTTTAGAGGTTTTAACGGTGCTACCGTTCCGGCCATCAGGGACTGCTGAGATGCAGGTACATCCTATCCAGGACTCCAGAGATGTTTTTAATTATTAATGCACACATACATTTCCCTTTAATTTCTTTTCTAATCTTTCAAAATGCTAGACATCTGGCAATCCTAGAACAAATCAAAATTCCCTTTTGGAGGGAAACATGACTCGCTGATTGAGATGAAACAAGTATCCCCAGTGAGCATGGAGAGGGGCAAACAGGACACTCCCTGTGGTGCTGTTAACCCCTCTCTGCAGCCCAGGTCGGCACAGGTCCCCCTCCAGGCCCACAGCCCCGTCCATCACTCCGGATGCAAACACGCAGGTGAGAGGGGTAAGGATTCTCGCCTCCCCCCCGGGCGCCTAGGGGTCCCGCCCGCCGCAGACGGTTCTCTTTCCCCTCTCAGCTCTGCCCCTCTTCCCTCACGTGCTTGTGGCCCTTCTTCTTCTCCGGCTTCAATGGGCCCGTCTAGAATCCCAGCCGATCAGCAAAGCTGCCGGGGGGCGGGGGGCCCAGGAGGGGCGCCCGTCAGCCTGTGGGGTGGCCATGACCTCTGGGACTCGGCGGAGCCGGCGCCCTGCTCCCCCCACCCGCGAGCCGCCCGCCCGCCTGGCTGCGTCCCGCCCTCCGCGACGGCGCGGGGATCGGCCCGAGAGGGAGCCGGTGCTTGGCGGCCCCGGGCCCGCAGGAATCAGAGCGGCTGGACGGTCACAGGCTCGGCGGCCAGGAAAGCTACGGCCCTGGTCCCATTATGCAAAAGCTGCTGTGATGAGAGATTTTTATTTTTTAACCTGATAATTTTAACCCCCAGGCCAGCGCTCAGACGGCCGGACCCGCTACGTCCCATTCATCTAAGACGCGCTGACGTCCTTACATAGTTTACAGTGTATTTATCGAGCCCCTGCGCGGTCACGACTCAGCGGTACTTGCCCGCGACCCCGAGAACTGGGCTCGCACTGCCCCGAAGTCGGTCCGTGGCGCACGGGCTGCGGGCCCCGGGGTGCTGCCCCCCGGCCGGCCTCTAAGGCCCCGCGGGCTCCTTCCGACCCGTGCGCGGCCTAGTGCTCTACCCCGTCCTCACTCGGTGGGCGCCTTTGGGGGGGTGGGGAAAGGTTGACCCTGTTACGTCTCGGGCCATTTGGAGACTTGGAAGCGATGGCTTCCGCTTAAGGTACATCTTCTCGGTAAGAAATTTTAATCACTTAATCCTTTTGTCAAAACACTGAGATTAGTTTCTCTATTTGCAAAATGAGAGCCTTTGAAGTTCAATTAGGAATTGAACAGGTTTTCATTTATTTATTCACTGGCATGTTTTAATTACATGCTAATTTAGATGACACTTCTTTATTGATGGTTAACATTACATATAAATTAAAAAGCTACAGAAGGATATACTGTGGGAAGACGTGTTACTTACTCCTCAAGTAGAAAATGTTATAAAACCATATAGTCCTATTTCATCTCTATCTGCTTACCCATGTCCTAATGAATTATCCAAAATATTTAAAATATAATTACTAAATCTTATTTATTTATATATTATTAAAGGAGATAGTAACTCAGAATTTTGTTCATTAAAACTCAGTACATATTACCTTACAAATAAAAAATTTTGAAATATTTTTTCAACACTTAATCATAAAAACTGTAGTATATAGTTTAATGTAATGTTTGCAATCACATAGTCAATATAGGAAATATTCCTTAAATGATGTTCCTATGATTTGTGTTGCTTCTTGAAAAATTAAAGAAAATAATACCTTGTATAATATATGTCTATGAAAAAGATGTTGTAATAACTGATTTCAATTTGTTAGTACAGATGTTGTAGTTTAAGATAACCTTCTTGGAAATAAAAAAATAAAATTAATTAAATATATTCTCTTATCCGAGTAGTCCACTGCCAATCTGCTAGATCAATGTGATTTTATGGCAGTTATACACCAAAAGACACTCACTTTCATAATGCAGTGAACTTTTAGCTGCAGAATTTCATTTTAAAGTTAACCTACCAAAAATATCATGTAGTTCCCATGCCCCAATTTCTATCAACTCCAACTAATATTCACCGAGTTTCCATTACATACGTGACTCTGCCAATTTCTGGAGGAATCCTCAGAAAAGAAACGGACAACGATGTCGCTCAAAGTTCTTGTAATTTGGTAGTTAAGGTGTGTCCATACTTAACCTTAATGCAAATTAGAAAATCGCAGCTCTCAGTAAGGTTCTGCCGGCATTAAATGAGCGCCAGAGGCAGAGCCCGGAGAGGCCGTGAAGGAAGGCCTGTCCGAGGTGGTGGTCCCTGCGGTGGGACTTCCCAACTGCACAATCAGAGCTAGAAATGAGAACGTGGTTCAGAAAAGACATCAGCAAAGTCAAAAAGAAGGGGAAAGCTTGTGTCATATGGAAGAAAGTATGAATGATTTATTTGGCTGTGGTTCGTGAAGAAGAGGCATGGAAAATGCCCCTGGAAGGCCTGCAGTCTGGGATGCAGGGGCTCTCGTGCCTCGCTGACGTACGTGGACTTTGATGACTTGTGTGCTAGCGGGATGAGACACCAACTCCTCCCTTCAGCTTGCAGTGTCCTACAAGACAGCCTTGACTGGCTCCTCCAACAGCACCTGGTTGCTCAGTTAATTTCAGTTGATTTGCATGGAAAATAATCCCCAACTGGGCATTCCCACGTTCCCTCCAGCTTCGGTGTGTGTTATGGATCGCTTAGCTTTTCCCACGCGTAGCCTGAGAGCTCCAGTTCTCCATCTTTGCTCACAGTCCACTCCAGTCGTGCGTCCTGTCCATCTTATTTGCTAACATGCCTTTCTCCCCATCACCCACGGTTCATCATCCAACTAGAAATAAACCCTGACTTCTTTGTGTTCTCAAGCATTTTTCCTAAAACATTGGTACAGTAACTTAAATAGGTTTTTTACTTTTCTATAGGATTATAAATCCTTAAAAGGCCAAAAGGAAGCTTTAGTGGAATCGCACCGGCAGTTACCGACTGAGCCCCTGGGAGTACGGAGCGGATGATCAGGCCGGTGGGAGATGAAGAGCACAGACACTCCAGCACCAGGCAGCTGGACAAGTGCCCCGACCTCTCAAGGACCGGCAGACGCGGTAAGCGTAGAGGAAAAGCTCCGGTGCGTTTTAAACAGTCTCAAGAACTAAAACTTGCACTGCAGAAACATAAGGATTCTATAAAAGAATCCCAAAACTATTAGGCAGCTCCTCCCCATGGAGGAGCAAAGGTGATCAAAGAAATAAATTCTACAACGTGGCTACTTAACCTTGTCTAAGGCTAGTGGGTGAGGAGTTACTTGCAAGTCTGCTCCATGAACTCCGTTTTCCCTGTGATATTTTTTCATTGTCTGTGCCAGGAAACTGGGAAACCTTTGAACTTACTACAACCGATTGCTCCAAAAGTGTGGCAAGGGTCCCGCTATCCAAAAATACCAGGTGAAATAGTATTTTTGCCAGACACACACAGCTGGGTGTGTTTCGCCTCGTCTGGGTCATCCAAGTTTACCACGTCAGTTCAGCAATTTTGGGTGGCTTGGAGAGAATCCAGTAGAAAGAAAGGGAAAGTTGTGTCGGCTGCAGTCGGCAGAAGTTCTCCTTGCGTTCTTAATTCCTCTTTTTCGCAGATGTTTGCAGTGTGTCTTTTCAGCTGTGGCAGTGGTTTATACTGTGGATGGGAAAATAATTTGTCCAACCTGGGAAGATCTTTTAGAGTTGGAAGTTTATTGAATGTTAATCTGCAGGTGCCCAAATATTAGCTATTCCAAAATCTGTGTCCCCGTCGCATAAACTCAAGATTTGCATCCATCAGTGAGATTTGCCAGGTCTTTTTTTTTTTTCTCAATCCTTTACTACCCACTCAGAGTGGCTAAATTTAGATTTGTTCCACTGTCTGCTCTACTCATTTAAATAACTGCTGCTGCAACTTAGCCTACAAAAGAAAGACCCACAATAGGGTGCTTATTTAGATCAAGCTATCTTAAATGTGTACAAGAAACATGAGTATTCTAAGGGCAAGGTGGAATTTAGGGGGCAAGGCAATGACTCCATCTGCTGTCACCCCGGGCCTGGATGGTTCTACCTCCTTACAAGTCCTCCACTGTAATATTAGTCAATTTCACTGGGTAGTTAATCTCTTTTTCTAATTGAAACAAACCATCATTTTTTGCTCCATTGCTTTTTAGCGTTTATCCCTCCCTCCCTCAAAAATAAAAATCCAATATTGCCTCTTTCTATTCTCTCCTGAGAGTTATAAGCATCAAACAGTCATGCTTCTATGTAGTTGTGAGGCTGAAGCTCAGAGTAGCCTCTTCGCTGTTGTGCCAGGGCCGCAGATGCGGGCATGGGGCTGGGGGCGAGCCCTGGACCGGGAGCCCACTCGTGTCGCTGTCTTGCCTTGAGCCAAGCATGCAGACTTGGACACGTCACCTCCATGGGGTTACAGACCTCTTATGATCTAACCATTTTCCTCATTTTCCCTGACAACAGGGCCAGAGAGGTATAGTCCTACTTTTGACACTTTCCATATATAAAAAGTAAAGGAATGTCCAAAGAGTTATGAAAATTATAACACAGATTAATGTTCATATTTTAAAAATCTAACACACATATAAAAAATGTACTGACTCTTTGTATAACTTCTTTTGGAAATAACACCCAAAGTCCAAAAATGTTGGCTCTTCGTGAAGGTGAGACTAGGGCAAATGGCTCTACCCTATACCTCAGTCTGGGCGGCCCTCTCACAGACCCCGCTGTCCTCATCTAGGTGATGCTGATCTGTGACAGTTCCACCTGACTGTAGTCTTCTCCAGGCTACATCCAAAAGACTCACCTCCTACCAACATGTCTAACACTCCCCATTTTTTGCCTACAGCCCAGTCATGATAAACTGCCTGCTATGGTTTCTGGAGCACCTTGTTCTTTCATATATATGTCTTTGAACAAGTTGCTTCCTCTCCCTAGAATGTTCTCCATCAGATATCTCCCTCTGTTGGAGACTTAAGTCATCAAGGGCTAGAGGACCCTTCCTTAGCACCCCATCCTTAGCAAGGCCAGGTGTCTGTCTTTTGAAAGTAATCTAAAGGTGGCGTGCAGGCAAATGGCACTATGCTTGTCACTCTGAATCGCAGTGCCTGGCCACGTGTTTGTCTTCACACTCTGAACCCCCTTGGATAGAGACCCTGTCTTCAATTTCTGCAGCCCGAACTTGTTTCCATCATTAATGGAAGCACTGAGCAAATATCAATGATTTACAGTCATTCTGAGACACCTCAAGAATGCACTTGACTCTCTCCTACCAACCCCAAAATACCTTTGAGAAAAGGGAGGGATTTGGAAATTGTGTAGTGTAGGATGTGGTTATGGGCTAAATTCATGAAACATTTTATTCCAGTTGTCTCCTCAGCCTCACTTCAGCATTGTTTTATGTGTGTTTCACACTCTAAATGCTACATATGAAATTAAATCTCATTTGTATTTAATCATGTACATTCTGTTTAAATCTCTTCTGAGAAAGAAGAGAAGCTATCTGAAGCCTGGCTTTACACACCACACACCCTGTGTAATATCAGGAGTTTGTTATTAGTACAGGTATCTTATGTTGCAGGATACAATGCCTTTGGTAAATCTACAGCTAATTAATGACCTAATCAGATACATACGTTATATAAGTGCTAGGAATTCAATGATCATATTTTTCACATTTTACAATATTTAAGTCACAACCAATATGCTTTTCACTATCGGTATTTGTGAAAATGATTTTGTGTCTAAGGAGAAAAATCGAATTAGATAAACAATAGAATGAAACAGATGATTATCCATAAATTAAGTTATATGACAAGCAGAACCTTACTGAAATATGTCATTTCCCCAAGCCCAACGCATGCACAGGCCTTTGGGGGATTTCTTTAGCTCCCGGGAAGCCCATCCACTCCGGAAGCTGACTCCAAAGATCAGAAATCCATTCCAGGGGCAGGGAACCGAATGAGGACCCAGCGGAACGCTAGTCCCTGCCGGAGAGGAGGTCATATGTCAGCAGAGCTCAACAGGGCTCAACATCTTAAGCTGAACTTAGGAATCCAGGAACAAAGGGTAACATTTTAAGCATTAGAGAATCAAGAGGGAAAAGTGTGTGTGTGTCTGCGTCTGTGTCTGTGCAAGCACCAGCCCTTCTCAGCAGTCTATGATGGTTCAAGGGACGTTTTAAATTTTGCCCATGTTAACGCTGGCTCTATGAGGATTCTACTTTGGCAAATTAGATCTGAATCTCTTTGAGGACCTAGACTAAGTCTCTAACTCCCTCAAAGTCTCCAGTGTTGCTTGGTACATAAACATTCAATAAAACCATTGGGTAAGCAAATTAATAAATATTACTACCTACTACAACAGCATTGGTCAAGAAAAAGGTTGTACTCTAATGTTGAAAAGTTTTCCCAAATTATAAGCCCCATTTTTTTTTTCTCTTACTGAGAGAAGATTCAAAAGCTACAGACTGAATCACATAAACTTTTATGACTTCTTTTCAACTTTCAGCACTACGGGTCGGAGTGACCCAGTGCTGTGACTGGACCGTGACCCTCAGCGTCGGCTCATCTCAAGATCCTCACAAACACTGTCGATTTGTGTACAGGGTCCAGGTCGTGTACATTTAAAGCCCCCTCAATCAAACTTAAATAGGACTGGCTACCTTAAAGATCCAGGTTTTGATTTCAACAGCCAAAGGCAAGCCAAAAAGTTAAAAAGAGAGAGGGTGATAGAATAGAAATATTTTTTTAAATATTTGTAAATTATAACGCTGTATTCTGGCAGGACCAACCTTTATTTTACAATAACAGGAGATGCTCTGTAGTGTTCCAAGTTGGCTCTGTGACAATACATCCTCGACGTTAATGTGTCATTTGGGAACGTCTGAGTCGATATTTCCCACATTGGCTGTCATGTCGCTCACCCACGCCTCCATGACTGTAAAATAATCTGACACGTACAGGGAAACAGGCAACAAAAGTTTTAGATGCCACGACCAACATGAAAAGCCTCCCCGGCCCCGGCCGTGGGTGGGAACAGCAGCCTCACGCTCCCCTAGAGCAGCTCGGACCGCGGCCGGACGAGAGGGGGTGTGAGGAGCAGCAGAGGCCAACGGTGTGCAAAGAACTGAGAGATGAGGCGAATGCCAGGAAAAATACAAGCACAGGATACTACTTTGTGCTTTATGGAGTCGTAAAAGCTTTATTCTGGAAAGTTCAAAGCCCCTGACAGACATTTCATTATTCCTCCCTCTCTCTTTTGAAGCACACAGGTGGCAAGTGTAATTATTGTCATTTTTATGAATGGGAAAAAAATGAGGCCCGGCATAGAAACACATTCAAAGTCACTTATAAAATCACATACACAGACAGCACCAGTTCCCTCCCCGAGGCTTCCTTAAATGCCTTTTGACCTGTGCACCGTGTTGGCCTTATATCATGCTTCTCCAAAAAGAAACAGCCTTAAAGGATCTCTTCTATGAATGAATATATGCTATTTCTAAAAGTTTTATTTCAAAAGGGGGGAAGGGGAGTTTTAAAATCTCAAACAGCCAGATGCTGCTGATATACTGGTATATCAAATTTATTTTATTTTTAAGAAACCTTACAGTTTCTTAGTGCCACTACTTCATCTAAAATCTGTATTGCTGGGTCATATCCCCTGATTCTAACATCTATGTGTTAGAGTTAACTCTTCACAACACTGCTAAGCATTTTAGAAAAGATGAGCCATACAATGGGCTGTAAATGCCGGGAAAAGAGAATGACCCTCCCTTCTTCTTGACAACTGCAGGGAACCACCAGGGGCGATGCTGGAACCGCGCACTGGCGCTCTACTGCCGTGTCCTGAAAAGACATCTTTGCTGGGCAGCTCTTCCAGTTGAAACATAAGAAAAATAAACAGTAATAGCAACCAAATGGAAAAAGCTGGAAATTACTAAAGAAGAGGAAAATTTTAACTTCTAAGAAGGTATTAGAAAGTGGAAAGTTTTCAAAAACACTTTTTGCCAATGAGGTTGTTCAAAAATCAGCCAAATTTATTATAGAATAATAACCAGATTTGTGCATGAATCAGTGATGATGTAAAACTGTACAGTGTCTGAGCATTACTAAAGTTTTGTTTTTCTATTTAATTTACCTTCAGAGTAAGTCTTCAAGATGAGGTGCTCTACTGCATTTTATTATATAACGCCATGTTGACTTGACATATGACCTCAGAGGTGAAAGTCGGATTTGTTATGAAACTAAAATGAAACATACCCATTTTTTCTTCAGGCTTCTTCCCTACAAGCAGCAGGTGTAATAAATAACCAATTTAAATGTGCTAAGAGTGTTGAGTTTGAGCTTTAGAGATACCGTGGAGAAGATGATTTTTCTCTACTATGTGCCATTTATTTAGGAGAAATATCACACAGCCAAACTCGTGTCTCTATTAATGCTGAGATATCAGAGCTGAACACTAAACCCTGGGCTGCCTCAGGAGGGTAAGTTGATGGAATTTATTCTGCCCAATAATGTGGAGGACTTTTTCTCATCCACCTTCGTAAATGTACAAAATGGAAACCATTAGACAAAAAAAATTGGTTTAGCTTTATCCCATAGGTCACTAATTGCTCTCATAGCAATATATGACTATATTTATGTGTAGAAATACCACATTTCCTCTTTGTCTTTGATATGCTAAAATAAATACAGATTTCTAGAAATTAACTTTGAAGCTGGTCTCAGACTATTGAAATGGCTGTCAAATGTGATATTGATCTATTAATAACTCCCATATGTTAAAAATGATGTTTTCCAGGCCTTTAACATATTCCAATTGTTACAGCTAATTTTTGTGTTGAAATAATGCTCTTGATCATTCTTACCTAATTCTTCTGTATAAGACTGTACTTACTTATTTTACTTCTTGACAATTCACATTGCTTTGGAGTTCATTTTTTTCTGCAAGAAAATGCTTTATTCCTGTGGGAGGGAAACACCGAACTTATATATAACACAGCTGTGAAGCAAATGTAGAACTTGATGCTCTATTGTAAAGAGACCATCTAAAATCTAATTTCCTGGGCCGACAGTGAATAATATCTATTTCTGGGCTTAACAGTCTTGCAAAATACTTTCTTTTCCCTAACAAAAACGTCTCAGTTTTGGAACGTGTTATGAAACACTCAGCATATTACCAGTTTCCAGTATGTGATTCATAGCAGTGGTAATGTGTTTTGTATTTTTGTTACCATTATGACCATTACTACTATTTATAATAAAAAAAAGTTGTATTTCATGAACAACACAGTTTAGAAATTTAGCTTCAGATGACTGACAGGTGGAAGCACTTAATCTTGTTTAACTCAACCTCCACAGCCTGGAAATAGCATTTTGACTTGTCTTCTGTCCCTCTTTTCTTTCTGATATTCCTAAACATACAGCCTTAGAAGTAATTATTTTCCTCGTCCCCCACTATTAACTCTCTTTCCCTGTAGTATGTTAAAAGTGTCTCCTCTATTCCACGGTTTTTCACAATGCATGTCTTCCCACATGTGGTCGTTTCCTTCTCCTCACACTCTGGTGTTCTAGAAAGACACTTTTCTCTTTTTTTGCCTTATCTTCATTTCCTTGACATCATTGTCTAAATTCCAGAAATTAATTTTCTACTGCTCCTATGAGGTTCATTCCTCATTCACTTCTTATGTAATATTTCTAATACTGTGAAAAATTATTAGGGGAACTCAAAATTATTTCAAAACTAACTAGATTTTGAGTCATAGGATAGAAGATACATTTCAAGCCCTGCCATGTCACGAGCCCGCATGAGTAAGAGCAATAATAAAAATAATGATAATCCTATCTAATACGTAACATGCGTAATGTGTGTTTTACACTTTGTGAAGTGTTTTTCATGGAACCCTTACAAAGTCCTTACAGCAGTACTTCATTTATGGGGTAGAGAATAATGTTATTCCTCACATTTCAGATGTGGAAACTGACGCTTAGAGCCAGTGAGCAACGCGCCGAGGTGCTTGGACTCAATCACGCATCTGAAGAGTCCCATCTTGATCCTGTGCCCGAATCACTATAAATTGTCAGAGATTTTGTTTAATTGCCTAACATACTTCTCTGGAGTGCCACCCCCCCAACACATTTGCTCTGTTAATTAATTCTCATGATTAACTTTTATCCGGAAATAAACTATCCAAAGGAAGGACGGCAAATGCGTTATATTTTTCTTGCTCACTCTATTTCATTGTCAAAAGATGACCGTGAAACTTTGGAAGAATTCTGAGGTTATGCAGAATGTCTGAGGAAAGGGCACTATTGGTACAGAAAAAGGAAGAGCCAACTCTTTGCCTCTCTCATCAAAATGGAACTTTATTGTTTAGTTAATAAAACCTCATAGATCTCTGCCTTCAGTAGAAACTGGAATATCAATACATGTTGAATTGCAAACAAACTCCACCAGCCAAGAGAAAATGTGTCACATCAACATCTCTACTAAATAGTCATATAAATTAAATATATTTTCTAAGGTAAAATTTATAGCTGCAGATAATCAAGAGGAAAAGATGTGGTTTACCCACTCTCTCTATAAAGAACTAATAAAATTACCATCAGTTTCTGACCTTTGAATTTCCAAGGGCATATTTTTGTACTTAATAAACATGTGAGACATCAGTGCAGATGTTGAATGTGAATATTTTCTGCTATCACTCTAATAAAATGTGCCTAATAATCTGGCTTACTGGGAGATAATTCAAAACCTAGAACACATCAGTGATGTTGCTGAAAGCATATTAAACATAACGTGTCCTCTGATTCCGGATATACTTCACGACTTCGCAGTGCCATCGGGTCATGTTTATGAACACCGACTATAAAATATGTCCTGGACCTGAACAGAGGCTGCATGCGTGGTGGGGAAGCTGGGGCCCCAGGCCTGGGCTGGCGACCTTGCTCCAGCATCCCCATCAGCTCTGCGCCTCGGCTTCCTCTTCATCTGAGAAATGGGGACGATGACAGTATGACCTGTGGCTCTTCAGACGCCAGCTAGCATATAGCGAGCACTCCTTGAGTAGCAGTTACTGTTGTCGCTGTAATTATTATTGTTTATTAGTAGTTATTATTATTTGTATGTTACAAAATAGAACATTGACTGAAGTTCGTTTTGTAACTGGAAGACAGACTCTGAAGTTTTGTTCGTGTGTGTCTGTTCTGGTGGCAGTGTATGTGTGCCTATGTGTTTATTTTGACAAATCCATATTTTTGCCTATTTTCTTGTCATGTTCTTCTTATGACAAAAAAATAACTGTCCTTCATGCACCAAATATAGATATTTGTACTTCTTGACATTTGAGCTGTTGTCAATATTTTACCGTTTAGTTTGATTTACATGTTACGGACTGAATGTTTGTGTTCCCTCAGAATGTGTATGTTGAAACCCTCCCCTCCCCCACAGCCCGTGCGATGCTATTAGGACCTTGACCTTAGGGGGAGAATTAGGATTTGCTAACCTGAGGAGAGGGGGCCCTCAGGGATGGGGTCAGGGCCTTCACGAGAGTCATGAGAAAGCTCGCTGTCCATCTCCGCTTCCCGCCACGGGCAGACACAGCGAGGAGCTGGCAGCCTGCACGGTGGACACGAGCCCTCACCAGGACCCGCCCAAGAGGGAAGCCCGAGCTCAGACTTCCAGCCTCCAGAACTACGAGAAATAAAACTTCTGTTGCTCTTAACCCACTAAGCCTATGGCACTTCGTTCGAGCAGTCCAAACCAAGATACAGTATCTTCATGAACACTCTCAGGAGACAAACAACTCTTAAGTCATATCACACCTCTGGCAGACACTCTCCACCATTAATAAAGGAGGGAGTTTTGGAATGACATTCACTGAATTTTTTAAAGGAAATTCTTTTTAAAAATATCAACTAATGGTCACTGATACATGAAAAGATGTTCAATATCATTAATCATCAGGGAAATGCAAACCAAAACCACAACGAGATACCACCTCACACTGTTAGAATGGCTAGTATCAAAAAGAGAGGAGATAACAAGGGTTGGCAAGGGTGTGGAGGGAAGGAACCCCACTACACTGCCGGTGGGAATGTGAATTGGTGCAGCTACTATGGAAAACAGTATGGAGGTTCCTCAAAAAATTAAAAATAGAAATACCGTATGATCCAGCAATCCCACTTCTGGTTATTTATCTGAAGAAAACAATAACACTAACTCAAAAGACATCTACACCCCCGCCCTCCTGTGTTCGGTGCAGTATTATTTACATACCCATGATATGGAAATCATGCAAGTGTCTAACAACGCATGAACGGATAAGAAATTGTGGTGTAGATATACAGTGGAATATTATTCAAGAAATATTGCCACTTATGACAACTTGGATGGACTTCAGGGGCATTACACTAAGTGAAAAAGTCAGACGGAGGAAGACAAATACCATAGGATCTCTCTTGTAGATATTCAAACGAGAGAGACAAGTTCATAGACACAAAGGACAGATTGGTGGCTGTGGTGGGGAGGGGCTCGGGAGGCAGGGGAGGGGGAGAAATGAGTGAAAGGGGTCAAAAGGTAAAAAGAAGAAAACTGTGGAGAGGTGAGAGGTGTTAATACATGAAACAAGACCAGCCATCAGTTATTTACTGAAGTTGAGTGATATTAAATTGGGTTTCCTGTACTATTCTTTGAAAAAAACGTTAGTTGTTCTCCTGTCTTAAACTCTAAGGGATATAATATTTCCATGCTACCTTCCTCACTGAGATACTCTTTATATGATTTCCTTCCAGAGAGGAGGATTTTTATTTTAGATCTCACGGTGGAGCAGTGCATCTGTAAGCTGAGTGGCAGCTGTTCCCAGGCTCAGCTCTTCGCTGAAGGACTCTGAGAATGAGATTAGCACCGAGTCCTCAGCGCCTAATGAGGAGCAGATCATGAGATAAAATGGACTTCAGTGTCTGGTTAACTTTGATCTCAGACCACTGAAAGGAACAATGATCATGGTTATAGGCGAGTGTCTGCTTAGGATGAACAAATTAGAACTTAAATAATAACCACTGACTCCAAATATCCAAACCAAGTTCTGAAAAGAAATGCATTATTTAAGGATGAAGACATTTGACTTTTTTTTTTTTTAATCTTGCCAGTGGTTTTTCTCGTATGTGCCAGGACTCACAGGCTGACCTGCTCTAACAGCCTCCAAGCCTGCAGGGAGCTTACAGGTACTAACTAAATTTATAACTTTAGATATAAATTTTGTAGATTAACCACATCAATCTGAGCTACAAATTCAGCCAATCACTAATGATCCCCAGGAATGGGGATGAGGTCATTAGATGCAAATGCACAAGGGTTTAGGGATTTAGGGGTTTAGGGGTTTAGGGCCCAACCCAGGGACCTTGAAGGTAAAGGTCAAAGGCCGCCTCAGCCGGCCCTCAGGTCAGCATCACGCAGCCCTGGGAACCTGTCCGCAGCCCTCCCAAGGCAGGCCAGGCTCCCCTTGCAGCGAGCCCGCAGCTGCGGTGGCAAGGAGAACGGGGGCACATTCGTGCTCAGGGGAAGCGCCGAGGGACTCCCCCGGGCCCGTCCAAAGGCCTTTGGCGTTGGATCGTTGAGGTCCTGGGCGCACTTCACCTCTGGGGCTGGTTCTGGCCACGCTGAGGAAATGCACGGATGAGGTAGTGAGACTCCCGGGGTGCTTCCCCGAGAATCTGCGCCCTGGGGAGGGGTCTGAACATCCCCACGGGATGGGCCCTGGGGAGCCCTTCCAGCTAGAGGCGCCCAGAAACCCGCAGCCCCAGGCTGCAGGGCCTGTAAAGGGGCCCTAGCCACGGGGTTCCCAAGCTCCCACCTCTGCAGTCAGAAAACTGGGCATCTGTGTTGGAAAAATAATGGACTGTAGGTGAAAAGTTCTGACTTGTACTTTAAATGTTTCCCTGATTAGGATATAAAGGCAGGTCCTCTCGATCTTTAATCCGACGACAAGCCTGTAAAGATGGGGAGGCCAGGCCATGACCTTGCCTTCGTGGGAGCAGCAGCGTCTGACCTTGATTCCGGCTGTGTTTGAAACCAGTTATGAACATTATTCAAGTACAACTTCTTTGGGTGATCCGTTGATTGTCATGTGGTTATAGTAAGATTATAAAATACACTTTAAAAGGTTTTCTGCCACAAATTAAGAAATTGATATTTAAGAACTAAGCATACATGATACATATCGATGAAGTGAAGCTCAGAACATTCAGGGAGAATTAGTTCTGAATGACTGCGAGGTCAAAAGTATGAGGGAAGCCTATTCATGCCTTCACGATTTATTCTGAATCCCAGAAAAAAGGGGCTGCAGACACGGAGGGCTTTGGCGTGTCACAGACTTTCTGTAACCCAGCCATTTTTAAAACTCCTGGTTTGCTTTAAATAAAGCAGTGCCCACTGTCAGTGCCTTTTATTCCTCAGTTTTTCAAAGAAATTCTATGCTTTCCCACTAAACAGTCCCCAACCCTGAGTGTGCAGTCTTCTTGCAAGGACATGACCTTTCTCCCAAAAATACCTGAAAGACATGAATGCTGTGGGAGTTTTTCAGCAGAAACAAAGCCCTGACCGTCACAAAAACATGCGCTCAGCCAAGCCAGGATCAAAAGCAGCTGCCCAGGGGCAGGTGGGTTTATCAGAACCAGGAATCCCTTCTCCCACACCTCCAGGAGGGAGTATCTTCCATTTCGGCCAAATTTAAACAATTTGCCTAAAATAGGAGGGCATCTAAATGGAATATCCTTAACATTGAGAAAACATTCCCTTTACAGAGATGATTTTGCTTTGCCTGTGTGCTTAAACATTCTTATTTAAATTTACTACTAAACTTTCTCTTCCATTCGTCCACTGAATTATTTAGTAGATGCATTAACCTGTGCTTCTGCCGGTTCTCTAATGCTTTTCCGATGTGCTCCGCCTCCACAGATGCCTTTTTAAAAGCTGCACGGTTTGCACCTCTGAGTCAGCAGCCAGAACAACCAGATGTGGGTCGTGGTGGAGTGACATGGAGCTGTTCACAGTCTCAGTGGGAAAAAACTAGTTTCGGTGTTAACCCCGTGCTTTCCCTGCCAATGACTTTAATGCTTTGGTGACACGTGATGGTGACAGTGACATTAAGGGGCCCAGATTCCTCTTTCCAAAGACAACTACTATACCCTCTAACCGACCTCCTTTCCTCTTGCACACCTGCTCCTTCTCCATTATTGTTCTGGGACTCGTGGTCTTACTGCTCCTTCCTTTTCAACCAGAAGCCCCACGAAGCTCAGGGTAGGAAAATCCCCTGCGGCTGGAGACTGAGGATCCAGCTTTGTATATCCCCCAGCCTCCCGGGCCATGGCGAGGGCCGTCCCCGTGCGCAGCCATCCTCAGGCTGTGGGTGTGGACAGCCATCTTTAAAAGACTCCGGACAAAACCAGCGTTGGGGACCAGGTTCCAGCCCTAGGATTTGGGTAGACGGTACCTCCTTTTCTATATCCAGCCAGGGAGTCAATCATGAAAATATTTTTACAATTGCATTTATGTGATCCATTTTAAGGATATATCCGATGCTCCTTTCCAAGCAGAGATGTTACTGGTCTATGCCACCAACTGAAGCCCCAAACTGGGCATTAACCCTGAGTTGCCCCCCTCAGCGCTTCCCCCTGTCTTCATGGACCTGAATGCGTGTTTCTGTTTATCTCACCCTCTCTTGTCCTTTCTTCTAGTTATTCCCCTAATTTTTCTCCTGAGGTCTCCTCTAAAACCCACTCTGCCTACACACTCCTTGATCTCTGAGTGTTGTGCTACCTTGACATCTCAGCGTCGCCGTCTGCATTCTCCCCGCCTGTGTCCTGGCATCTCACTTGAAGGCGCATGTGGACTGCCTGCTACCAAGCTTCCCAGTGATTTCCGCACAGTACTCGTTGCTCACAAGCCGGCGGCCAGTGGCACCTGGAGACTCACATGTCTGAGTCCCTGGCCACCGGGATTCTGTAGCCCGGTGGACACCAAGTTTAGAGATGCACAGCCGTGACATTGCCTCCGAGGTTCCTCTCTAGAACATCCAGGAAACCACTTTCACTGGACGTCCTAAGGCAAAAAGGCAGGATTGCCAGTAGAATTATCTGGGCCTATGAGGTCCTGTGCAGTACACGCAAGTACTGGTCCGTATTTACAGACAGGTCACCCGGAGTCTAAGGGCGCAGAGGCCATCCTTCCTCTGTGCACACCATGTATGTTTTCCTTCTGGGGACAAGACTGTCATTCTTGTGGCTCTGCCCTTCTACATGCTTCACCTGTTCTTGTAAGTCGCTCTGACCACCCTGGGCAGATCTCCTGTATCTCTGGTTTACAAATAAATGTTTCTTGCTTACGTAGTAATTACTGCTCCCTCATTATTCAAAGTAATGCTGCTCAGAGGTTGTCGGTGCTCTTTTAGCCTTGATGTGCCGCTCCTGGTGGGGGTGGGAGGCGACCTGTGCGGCTGTGCCAGCCATGTTTACGTGTGCGGCCCCGCGGCGGAGAACTGCCGGCAAGATCTTAGCCAGGTCGACGGCCCAGCTGCCTTCCCGAGCTCTGCCGTGGCTGCGTCTGTCTCGTCGCAGGCTGTTGAACGTGACATTATGATTATATTCAGAAAGTTACTCAAGAAACAGTACGTGCTTCCCATTGTCAAGCACTGCTTCGTGGGACATGAGCTGGATGGCCAATCAATACCCACTGGTATCTAGTCTCCTTCATGCTGGCTCTTAGGAAATGATCCCCAGGTTCTTTACTTGCGCATGTGTGTTACTATTCTTCCAAAACTGTGGAATCTGTTACTTGCAGATTCTTCTGGATGTTTGGTTGAAGCTGTGAGTTAAGACACCTGTCATGGGCTGTGCTGCCCTTAGAGGGACTCCAGGCGCAGGGTGTTCCCCATGGAGCAGGGAGCAGAGGGGAGACAGAAAGTCTGCAGTCTGCCACACGTGGGTTTCTTTTTTCCTATGGTGCACAGGCCTTTAATGATTTCCTAATCTCCAGACCTTTATGGGATGCTGCACGCACGCTTCCTTAAGACACAAAGGTCTTAAGAGAGCCGGAGGTTTATGGCAGACACATTCTCCCAGGTGCCTTCTTTACCTTGATCATGATTCTGTAAAATAATTGGATAAATAGGTAATGGTGTGCCTTTATAGACTCTTTCCAGTTCTTCATATGACATAATGATGGATATTCATCTTTAAGCCAGGTGTGTGCCAGCTCCTGGGAAATAGAAGAACTGAGCCACTGTGATTTAGCCTCACCTTGATGGATGGAGAAAAGTTTCATGAGAAGATGGCTGAGCTGAGTGGACTGAGAGGTGGGAGGTCAGAGGGAGATGGAGGAGGTCAGAGGGCAGAGGGAGACAGGGGAGGTCAGAGGTCAGAGGGAGATGGGGAGGGCAGAGGGCAGAGGGAGATGCAGTCACAGGGAACAAGTGTAAAAGCTCAGACGTCTGACTCAGCAGGACGTGTTTGAAGAAATACAAACAGTAGTCATTCTATTTATTGATTGCATATTATGTGCCAGGTTCTGTTGTAATTACATTATTGCTACTACTCCTCACTAAAATTCTTTGTGGGAAGAGTTGGAATTTTGATAGGTAGAGAGATGGATGTGTAGATAGGTAAGTGGCTATTAATAGTGTGTTCTGTTTAACTTTCACAAGATCCTTACAATGTAGATGAAATCATCTCCATTTTTCAGGTAATAAAACTGAGAATCAGAGCCACTGAAACACATCTATCACACATCACAACTGCCTCCAAGGTCCGTGCCCTTTCCCCCAACCCCCACCGTGCTCCTGCCAGGATTCGCGGCTCATGGGAAGGAAAGCAAGTCACAGGTTCTTCACAGGCAGGAACCACACCTGTGCCTCCCTTCAGTTCTCAGTGACCAAAACAGGACACAGTTAATACATTTTCAAAATTGTTTCTCAACTCTGAATCAAATAAGAGACTTAAACATGTTAAGTAAGTCTTTTGGTCAGAAGCATTTTGCTGATCCGGTGATCTTCCCTCCACCCCGCCCCCAGTCTAGATGAATGGCTTTTATAGTTGGGAAAAATCTGGAAACAAGGTAAGAAAATTAAAATGTACTAAAAAATACATACCATGGCAATGTGATAAGTGAATTCCCTTATTAAAAAAAAATAACTGGAATAATACATTGGTAATAAATTCAAATACTTCTTGATATAATATCAAAATACAAAGGGACCATTTACTTCCTTTCTCAGAAATTCATTTTAAGAATATGCCTCTTACAAGAAAACACCTTACCATTTATAATATTAAAATATTATACATAAATTAAATGTTTAAACAATGAGTCAACAATTAAATGATAACTGACCCTCCCATACAATTTGCCCCTCTTCTAGAGTTTGCTGTCTCAGCTTTTACAAAAACATAGTATCTGGAACTTAGTAATAAAGGAAAAGCATCCTATCCTTTCAGTGTGATCTCAGAGTATGGGGCAGACTCACCAAGGAAGTACCTTTCCATGATCCATGTATGCTATTTATCAAAGGCTCACGTTCTGCTAAAGTACATGTTCCCTTGATGATTTTTGTCACATCGAGATGCAAATGGAAATAGTTAGGATTTTATTGAACTGTAGGCCTTCAATGAGTTTGGTATCTAACAAACTATCTATCCCAAACCTACACAGTTTGGCCTCCTGTGGACCCTGACCTCATTTCACACCTCTCTCTCATTGGATCAGTGCAAACTACTTGGGCTGGCTTCCTTGAGGTTTCTCCAAACTTTAAGCATAATATCGCAAGGCATTTGTATTTTCTGCAAGAGTTTTCTATAATTCGCTCTCACATTCTTTTATGTCTCTCTGTACATGTCTCTACCTTAGAGATATCTTCCTGACCATCTTATGTAACATAGCCTCCCACCTACTGATTTTTTTTATCCCCTTCTCCCAATTCACATTTTCTTCAAAACACTCATCACTAATCATCATATTACATATTTATTTATTGTCTGTGTCCACCATTAAAATGTAAGCTCTATGAGAACAGAATTTTAAGCCTTGCGTTCCCTGCTCCATGCCCAGTTCCTAGAACAAGCCTGGAATGTGGTGAATATTAAATAAATATTTGTTGAAGAAATGAATGATTTGGTTTAACCAGATGACAGAACATTTTGCAGCCCTTAAAAAGGTTGAAGATGAAATGAAAACATGTATGTTTTAAGTGAAAACGTACTAAAAATGTGCAAAGATCATATTGCAAATAATTTGAACATCTTATGCTTGCAAAAACAAAAACAAAGAAAAATGTAAAAATGAAAATTGCTTTGTAAAAATAGCAGTAGAGGTAATTCCCGCTGTTTCCTGAACTTTATTGCTCTAGTGATTTTGTTTTGTTAAAATACCCTCAGAAAAATCATTAAATAGTATTTTGAAAAGAAGAAGATGTCTGTATTATAGTTGCACACTCTGAAGCTTTTCTGCCTGTTCGTTTCCCTCTGGTTCCAGGTGTGGGGCGCCTGAGGCTCTCTGCCCTCCTACCCAGGACTGCCCCTGGCTAAGTTGTGAATCAGGGTAAATTTCTTCACCCCCCTCTTTCCGTTTCTTTCCCAGGCTGAGGCCCTGTTTCCTTGGTCCCGCCCAGGAGCAATTTATCCCTGGTTTTACTAAGGACTGCATTCCAATAATTCTAAAAACTTTAATTTCTAAACACTAAAAAACTAATTAATACTAAAAAAACTTAATGTTTCCTAATGATATATATATATTTACTTTCAGGAAAAATCCAAATCTTAAAGGGTTGACTTTAAAAAGGTGGCAGTGAGCATTTTGGCTTTTAGTGAGAGAGAGAGCTTGGTCTCTAAGCTGCAGCCGCACCTCAAGGCCACTGCCCTGCTCCTGGCCCTGAGGGCAGAGCGTTCTCCCCCGTGGAGAGTCAGTCACCCTGGTTTGGCCCGGAATGTAAGCATGTAACCTAAATTACCACTTTAGTCTCAAATTCAGTTGAGAAGAGAGCAAGCTGAGCATTTTTAGTAGCCACAGCTAGTCTCCCAATTTGTGAGCCACATGGAGCTTACACTTCGGACATGAAAAGCATGTCAAAATATTTTATCTTTGACAAGCCGTACTTTCCAGAACGATGCCTCATTCTAGCCAGACAGTGTGGTCTTGAACTGTAGTGTCTTTTCTGGCAAGAACTTTCAAGTCTGCTTAATGTTAACATCCATGGCCACGATGCACTCTGACACTCTTGGGGATTTTCTGCTGGGCAATCTGACCTCTCTCAAGTCAAAACCAAGGCATCCAGGAATACCTCAGGAATTGAGAAGTTCAAGTATAATCTTGAGCCTGCTGGATCCATACCTTGGTTGCATATACTCTACAGTCAATATTGTGTAAAAAACCTATGGCTCGAATATTTTCAGGCCCACAATTTTGGGGGGAGTCTGATGTTTTAAAAAAGATTTTGGGTTGTTTGTTCCATTGTATCTCTTTCTAAATTCTCCTCCGTTCCTGTTTGACATAAAGAAGGGTATGAATAAGTGCACAGATGCTCGACTTTCTGTTTCTTTTCTACATGTTCACTTTGAATCTTTTTTTTTCAAATCCAAGGGTGAAGAGATTGATGAGACCCTTATTCTGATCTGCTCTGATCCAAAAGTTATGGGCTGATAGTCCCTACGGGTGCAGATGTTTCCTCTGTGAAGCAGCTACTAGTTCTAAGCACACCTCTTCTGCAGGTGATAAGATGCTTGTATGAGTTAATAAGATAATAGAAAAATAAAGTTGGCCTATCCATGAGACAATTTTGAGAGGAAGTGAAGTGTGAGCACGAGCGTCAGAACAGTTATTTCACTGATTTATGCACCTTCTTCTTATTTAAATACAACAAAAGCCCCATTTGACTCACACAGCCTACAAGCATCTACACAAACCACCTGTGAATGTCCTGAAGCCCAACTACACCCAAATGTGGGAAGACAAATCTTAGGGCCACAGTCCTTTCCACCTCTATGAATAAGTATTTTGTAGATATAATGAATATTTATTGGATTCCTTAAATTCAACAAGATGAGATTGGACTCTATTTTCAGGGAATCACTTCTAATTTCCATATTCAACATTGAGGTGAATAAAACCTGCACAATTTCTAGCTCAGGCCTCTCCCCTCGTACATCAAGTCATGTTGATGCCCTCCCCACACGTCCCAGCCTAGGACGGCCGATCCCAGGCAGGTGCGTGGAGCTGACAGGATGGGGAGAAAGCAGGGAGAGACCTCAGAACAAGGCCCGGGCGGCCTCCCTGCTTCCTGACTGCTGCCCCGTTTTCTTCTGCTAAAACAGATGCAAGTATATGTTGAGATTTAGGGGCTGGTTTTTAGCCCCATCTGGCCTTGATTCAGCCTGTATGATTGTACATCAAGAACTGGCCTATAGTGCTGGTTTATGTAGCTCTGTTTCTATTTGATCTGAAAATGAAATTTTACTCTGCACCAAATGAACAAGGTGGCTGTTCATTATTTTAACATGAAACAGATAAAATTTTAAATCTTTAAGATTCTGTCTGAAATAAAAGAAGATTATTTCTGGAAATAATGAATCGTTATCTTTTAACGTGTATCCACCACAGGATTTTATTGAGATCAGTTTTTCCTTTTTTTTCATTTATTATTAAATGTAGCAGTATTAATATTTATTAAATACCTAGGGAGTGCCGGGAACAATTCAGAGCACATGAAAGAGGTGATCCCTAATCCCAAAAATCTTAAAAAGTTGCTATATGCTGTTGTGCTGAATCACATGCTGGCCAGAGAGGAAACATTTTTATCATCACTCTTCAGAGCTGTTGCTTTTTGTGTGTGTGTGTGTGTCACATTGTATCCATCTTACAAGTGTAATTCTAGTCAAATGCTACAAAATCTGCAGTGAATTATTTTGAAGGTGCCTATCTACATCCCAACAGTCATTTTTTTCTTCAAAACGAAATTAAATTAAAAAAAAAAAGAAAAAGAAAAGAAAGAAGCTAAAAGTCAGATAACAATATCTGGAAAGAAATTAATCACAGGGCTCGGTGGGACAGACCCTTCCTGCTATGGAAATGGCGCAGAGAACGTAATTACAGTGAACAGACTCGGAAGTGTAGATAATGTCGGTTACTTTCTTCTTTCATCTTATGTAGCACAAGAGGCTTTGGTGAAAGTTAAAGGAAAATGAATCCAGCACAGACATGAGGAAACACTTTCTCATTGCGTAAGTAATAAATGTTTGGACTGGCCTTCTGGGTGGGGTCTTTGAGGTGAGGGACGCAGGGGTCATTCAACAATTGGATCACTTGCTACAGTGAATTCTAATCTGCTAAATAGTTTTTTTTTCTTATTTCTTATGTTGTTCTGCATTTACAATCAAACAACAATTTTCAGTCCCTAATTAGAGCCAAACCTACACAAATAATGTTGCAAAAAAGTTATGGGGCAGATGGCAGGAAATAAAATAAACTGTAAATACACGCCTGAAGTCAAATCTGTGCTCTTCAATTCTCAGTTATTAGGAAGGATACATACTAGTTCATTAATTTTAAGTACCATTAGAGAAATTACAAGTGTACTGACTTTTCATCATTTGGTCTATGGCTCTAATACACTTTTTAGGTCTTGGTAATTTGGTAATTGTACTGATGCTAAGGAGATCTAGCTATCTATCTCCTTACTTGTTAAATTATTTATATATAATTCAGTATATATATACTGAAATTAACAACGAACAATTTAAATGTCTGTGGAAAAAGAATTAATGGGACAACAGAGTTGAAACAAGTCGCCAGAGGTCATATGTGCTTTGCAGTGTCATGACCCCTAACCCAACACACACACACACACACACACACACCCCAGAACTGCATTACGCAACCTAAGTAGTGCTTACTCTTTGGTTAAAAACCAAAATAGAGAAGTTCTCATCCCTATACTTGTGCATATGCAAGCCCACACCATATGTAACAGCAGGTCCTGTTTACCCACAATGCCCTGATGATGCAGCTTAGCTTCATTTGGTTCTGGAAATTTCTTCTAGGCCTAACTAGTAAAGCTTTCATTCATTCATTCATTCATTCATCCAATCTTCCCATCCATACATTCTTAATAAACATTAACATGCTAGATAGCAGGGATATAAAAATGATCAGAAAACCACCGTTGACCTTTAAGAGTTTAACTGGCAATAAACACGAGTAAGACATTGAAGAGAGATAAATAAAAATGATAGCACAGCAAAATAGTGAAATGATGAGTCTATCACAGAGGCTGACGCACATCCTCATGGGAGGACTAAGGAGGGGCACGTAAAGCCCTCTGGGGCTCCAGACAAGGATTCCTAGCAAGGAAAACGCTTATGATGAGTTTTAAAGGAGACTAGGAACTCCCTGAGCAGAGACTTAGCCAAGGGCATTTGCAGCAGAGGCAGCACCGTGTGAAAGAACTGCTGTGGTGCATTTGGCAAACTGTCAGCATTCGGAAAACAGCAGGTGCGAAGAATCCACACAGGACAGTGGCTAGAGGGACGCAGTCCGACAATGAAGGGCATAATGGGACAGTTTTGACTTGACCTTTCTCCTGGAGACCCAGGGAGTCACTGAAGGACAGGAAACCCACCACACCGAGGTGGGAGTTTGTCTGACTTACAAAGGACAGCTTGAAGGAACGTCGGTACAAGTCAAGGGGGTTGTATCTATGAGCGATAGACTCATCATGAGAATTCTGAAGAACAGGTCTTTCTGGGGACAGAGAGGCACAGACAGATCTGAGCTGTAATCTATAAAACTTGGTGGTTAATTGCTCATGTAGTTTACATGGGAAGGGGAGATCTGGTGTCACTCTGTCTTCCTGGGTGAGAAATACAGGAGCAGTGTAGGTTTGGGGGGAGAAATACACATTTCCTGTTCCACTTAACATTTCTATGGCATATTCAGATACAGATCACCAGTGATCTAGATAAATGTGAAGCACAGTGAAGATCGGGAAGTGAATGACAGTTAGCCTCATGGCTTTGGATGGGAGAGTGTTTGAAATGAGATGAACTCAAGGCTGAGGATGGATGGCTGTGGGTAAGTCTATAATGTGTCAATTTGGTATACTGCTTCACAGTAAAAAAATAAATATTTCTATACATGCATCCCAAAATTGAAGATCTTAGTCAAAGGAGAGTGTGTAGCCTCTCATTAATACATACTAATACAGTTTTATAATTATATCATTTACAAATGGATTCTCTTCTAGCCTCCTCAGAAAGCCTGCCCTGGAAGGGTTTCTGGGACATCTAAAATGGAAAAAAAAAATTTGCCTGATGGGCGTAGGGCACGCTGAGTCTGACTTTCTAACTAGATGGAAACTACTTACAATCCCTTGAAGGCAGTAAAACTGAAGAGGCTTGTAGTTCTCAAGGATTAAGGATGGTCACTAAGTGCTTCTGCTTTCCTGGTTCCATATTTCTACGGAATGATGACCTTTAGGGTTCAAGACCTCAAGGGTGCCATGTGTAGACCACTACCGGAACACTTACGCTCCCTCTGCAGTAATGGTCAAATGAGACCTAATGACGGGAGAGGGAAAAGGACCTGGCACTGTGAACAGGAGCATCCCTGGCTCAGAGGACAGCAAGGGCAGTGGCTCTGGGTGCAGCATGCTTAATGTGTTTGAGAAACACCAAGTCAGGGATAAGTGACTTCAAGAATTCTGTGACTAGTGGGGAGGATGGCATGAGATGCTGGCCAGACTCCATACCATGTAAGTCTTTAGGAGATGTGGGGAAGATCTTAGCCTTACCAAGCAGATGGGACATCTTTAGGGGGCTGAGTTCAGAAGAACTGATTTTATTTAAGTCACTCTGGCTGCTACGTGCCAAACAGACTTCAGATAGCCAAGAGTAGAAACAAGAAAAGTAGTTCTCTGTTCTATCAGTCCACATAAGTGATTAAATATCCTGAACTTAGTGGCAGGTGCAATTAACAAGAGTAAGTTGGGTTCAAGACACATATTGAAGATAGAAGTGACTGGCTAGATGATGAGTTGGTACAGAGTAGGAGAGAAAGATAGGGAACAGTTTACTAATTTAGGTTTTTTAAATTACACAACTATCTCAGAGGCTGGAGGAGTGGCAGTGGGCCATGGCAAAAACTAAGTCATTTTCTATCATAACAGACATAAATAATGACTAATAGTTGATAAATCAAAGAAAAGCAGTACAAGAAAACATGGATATAACTTCCAGGAGAAACAGCCAGAAAAATTTAAAAAATATTTATCTCTGGCAAGTGGGAATAGATAGATTGGGGGTGGGAGAGGATTTTTAGGCCAGTGAAAATACCGCTTGGTATTATGATAGACGCACAATACAGACTTCTCCAAACCCATAGAATGTGCAATGCCAAGAGGGAAACCTTGAAGAACCATGAATTTTGAGTGATCACGATGTGTTAATGTAGGTTCCTGTTTTGTAAAAAAAGTACCATTCTGGTGAGTGATGTTGATAATAAGGGAGGCTATGCATGTGTAGGAATTTCCTTGCTGTGTCGTCCGCTGCACAGAGGTGCCCTGAGGTGGTAGGCGTCCTTGTGGTCGGCTGCACAACGTGGCATTGCCCCATGTGACCGAGTGTCATTACCTTCCTAATATTTCTGTCTTTGGGTAAACGTTAGCATACATCCCTCTTAATTCTACTGTAAACCTTAAAATGCTCTAAGAAAAATAGGTATTAAAAAAAAGAAGCTAGGGTGGGCATAACATGTCTGTTTGCACTAAATCTGAAAGTGTTTTAAGAGTTTTAAGGGTTTTAAGAGGGAGTTTTCATACTCCATCCTCTTCTGAGTTTAGAATGGGAAAACAATAAGTTTAGACTAAACCAGAAACATCAGAGTGATGAAGTTTAAGCTGTTCACTGTATCACTGGTTAGAGCTGGATGGCAAAACTGTGTACCAGCCGTACTTAAACCTCTATTGACACACTACTCATGTCTAAACCTTGAGGAAAAAAACACCTGTTAGCCCCAATCTGCTGACTCTCATGGAGGAGACCGAACCAAGTCGGCCTCTGGACCTGCTTTTAGAAGGTAATCTTCGCCCCGACTCTTGCCTGCTTACCGTCTCACACCCGAAGCAAAGCCACACACCCTGCTTCTGCAGGCAGGCATTTAAGAAGATAGAAAACTGAGAATAATGAAGACATGCCTCACCATTTCTTTCTCCTAATCTTAATGAACAGTGTGAGTCAAGAGTTCTATTAATTTTCAGATTAAATAAAAATGACGGTGAGATCTTTTCACAAAAAATATGGATCGCAAGACACACAATGAAAATAACATACACACCGAAGGAACTATCTGACGTTTCCTTTGAGAATGACTCTGTGGCCATCTTCTGTAGCTAACTCCCCCATGTGAACCAGGCAAGAAAGCTGTTCATACGGAAAAAGAAATCTTCAAAACACTTGCATTTGTGGGAATAGCATAGCTTCTAAAATATGCCACACAATCCTTTCCTGCCTCAGCGAGTGGTGCGTGGCTCCCTGGGACCTGAGGGGTCAGCAGTCACGCTGCGCCCCACCTTCCCTTATTTATCAAACCTCACGGCTGTGCAAAACTGAGGGGGCCTGCCCAGCGCTCGCTCCGTCGGGTCTCCAGAACAGGCCTCACTCGTTATCTCGTGACTTGTCATGTGAATGTCATTTTCAAGAAACACAGGAAACTACATTTAACTAGCCACGTTATTCAAGTGCTCGTGAGAGCTCACCTCGCTGAATATGTTTAGGTGCTCATGGACCCCAAAGGGGAGCTCTGAAATGTGTTAAGTCCAGGATTTTCTGATACTTGGCTTTAATTTATTATACAATGAAGTAAGACATGTTATCCTGCTAAATTAACTAAGTTGTGGGATTAATCAACAATGTTGATTACATAGGTAAAGGAAAGTATGTTAATTACTCTGTATAAAAATCTGATCTAAGTAATCAAGGCCAAGGAGCAATGGGAACAGAGTGGAACTGAGGGAGTTTCACCAGGAAGGAGGGCGCTTGAAACAGGGCGGGTGCCCCGTCCAGGAGGGCACAGGCTGCAGAGTCAGGCCGCAGGCTGTAGACGACAGAGACGATTCACACAGGTCTGAGCTGTGAACACCTCGGGAGTCCGACAGAAGAATTGAAACCCCTTTCAGGAAAATATACAAAAAATATACATATAATTACCTATTCATAAATTTTGCTGTAGGCTCATAACAGGGAGCAGGCAATGCCTTTATTCAGGGCATGGCCACAAAGTGTGCATCTTAGAGACAAAGCAAGAGCCAAAATAGCTGCGGAGCAGCAGCGCTTTAAAGGGCACATTCACGGAGGCAGAGATTAAGCTGTGATTCCTTTTTAATCCAAGGGTAAAAGGTGATGAAAAATACATAGTCTTATTCCCTGAAATGCACCTGAATGTGATGCTTCTGGACAAGTGCCTACAGGCTAGACAGGTTCCCGCTTCCAGAAATTGAACAAGTTGTCTGGAGGGCTCTGCCCAAGCCAGTCCCATTTGCTGTGTCGTCCGCTGCACAGAGGTGCCCCGAGGTGGTAGGCGTCCTTGTGGTCGGCTGCACGATGTGGCATTGCCCCATGTGACTGAGTGTCATTACCTTCCTAATATTTCTGTCTTTGGGTGAATGTTAGCATACAGCCCGGGTGACCTGTTTCTGGGTAAATGAACAGGCAGGCACAAATAGATAATCACAGAGATGCCCATTCTTATTTAAGTAACAACAATACATTTCAGAGCCCAGTTTGGTCCTGAACAGTAAGGATTTATGACTTCCTTTTTCCTAGTTGGCTGATATCTTCTCGGTAGTGTCTAGAAGGAATCGTACAATTTGAAAAGTCAGTCCTTAGCAAATTTATGTGCATCTTGTAAGAATATCACACTTAGACTTTTACAGCAAGCTCTAGCACACCAAGGTGTAGGCAGTCTGCTCAGATAGCTGGTTGCCAAGGAAACGGCACCCTCAGGCCGTCTAGAGCCCACGGGCTCTTCCAGGAGCCTCTCAGGAAGGAAAGATGCAGTCACGCCCCGCCCCGCGCGTTCCTGTTGACACGCCGCGTGCGCATCCCCTTCTATCTGTAGACGGTGGTATTAGTGTCTGTATTAATGTGACTCCACAAATCAGTAAAGAAATGCTTTACCCCATTTAATCATAAATAGGAGACAAAACTGATGTGGCCCCAGGTCCTCATAACTCATCTGACATTGCATGGCTTTCCTCAGAGCACCCTTACTGAGCATGTGTTAGAGAAAGGTCACAAGACTCAAACAGAAAAAGAGGATCAAGACTATCTGACTTCCTGGCTGTCGAGTCATAAAGCCAGAGCGCAGGGCTCCCCGGCCCCCTGTTCTCCTTGGCCGGCTCATCACTGCCCGGTGGGTGCTGAGATTGCATGACGGGAGCATCACGGAGCAAAACAGCCCTGGAGATACCCTGGAACAGCAAGATACGCCTTTGTGTGCTTAAGCCTCCCTTTTCTTCTCTGAAAAGGGAAAATAATGAATATTTCATCCCAGTAATTGAGAAAACAAGTAAGATAGTGTAATGAGATCATGTTTCATGAATCACAAGGGACAAGAGGCAACTCTGATGGGAGGTGCGGGGAAGGCAGAGTGGCCTGGTGGTGAGGAGGGCACATGCAGGAGCCCGACAGACGTGGGCAGAAGCCCTGAGCCCCCCACTTCTTGACTGTAAGGCCTGAGGCAAATTTCCCTCTGTGACCTTATCTGTATGATGCGCCTCAATGATCTTATCTGTACAGTGGGCACAGTATGTACAGGTGCCTCCCAGGAGTGCTGAGGTGTCCAGGGGACAGCATCTGTAACTGCGTTAGTAACGCCTAAGGTACCCTTACGTTTAGAAACAGAAAGATACCCTAGTCTTTACATCCAAACAGGTGGAATGGCTCTGTGCTGCGGCAAAGAACAATGACGCATCTCACGAGGCGCAATGAGAAGCGAGTTGGTTCATTCTGAGAGAAAAAAAATGAGTCTAAGTAGAAGTCATAATAGGTGAAAACTCTTAAAACAGCAGCTGAATCCTTGAAGGAAAGGGTGCTTTTTCCATATTATTTGTCAGGTAGGAAAAGCTGTTGCCCTGCCCTCGGCCGCAGCAGTCGTCCTGTGACCCTGATGGCTCTGCATGCACATTGCAGGAGGATTTGTACTTTCTGCTTCTTGGCATTTACCCCTGCCACCATCCAATTTCAAAGCCAGAATTGTTGCATTATCTTCCTTGCTGTTCTCTCCCGTGTAATCAGCCTTGCAAATGGTTATACGATTAACATTACTAAAATAACATTTTTGACCATGGATCCCCTAGGAAAAGGAGGGGGTTTACTCTGTGTCCCGTTACAATCCAAAGCTGCCACAAACACATTTAGCCCCTCTTTATAACTCTGTCTCCTGCTTTCATCTGTCAAGAAGCCCCTATCTCATTCAAATTTCCCCAACCTGCCATTAACACACTTCAGTACTTTCACCCCTTTTCCTCCTGTATTCAAATAGCACTCATTATTTTAAAGCTCCACCCAAGTTCTGCCTGTTTATTAAATGCTTCCTTGGCCATACCAGCCCCTTCATGACCTCACCACCCTCTGACTTCCTAAGCGACTAGCATCTCCCTCTCACCAGGCGCTTGGTCATGTATTGTCTTTCTTTAAAACTGTTTTTGCCAAATCGCTCCAACTAGAGCCAGTAATGATTTATTAAATTAAAAAAAATCCTCTCTGCTAGCACAATACCTGGTACACAATATGTATTCAAAATATATAAGTGGATAACTCATGCTGAGGAAAACAGCCTCGTGCGTTGTTTACATTCCACCTACATTACATTTTCAAATAAATAGAATTCATTCTCCTCCCCCACCAAAATTAACTGAAACACTCCAAAAATGTCTGCACAGCAGACACTATGCTTTGAGACTCAGCTGTCAACTCTTATTTTTGAGTAGCTACGTAAGCAAATGACCTGACGTTTCTAAAATTTCAGTACATATCCTACTTTTTCTAGTACAAGAATAGGTCTGTTAACCTAAAATTCCTAGCTGTGAAATCCCCGTTTTGCCTTTCAGCTCAAGTTTTCCATGAATGAAATGTCATCTCCCACACATTTAACCAAAGAATAGAAAAGCACATTAGAAGCAAGGCAACGAGGCAGTCTTTTCCTTGATGAGAGAAGAGGCAAGTTCAAGGCCTTTTGTGGAAAGCATGGCTTCCAGTAGAACTGTAGAACCAGATAATTCTTAGTTCCTTACATAGGTCTTGTTTGATCAATACGTTGTTCTGTTTTCTCACAGGTAAAACGGTGGCCATCATGATCTTAAACAATTCCTCACTTCTCAGTGTTCCTTGGTTCTATTCAGTGCGTTCCAGAGGGAATCATTGTCGGGTTTTCTTCTTCACCTTGTAAAAATTTAGATTTATAATCAACATTTATTCAGTTTCTATACTGTTCTCCCAGATTTCTGATACAATCTAAAATGTGGGCCTTCAAAGACCCATCAGTCTCACATGGGCATAGGTTAAACAGCATAAAAGAATATATTGGGTACAAAAGAAAGAAAATGCAAGCTGGTGTGGACCAAACACTCTGAATGTCAATTCCATGTTTACCAGGGCTGCTGTAGATGGACACGCTCCGGATTCCGCATAGCATTCACATAAAACATGAGATTTGCTGAGCGCCTTTATTTATCCTGTTTTGATCCTCACACAGACCTTGTGAGGAAAGCCAGGCTACGGCCATATTCTCCCCACCCACCCCACACTCCCAGGTTTTTGTAAGCATCTGAAGAAAACTGTGGTACAGAGAGGTGAGATGGTTTTTCCAGAAACATGGTGTCATTAGCAGCTGAGGCCACGCCAGCTCACGGATGGTGCTCCATGATTCAAGTGCTTCTCGCACGGAGGCTGCAGAGTCAGACTGACTGAACCACACCATCTGCCCCCTCCGGGGAGAAAGCCCCTCCCTGCCTGCCGTGCTTGCCCCCCGCCACCCCCTGGGGGTCCACTGCTTAAAGGAGACCTGGTTTATACGTGAAGGGCAGATCCGCCTTCCCACCTCAAAATTCCCAGAAGCAGGAAGAAAAACAATCTTCCTATGAGTTCAATAAAATGTCATGTCCATGTCTAGATGTTTCTAGCAGTTTTATGCAATAAGGTCATGACTCTAGAGCAGAAAACAGCAATAAGGGAGGGCAGAACTTCCATGTTGCTGTGATTAGCAGAGCCCTGCTCCAGATGGAGCCCCCGTGCAGAGCCCTCTGCTGTCCTCTCCCGACAGCCTTTCTCATGGTGACAGGGTAGGGGCAGAGCAGGCTTCTGGGGCCAACAGGGTCCAGGTAAAGAAATCTTTTCGTTCCTAAGAGGGGGAGGACATCTGAAGGGTATTTACCTTCAGGGACTTTAGGAAACAAAGTCAACCACTGGATGGTTTATGTGGACGCTTTTTAGGAACATCCAAGAATTGGTCCCTGGCTTTTGTTTCTGCTTGGAATTTATTTTCATTTCTGGTGAAATTTAGAAGCTCGTCATTTTTTAAAAAATGACACCGACACTCCCAAGAACAAGAGACTTTGCCAAGTCAGCAGAACAATGGGAATGCAGTATTTTAAAGAAAGGGTCTGAGCATCTTTCTTCAGCTCCTACATCCCAGAACCACTGTGCTCAGTGCCGTGGGGATTCGGTGGCGGCCACGCTGAGCAGATGATGGACTGCCGACCTTACACCCTGACTGTGTCCACGTGCCGGGCACGGCCCTGCAGCCAGTCCTGCGCGGGTGCCAGTTCACCTATCCTCACCAGGTGGCGAGGACAGACTTAGGAAGTGGCCCAGTGAGAACTCCAACCCGGGTGGTCCTTCCCCAAGCACCCCTCTCTCTAACTGACCATTCCTCCCACCAGCCAGGCTTCTGCAGTACCTCTTCCTCTGTGAAAATTTTGTTGAGATTGTAGGAGGGAGACGGAGAAAAAGCAGACGCCTTAGCAGCAGCCATCTCCCGCGGACGGGCTCAGCCTGTCTCTGCTGCACCCACTAGGGACTGAGAAAGCAGGCACCACCCTGAGGGCTTGGAACACCAGCTCAGACCCGGAGACGCCACGTCCACAGGACCTGCTGAAGGTGTGAGATGGAAGCAAATGGGCTTTTCCCCCCAACCTTCATTTTTAATTTTTTATCTTATAAAATGAAAGGAAAGCAGATGATATTTGATTTTCTGTAAAAAGCTATGTTGTGTTGTATATCCAGCAAAGACAATTCACCCTCATCCTTGCACTGTACGTGAAAACACTGCAAAATCCTTATAGAAAACAAGTAACAAGAAACTCTAAAGCCACAGCTTGTATTTTGCAAAGACACTTGTAACACAAGTACACCAGAATAACTCATTCATATTTCACTGTGCTGCACACCTGAACATTCTCATTAAAAACAGCATTTCCTGAAGTGCTGCCAGGATATATTGACTGTCAGAGTGGCACTTCCTGATTGCCCACTGAAGCCCAAGAAAAGTATTTATTATGCTGTTATATTGAAGTCTTTTTTCCCCCCACAGTATAATGAAAACACATTAGTTTGCAGTAGCAGCCTTGATTCCTCCCCATTATATTTGTTCACATAATCACTAGTCTGCCCAATTTAACAGTTTCCTAGGCACTCCACAAATGTATTCTGAATTTAATTGGGAACATGGTAAGTTGGCTCTTCATGCTTCAGGGGAATGAGTAGATGTATGTCTGACTTTCAAGGAAGAGTTTGTGATGTTTCTACATTTTTGTAATTTGATGTGAGAACTTATTGTTTCCAGCATAATATGATTTAAAATAATAATCATGCTAATGTTTAGTGAGCATGTTCTAACCAGGCACTGCTCTAAGAGTCCTCACGTGAACCCCATCTAGTCAGTAGGCACCACTGTTATGCTCATAATTTTGATGATCAGTGAGTAAACAGCACATTTAAAATTCAAATTCAGACAGTCTGCCTCTTACATGGGTTTCTGCATCTCAGTATTATTGACACTAAGACCAGATCTTCCTGGCGGAAGCTGTCCTGGGCCATGTAAGGTGCTCAGCAGCATCCCTGCCTCTTCCCACCAGCTGCCCTGACGTTCCTCTTCGGTCCCCTTCCTGCACTTGTGCCAAGTAGAAAATGTCTACAGACTTGGCAGCACTTCCCCTGGACGGTAGAAATGCCCCTGCTGAGAGCCCGGCTCTGGGGGACACATTCTCAGAAGGGGACAAGATCGCCCCCAACAGGCCTAGATTTGGTTCTGGGGATGCAAAAAGTTAGATATACGTATACATACACACATACAAGTGCATGTGTGTGTGTGCGCATGCGTGTGTGCATGCAGTGCATGAGCAGATGTACGGTATGTTTGTAGCAATAGAATTCCATGGAAGGGATAAGAGGAAACTGTGTCTAAAAAGGCTCCTCAGGAAAGAAATGAAATACTCTGAGAAACAATGGGCTACAGGGCATTCTTCATGTCTGTGCTACGCACAGTGACGGGCCAGATGTGCAGTCTGCTCTCTGAGATGAAAGATGAACCCTTACTTCAGTGACTCCCCCACACCGATCGAGGAGATGCTCTGACTTCCTCTGGCAGGAGGCCACCACCTGCCCCTTCCTGAGGGCCGGCAGCCGCACCTGGGCTCTGGGCATCGGACAGATCTGGCTCTTAGAGATTCAGGTTCAACAAAACACTTGAGACTATTTTTCAAACATTTTCATTCTAGCAAAAATTACAAAACTGTTTTTGCCAAGAGCTATTTTTCTTAAACTTTTTAATCCTGGGTGTATTTCAAAGGAAATTTGTCCATATGGTTCTCATTCATTTACTCTTAATTCATCAAGAGGGTGTTTTGGAAAAGCCAGTTGGCAACCAGAGAGCCATATGCCTGGCTTTTTAACTGGAACCAGGAAGCCGGGCTTTGGTTATGCTAAATAGAATTTAAAACCCCTTTAAGTTTTTCTGTACTTGGCTAAATGTAAATTTCCTTCTTTATGAATCATTATTTTGGAGTCTACCTTTTTGATGTAAAATGTTTTATGTTAGAAGAAGCAAGAGAGCAAAAACAAAAAATAATTTGCACTTCACTAAGAGAGAGACTTGAAAAACTGGAACATAAGAACAAGGATGTGGCCAGAAAATTGTACGTTTTTAGAGTACATTGCTTCTGTACTCTCATTTGCAGTAGGTTATGCTTAGTAATATAAGAATTATATACATTACCTCTTTTGGAAGGTGGGGTTGGAATTGCCGAGTATTTTTATGTTTGGGATATTACTGCATATTTGGGAGACTTGCTAGAAGCCCCTTCTCCTTATCTCCACCCCTGCCCACCGGCGACCTTCCAGCTTTGCAGCACCCCTGCTTTCTTTCGAACGTATCCCCCCTGTCATCACCAAGAACAGACAACGGACTTCATTAAGAGGTGCTAAATATAGTTGTACGCAAGGAACAGAGTAAAAATCAAACCTGCATCTTGAAAGGTGCTTTCTATATCGCATGAAACAAATTGTTTGACACTGACACTAAATGCAAATTTTAAACCTTAGACATGGGAAGAGAGATGTACTCTTTCCCTATGATAGGAGACAATGGGATGGCTTCCCCTTTCTGTTTCCATCAGTAATTTAGCTTCTGTAGGTTTGGCCAATGCATTAAAATCAGCAAAATGACAAAATCAGGGAATAAATAGTAAAACCTCAAAGATATTTTTAATGCAATAGAAAGATGTAGAATTAGGCACAAAAGACTGATTCAGAGAGAATTTCCAAATCATCTTGTCACATATACATTTCTAAGTTATGAAATAGGTATACTGGTCTCCTCTCTTAATCAACTGAATGAAATCTCTATGAGAGGGGTCCAGGCATCTGTATTTTACAAGCTCCCCGACTAATGTTCATGCATGGTTTGATACTCACTGATTAGGTAACAGTAGTAAATGATTATTGGACTGACACAAAGAATTGAATTACCAAATGAGACTTAGGTTAAGACTCACATGTTACCCAGTATCAGCTTTACTAAATTATTACAAGGATACAGACACTGAAAAGACTTAGAACAAACAGCAGCCAGTGATGTTGAGGGCAATTCTCCAGATCCTTTCTCACAATGGCCATGCCCCTCTGGACCCCAAATAGATGGGGTGTCTAAAGCAGGGCCAGAGGGTTGCTCACATACTTGTGGCTTTTCAACTAGAAAACATGTGCACTGCACCTCCCAGAGCTCCTGGGACCGTGTGGCTTTTGCCTGGAGCCACGTCCGGGCTCTGCTTACTCTGCAGCCCTTAGCAGAGGACATTTTCACAGATGGGGACTCTCTCTCCTGGCAAATACTATTAGTGTATTTGCCCGGAGTCCATCTGAACAGGAGAAACAGCCCTTTGATTTCCTGTGGGACTGCACCCTGCTAAAAGGATGAGTGGACCTCAGCTGGCTGCTTTAGCTCCCTCCTCCCAAGAATGAGTGTGATGAGCGTCCCACAGCCCTGGGCACTCACGCCTTCATGATGCGGGGCAGGGGACAGGCCCACGGAAGTCATCCAGTAGGGTGGGCACTTCCCCACGCTCAGGGTCGGCCTCTCCTGCCCGTTCCACTCTGGTTGCATCACCAGGACTCACCCAGAGATTCATGGACCTAAATCGTATTAGGTAACTCAGGCCTTCTCTGCCATGAAGAAAAAATGACATTAATTTTTCTCCTAAAGTCTAATTGTTCCTGATCAATGGCCCCTTCCATTTATTGATATAACATCCAAGTTGATAAAAATATCATTTTAAGATTTTGGTGACAAAAGGTAAATATTGTTCCTCTTCCAGAGTTTAACTCAAAACATGATAGATTTTTCTTGGAACATGTGTAAGATAATTAAAGACAAATACATTTTCTAAGTAATTTTGAAAACTTTCCTCTTAAAATGAAAATACCACTCTCTCACTGAATAGATCAAATTAGGTTACTATGGTGTAAATCCAACTTGTTCATTATAAAATGTTTTAGGTTTCAAGATTGGAAGAGGTCCATTTCAAGTTTTTTGTATTTTGAAAATTCAAAATGCCAAAAAGCATTGGTTTTAAGGTGGATAAACTCTAACTAAAACTAAGGTTGCCACGGTAGCTACAGGAAGTCGTTGGAAGCCATCATGATGATTCTGATCAATTTTTCAGTGACAAGCATGAGCCCTGTGCTTTACGATTCAGAAAACATGCAGGGGATCCTTTTCCCAGTGCAGACAGTAAGAGCGCTACCCAGCTGCTGGGCAGAGCAGTGCCGGCGACCTCTTGGAAAGGTGTTTGGCTGTAGTGTAGTCAGCCTCCCAGGACAGACTCCCAACAGGCAGTTACTGTGTGATCCTTCCAAGGGTTCAGTGGTCAGCATCACGTAGAATGCACACGACACCTGGTGTCTTCAATTAAACAGGACATAATTGTTCAGATGAACGTGTAAAGTAGTATATACTAAAACATTAGAAGGCACTACATTAAAGCACAAAATTTTATGGTAGAGACTTGCTGGAGAAGATGGAAGAAGGGTGAGTTTGGGGGAACTGGGGGAGAGGAATGGGCTAAGGCTGCACAAAGGCCAGGTTATGAGAGGCCATTCAGACATTCTGCTCTTTTTTTTTCTCACACGCCAATTCATTTTTCTTCTAGCCTGATGATTCAAGCGATGAGACTACTTTGGATATCCAGCTTCATGTCTTTGAATTTTTGGCTTGAATGTTCACCATATGGAATGTTTACTAGAGAAATATATTATCTTCTTGAGATCAGGTTTTGGAACACAGTAATTCACATAACCTTAAGCTTTCTATCAGAGATGTTGCTGCTACCTAAGGGGGCCACCGGGTGCAGACTTTTATCTCCCCTGAGACCCTACAAGGGAAATTTAAGAAAACGTAATGACAGAGGGTTGTTATTTTTCAGTTTTTATCTAAAAAACGTTAACTGTCAGGGAGACTTATGGTCAAAAAAAAGAAATGACAGATGTTTACTAGCCCTGATAGAATTACTTAACTAGAGTATCTTAGGTCTGCTTCCGGGAAAATTAGAGCTGAGTGTGATTCACTGAGCAGAACTGAGGTAACGATTTTCAGTACTGACTCTGAATCTTTGTCTTTCTACCTGAGAAAAGGGGAACTGAAACATAATTCATCATTATTTCTGTAATGGAAACCCCACAGGGGCTTTCCTTCCAAAGGAATCTAAAGATGAATCTTGAATGAGTATTTTTAATACTGAATTGAAGAAAGTACTAATGTTCTCTTTATAATTGTACAGCCATGAAGAAAAAGTTAAGAATATCTGAATAGAGAGAGAAAATGTGTTTTTTCAAGGTGCTTTTCTTTAGACCTTGCCTGTGTGTGGACCTAAGTATAGGAAGGAAGACTCACTTGGAGGCTAGTAAGGTGATCCGAGTGAGAGCCGGCGGACGCTCGGGCCAGGCTGGCAGCAGCGGGGCCGGCGGAGGGGTCGGTCAGGCCCTGCACAGGCGTGGCTATCTGCCCCTGCAGTCTCTTCTCAGCACAGCAGTTCCAGTGATTTTGTTAAAACTAAGTCGGATCCTGTTTCTCCCGCGATGAAAACCCTCCGATGGCTTCCCATTTATCCAAGCAAAAGCTAGGGTCCTTACAAAAAACAGAGTGACTCTGTATTTATTATTCAAACCAGAGCACTGCTGATGTGACAGGCTGATTACTAGTAATGGCACCAGGGCCATGAGCTTAAGTTCTGTCTTTTCCAGACAGAGTGACAGAACCCTACACAGTCAGGACCTTCAGTGCCTCTGACCTCATCTACCACTTCCTCCCTCGACAGCAAACCATGCCTGGCCCCTGCATCTGCCCTCTGCTGGGCACGCTCTTCTCCACAGGTCCAGTGGTTCACTACCTCCTTCTGCAGATTTTGTTTCTAAGTCGCCTCAATGAAGACATCCCTGGACAACTTATTTCATAAAGTGATCCTAATTCTCCATCTTCTTTATTGGTGGCTTCTCCCCACAGGACTTTCTGCCAGCTAACACACCGTGTATTTTCCTTCATCTTTTCTTTCGCCTGTCTCCTCCACCAGGATGGAAGGGCTAGAAGAGCAGGGTTTTGTTTTCTTTGTTCACTACTGAATCCCCACAGGCTGGAAAAATAGATACCTAAAAGGCACCTAATAAGTATTCATTAAAGGAATGTATGTATAACAGAGTGGGAAATTTTGCTGCTCTTTCCCTGAGCAGTATGTATATCTTTTAAGATAGGATAGCCAATCTTACAATCATAAGCTTAGATTTATATCTTTCAGCCATAAAATATTATATATTAACATATTCCACCATTGGACTGGTTTATAATTATACAGAAATTAAATATCCTGACAGAAACAAACTATATAGAAAAGACAAGGAACTGGTTTATTTCCAAACCACACATGCCCCTCCGTACATTCTGCTAGATTCTCCCGGGTAACGAGGGCCGTTTCCCTCTGCAAACTCTCAAATAGATAACAGGATGTTGATACTATCAATAACAAAAATCTCTGGCAGTTGAGGTAAAATGGTCATAGAATCTTCGTACTTTAAATCTGCAGTGGTTGACTTGACCCAATACACTCTTTTCTCTTGATGATATGTACATTTCCCTCTAAATATCATTTAGTTGCATTCCACAAATTTGAAAATATATTCCTTTAACTGCTGTTCAATTTTTATATATCTTCATAATATTTGTATTGTTCTTTAAGTTTTTACGCTTTATTTTTCATCTATTCATTTTGTCTATACTTTTTGTTATTGGTTCCCGATTTTAATGTGTTATGTCCTAAAATAGTTTATCGGTTTCAATTAGTTTTATAATTGTTGAGTTCTTTTGTGGCCTATGACTGATTTTTTTTAAATATTCCATTCGGGTTGGAAAGCATTCATGTTTCTAAACATGTGTTACTTCAAACTTTTAAACTTCATTGTTCAGTAATCTATATTGTGATTGATTTTTCTCTAATCTATCAATGTCTGACAGAGCTGTGCAAAATAGCTCAGTGATTTACTAGTCTACTGTTATCTTGTTTGTCAATATTTCTTTTAAATTCTTAACGTTTTCAGGTGAGGAGCTGGCCAGCTGTCGATTTACTGCTTCTCCACTGCACACCTGCCCTGCCCTGTCTGCTTGTGACTCTGGGGCACTTCCCCCCTGCCTGATGGCCTGAGGCAGAGCCTCACCAGCAGAGGGCACTGGAGAAAGAGCGGGGCTCGTTTTGCTGGTCCCCTGTGCCCCTCTGCTTTTTGCTCCTGTGGCACTGAGCTGAGCAGAGGACACTCAATGAAGTCACTCTCCACCCCTTCTCCACCCTGGTGAGTTCAGCCCCCCGACCACAGATGGATCCCCAGCGGCGAGTGGCATCCCTCAGGACAGTTTCTGGCGCGTTCTCTGGGCGCCTGTGCACGTTTTCCAGCAGCTTTCCCGGGACAGCCTCCCAGTGCGTTGAGTGGCATCTACTACCTCCACCGCCGGCAGCTTTCCAGAAAGTACAGCCATCGCCCCAGCTGACTTCCCAGCAAATTGAACAGCATCCCTCCCCGCAGCAGACATCCTCACAGTGAATTCTGTGGCCCCTCCCCAACAGGCAGCTCTCTGCCCACCAGCTGTGGTTGTCTGACTTTGGGCCAGTCCGGGATCAACCCAGGGAACTTCTCCAGCACCCTGGGGGCCGTAGCCTTGCTCGCACGTCAAGCCCAGATCTCAGCCACAGGCCAGCCCCCTCCCCTTCTCCCAAGGTCGTTCTGCCTTGAGCATTCTCCATCAGTCCCAGGGTATTCTTCAAGGGGAATTGTATCTGTTCCCTCTTGGTTAACACTGTGTAAACAGTAATTAATTTTTATAATAAATCTTCCCTGTTAAAATTACTGTGTGATTTGTCTCCTCAGTAGATCCTGACCAATGCAGATATACACGTTAATATTGAGATAGATTCCTGTTGAGTTGTTACTTTTATTATTAACTAAAGACCTTATTTATAATGTAGTTTTTGTTTGAAATAAAATTTGTCGTATGTGTTACTAAGCAAGGTTTCTTTCAGATAGTTTGCTTAGTACAATTTCCCATCCCTTTTCTTTTACTTCTCTGTCATATATTATTAATATAAAATATATTATTTTAGAATATATTCAGAATCTCTACCTTATAACAGATGAACTTAATCTATTTATATTTGTTGTGATTGCTAATCTCTTTGTCATATTTCATGAAATTGGGAGGCACATTTTGTTTCTTCCTCTCCTTTCTAAAAATATCATACTGTTTTCCTCATCATCCCCCCCTACCCACTATGAATATGGAATTAATACTTTATTCTTAATCTTTTCATTGAAACTTCAAATTATTAATACACACAGTTAACAAAGACCAAGGTTAATCTCTATCCTTATCTTCCTTCCTAATATTATGATGACTTTAGATTATTTTAATTGTGATTTCCCATTCTTTCCTATATCCAGTTGGCATTTTCACTTCAGAGAAGCCTTCATTTTTAACATTTTTACCCCTTTCCCTATGGCTGAATTTCCACTTAAAATCCACTTATTTAGGTTGTCAAGTATGTCTACCAATCCTCCCCCATCCCCAACCACTGGGCCCATTACTTCTTATAACATATGCTATTTCTTTCTGTTGGGTGCAATTTTATTGTTATTAAAGCACACCCCTTTGGGAAAAGTCTATGAATAGGAAATAGCTTTTTCACTTATTTTGTCTCTACTCTTGAATGATTCATTTCCCTAGTTTAGAATGCTGGATCTGCTTTTGATCTAAATGTTTTTCCTTTTAAAGTAATATGTTTTGGAAAGTGACATCAGCAAAAAAGCAAAATTGAAAACCCCAGAACTTGCTCTCCACAGCAACACCCACTCAACAACAATATATGGTCCAAAAAGTCATTACAAGAATGCCAGAAACCAGGTAGGAAGCTGCCGCGCCCCAAGTGAGCTCAAAACCAAACCAAGAACAGCATTGGAAAGGGTAAGACAAGCCAGTTAATCTCATCCATTTCAGCCCCTCCCTCAAGTCAGCATCATTCATGATCAGAAGGGAAAGCCCATCACACGACTTCTCCCCTTCGGGGTAAGAAGAGAGGGGAACCTCAACAGCCCAGCTTTCACAGGGGCGTCATGAGGGACTGGCTTCCGTCTTACCTGACATGGGCACTGACAGAGAACCAGCACACTTTGGGTGCCCGGGCACCATGCAGAACAGAAGAGGGCTCAGCAGCCTGTGGCAGAGCCAGAATACTTGTAACACTGCAGCAGAGGCCAACACAGCTCAGTGCAGCTGGGAGAAAGTGTCCGGCCTGTGGCTCCTCTCATGAAGTGAAAGGCTAGACCAGCCACCTGGTGTTCCAGCATCTCAGAGGGCTGCCTGAGGGACTGGCTTGTGCCCCGCCTGACTTAGAGTGCTAATGAGGAACTGCCATTTTGGATGATGCCTGGGGCCACAGGGGACAAAAGAAAGGTCAGTGGCTGTGGGAGCACATAGAAAACCTTCATTACTGCCATCACACACTGGAGTAAAACCCTGGACTACAAGGTCCTGGAAAAAGAAACCAGGAAACCTCTCTAATTGAGAAATTACACACACAAGCCCAGAGAGGATGTATGCCTGTAAAAAGTTTGGGAGGCTCCCAGATCCACCTGAGCTAACTGATGAAGGTCTTCCCCTAGACAAAGCCAGTCCATAAAGACTGGGAGAGATGGCTTTTTTTTTTTAATATGAAAAGCACAACAAAAAATTAGGCACAAAGTTAGAGGGAAATGTGGCCCAATCAAAGCAACAAAATACATCTCCAAAAATTGATCCTAAAGGAACAGAGATCTATGAATTACCTCACAAAGAATTCAAAATAATCATCTTAGAGAAACTTGATATACTAAAAGAGAACACATACAGACAACTAAATGAAATCAGGAAAATTATGCATGGCCAAAATGAAAATAGCAATAAAAAGATAGAAACTATAAAAAAGATCTGAAAAGAAATTTTGGAGCTGAAGAACAGAATAACTGGAAGCAGCAAGAAAAAAGTGACTTGTCACGTACAAGAAGCTCCCATAGAGTTAACAGTGGATTTCTCGGCAGAGACATTACAGGCCAAAAGGGAGAGGGATAATACATTCAAAGTGCTGAAAGAAGAAAACCTCCAACCAAGAGTATTATGTCCGGCAAAACTATCCTTTCAAAAATGAAAGAAAAATAAAGACCTTCCCATATAAACAAAAGCTGATTGATTTCATTACAGCTAGACCTGCCTGAGAAGAATGTAAAGCGCACCCTTCAAGTCAAAATGAAGAGAGAAACATGAAAGCATATGAAGTTCTGTGGTGAAAGTAAATAATACAGACAAATACAGAATCCTGTAATACTTCATAGTGGTGCCTCAATCACTTTAATTCAGGTATAGAATTAAAATGATAAAACCCATAAAAAAACTACAACTATAAAGCTATGTTAAAGGTTGCAAAATGTAAAAAGAATGTAATTTGTGACATAGATAACTTAACATGGGCAGAGGGATGTAAAGAAGCATTTGTATGCAATTGAAATTACCATCAGTTAACTATAAGATGTTTTATGTAATTCCCATGGTAACCACATAAAAAGCCCCTAGATAGAAGATGCACAAAAGAAAATGGGAAAGAAATCAAAGCATGTAACCAAAAACATTAGTGAGACACAAGAGAGGTGTCAGGAGAGGAAAAGTGGAGTTAAGTATGTATCAGACATACAGAAAACAAGTGACTAAATGATAAGAGTAAGTGCTTCCTTATCAGTAATTACTTTAAATGTAAATAGATCATATGTCCCAATCAAAAGTCATCGAGTGGTTGAATAGCTTTTTTTTTTAAAAAAAGGTCCAAATACAGTAATCCCCCCTTATCCATGTCTTGTTTTCTGTGGTCTCAGTCACCCATCGCCTGGTGCAGTCTGGAAGCGCTCTCCTTTTGACATATTGTTGAAGGTCAGTAGTAACCTAATGCTGTGTCACTATGCCTGTGTCATTCACCTCACTTCATATCATCATGTAGGCATTTTATCATCTCACATCACCACAAGAAGAAGAATGTTGAGTATAATAAGATATTTTGAGAGAAAGAGAAGTCACATTCACATAACTCCTATTACCACATACTGTTATAATTGGCCTGCTTTATAATTAGTTGTTGTTATTAATCTCTTACTGTGCCTAATTTATAAATTCAACTTCACCAAAGGTATGAATGTATAGGAAAAACCATGATATATATGTAGGGTTCAGTACAATCTGTGGTTTCAGGCACCCACCAGGGGTCTTGGAAAATCTCCCATGAATAGGAGGAGACTACGGTACATGCTGTCTGCAAGAGGCTCACTTTAGATATAAGGACATACACAGGCTGAAAGTAAGAGGATAGGGAAAGAAAGATAATCTGTGCAAATGACACCAAAAGAAAGCAGGAGTGGCCATACTTATATCAGACAAAATACTTTTATTCAAAATGCTTACAAGAGGCAAAGAAGGACATTATATAATGATGAGAGTTAATTCACCAGGAAGATGTAATGATTTTATATGTGCATTATATGTGCATGTGTGTGTGTATATATATATATATATTTATATATATCCCAAGAGTATATGAAACATTTACTGAATTGAAGGGAGAAACAGACAGTAAAATAATAATAGTAATAGTTGGCAATACTATATTTTTAATAAGGGCTGGATCAACCAGACAGAAAATCAACAAGGAAACAGAATAACACTATAGACCAATTGAACCTCATCAGCATATACAGAATACCCACCCCAACAAAAAACTCCAAAACCCTCATCCTTTTCAACAGCACAGCGAACACCCTTAGGGATAGGCCGCATGTTAGGCCGCAAGACAAATTTTAACAAATTTAAGATTGAAATCATACCAAGTATAGTTTCCAACCACAAAGGATGAAACTTGAAGTCAATAGCAAAAGGAAAACTGGAAATTAAACAATATCCTTTTGAACAACCAAAGGGAAATTAGAAAATATCTTGAGACTAATGGACCAAACTCTAAATATCAAAAGTTACGATATGCAGCAAAAGCAGCACTAAGAGAGAAGTTTATAGCAGCAAACACCTTCATTGCAAAAGAAGAAAGACCTCAGATCAATACCTAATCTTACGCCTCAAGGAACCAGAAAAAGAACAAATAAACCCAAATTAGCAGAAGGAAGGAATAATCAATATTAAATCAGAAATAAAATAGAGCATAGAGAGATAATAGGAAATAAATTCACAACACTAAGAGTTGGTTCTCTGAAAAGATCAACAAAATTAACAATCCCTTGGCTAGACCAACTAGGAAAAAAAAGAGGGGACTCGACAAAAATCAGAAATTAAAGACAAAACTTTACAATTGTTGCCACATAAATAAAAAAGATCGTAAGACCACTATGAACAATTATACACGAAAAGATTGGATAACCTAGGGAAAAAAAATGGTACATTTATGGAAACACAACTACCAAGACAGGATCATGAAGAAATAGAAGATCTGGACACACCCATCACTAGAAAGGAGATCAATGATCAAAATCAGAAAATAAATAATCAGTGTATCAGTAATCAAAACACCTCCAAGGAAAATCCCAGGACCAGAGATGGCTTCACTGGAGGATTATGCTAAACATTTAAAGAATTATCACCGATCTTTCTCAAACTCTCTTTAAAAACTGAAATAAGGGAAGGCTTTCAAACTCATTTCATGAGGCCAGCATTACCCAAACACCCAAGTCAGATATTCGACATTATTAAGCATCAAGGAAATGCAAATCAAAACCACAACGAGATATGCTATGGTCTGACGTTTGTGTTCCCCACATTTATATGTTGGAGTCCTAGCCCACTAGGTGATGATATCAGGAGAGAGGCCTTTGGAAGGTGATTAGACCACAACGGGGATTAGGGCCCATATAAAAAAAGACCACAGAGAGCTAGCTTGTCCCACCCACCATGTGAGGTCACAGGGCCATCAGTGGGGAAATGGGTCTTCACCAGCCACCGAATCTCCCAGCACCTTCACCTTGGACTCCCACCCTCATGAACTGTGAGAAATAAATTTTTGTTGTTTAGAAGCTATGTAGTTTATGGATTTTTGGTTATAGCATCCTGAACATACTAAGATAAGATATCACCTCATACCTGTTAAGATAGCCATTGTGAAAAACACAGAAAACAAAATGTTGGAGAGGATGTAGAGAAATTGGAACCCTACTGCACTGTTGGTAGGATTGCAAAATGGTGCAACTACTATGGGACACACTATGGAGGGTCCTCAAAAAAATAAAAATATAAATATCATATGATTCAGCAATCCCACTCCTGAGTATATATCAAGAAAATTGAAAACAGGATCTCAAAGAGATATATGCATACCCATCTTCACTGCAACATTATTCACAATAGCCAACAGGTGCAAGCAACCTAAATGCCCATCAACAGATTCATGAATAAAGACACTGTGGTATTTACATTCAATACAACATTATTCAACCTTAAAAAGGAAGGAAATCCCATCATATGCTACAACATGGATATACATTGAGGATATTATGCTAAGTGAAATAAGCCAGCCACAAAAAGACAAATCTTGCATGATTCCACTTACATGAGATATCTAAATAGACAAATTCTTAGAAACAGAATGTAGAACGGTGGTGGCTAGGATTTGAGAGGCTTGGAGTAAAAGGGGAGTTGTTCAATGAATATTAGTGTTTCATTCTGATTTTCCTGACCTTTATCTGTCTGTCTTAATTCTGGGTGGTTCTCTCACAGACTTACTCCTACATGCAGCGATATTACAAGCTATGTTCCACCTGCTCTTAAATACACGTTGTATGCTTTAAATTTTGGTAACTATATTTTTCTTTTCCACCATTCTTTTTTTAAAATTTTCATTCTGTCCAACTTTATAGTTACCTTTTCAAGCCACTGTTTGATCTTTTTAATTATTTTTAAGCATTATAATTTTATTTTAAAATTTTTATGTTTGTTCCATTATTTCAAGTCCTTGAGGTCCTAATAAATACACTTATTCTCCCTCACAGGTGATTTTTTCCTACATATAAGGTTGTTAAATTGTTTTATGTTCAACAGTTTTTTTGGTTTGTTTTTTTGTTTTGTTTCATTTTCTTTTGCTTTCTCTCCTGGAGTTTGGTGTTTCATAGATTTCACATATGTCTTTGCTTTAACCTAGTGGTTGTGAAAGCCTTGAATGAGTTTGTATTTTCATGTTTCATTTAAAGTTCCTATACTTTAGGAACAGGATGCCACAAAGGAAGTGTGCATTGAGAACCCACATTCACATAGTTCTGAGGGTTTGATTTTTTTACAGCTGACATTTATTTTCCCCAGTTCCTATGAACTGAACAGATTCTCCTTTGCTGCTTTTCTAGGTAGAAGATAAAATTTTCCTTATTCCTTTCTGATGATTTGGCAGCACACTGGATTTTGCACAGAGGCATAAGTTACAGATTTCTATCAGCTTTGCCTCAAAGCGTGTCTTCCAGGCTTACTGCCCACCCCAGGGTGTCTAAATTTCCATCTAAATGTTCATGGGTCACTGTGGTTTCAGCTTCTGTTTACCACATTTCTGGCTGAGTTACTTTTAATTCAACTAATAATTTTTCTTTCTTTTTGTTATGTGTAGTAGATACATATACATACATATACATATATGTATACATATACATACAGCTAGCTACCTAGATATTCCAAAATTTCTGAATATCTTGGGATAAGGAATTCTTTATAAACTTCATTTTGCAGATTATTAAAAGAAACCCAACACATCCATCTGTAGTAGTGAAAACTAAGACACAGAATTATTAAGTGGCTTGTCCAGTTAATTAGTGGAAAAATCTGATTTTGGATATCACACTCCTGACACCTGACGGAGTTTCCTTTTGCTTTTCCTACATAATGGTGGCTGAGACATACGTCTTACAATGTGTCAAAACCAAAGTTGATGGAATCTTATCCACAAACTTTTAAAACTTGGATGATAAAGACTCCAGAATGTACATGAAAATATAACATGAAATCCTTCCCTAAGAATCCAAATTTTTGTTTTTAATGATCAAAAATATTTATCATATGTATGTCTTTGTATATGTATAAAGTAATGCATGCATATACATGCATGCAACATAGATCACTAGCATTTGAGAGCTAACCACATGCCAGACATTTTTTAGTTGCTTAACCTGTAAAATCACCTATAATTCTCATGCTGATCTTTGGCAATTAATGATGAGCATGATTTGGAAGGAAAGTGATTCACTCTGCCATTAATGCAGTTTTAAAACGACATGAACCCCAGTCTTACCTCCAACCCGGAGGTTCCTGGGGCTCACAGAAGAGAGCTCTCACAATGTCGTGACACATAAAACAGAAAACAGAACAGTCATGAGAAGAAAAATCATCCTACCATCGAGAAGAAAATCTAGTTTCCTCAGCACCCACCCAGCTGTGGCTCCTGGAGTGGGAAATGGAGTGAACTTTGGCCTTGTTGCAGCATCTAATCAATAGGCAAAAAAGAAAAATTTATGACTTTTCACCCTCACCTGTTTTTCCTCAAAGCTGCCAGGATTTCTAGAAATTTTAATGATCTTAAAAATAATTGCAGATATCTAAACAATAACAATAAGTTCCCTCCATCTCTGCTAACGTTTATATCCCGTCTTCCTCATTTGAAAATACTTAACACACTGAACGACATGGTCTCACGATGTTATGCTTATTAAACCAAATCCTAAGAACTGTGGGAGCCGTTACCTGAGAGCGCGGGGGAACCTTTGGGAGTGACCTGAGTCTCACGTCCATACTTCTAGGTGACCTTGATGACTAACAAGGGGCATTCACATGATGGAAGAATATTTCTTATTACACAGCACATGGCATAATATTAACTGTAAAATCTAACACTTCTGTTACTTTTCTTAGGCATCAAAATCATGATCAGGTATAAAAGCTGAGGGTCTGGAATACTGCACAAGAATAACACAAGAGTGATTATGTGTTGGTACTTAATAAAACACACATACACCTAATTTTTTTTCCTGTAAAGGGTATTAAAATAGTAGTTTTCTCTATTACCATTTATTGACTTACGACCATTTGAAAGGAAGTTTACCTTTTTACTGTATGATTTTTCCTTCTTACAATGTGTCAGAAGCTTCATTTAATTTCATAACTCTATAAGGCTGGATAATTACTTTTTCCTGCATTCTTTGTATATGAGAAAACTCTTACAAGAGAGAGAAGAACAGATCAGAAGCTCATCCAAGTCTGCATAGCTTGTAAGCAATAGACTCGGGCTTTGAATCTGATCAGTCTGACTTCAAAGCCTCAACGATACATAATGTTAACCAGTCAGATAAATTAAGTGTGAATGTTGTATGACTTCATCAAGATACTGGATATAATATTTTGTGTAAACTTATAAACTTCATGGAGATAGAGTTAAAGCTTCATAAGCAATCATAACCAAAGAGTTCTAATTCAATATCCATTCAATATAGAGTTTTTGAGCATCTGTTAGGGGCTGAGAAGACAGCAGGAGATAAAGAGAAAAGGTCCCTACCCTCATGAAGTTGTTTAGCAGAGGGACACCGCCCCAGAAACAGTAGTGAAAGTATATGACACAAGAATAGTAGTATTTATGTGTCATAATTATGAAATATGTATACTTAATTTATCTGGTTGGTTAACATTATGTATCATTGAGGCTTAAAGGCAGACTGAGTAGATTCAAGGCCTGATCCCATCACTTACAAAGGAGTACGGGGGTGGGGTGCTGGGTAGGCTGTCATTTTTAAAAGTGCGTTCAAGGAAGGCCCTGCTGGGGTGCCATGCGAGGAAAGACCTGAAGGCAATGAGGGGAAGAGCCACATCTATTAGGGCAACTTTGAGGATGGATTCAATAATTAGGATGAGAATACTGAGGACCTGTGGATCATACACGTAGCCAATATAAAGTGGGAGAAATTCCTGGTATATTGTTTGAGGACATAAAGGATCTTAGCATTTGAATAAACCAGATTTGACTCAGCAAACTAGGATGAATAAACACACAGCCCTTGACTTGGGTAAGAAAGCTAATAACTACCTAAGTATAGAAACACAGTTTAACAGTGACACACTTGGGAAATACTTAGCATCTGCAGTCTAAGTTTGAGCTAGTCGGTACTGGGATGTGATTGCCAGGAAAAGGCTAACTGGTTATTAGTCATTACGAACAAAAGTGATATCGAGTAACAGCAGATTTGACCTGCATCTCTTGGACTCATGCTTTAAAAACACACACACCTACAATGTCACCTTCCAACCACCTGCTGCACACTGCTGTCAACGAGGACATAACAGCTAAGACAAACAATAATATACTAAAATAAGACAATACATTAGATTAAAATAAAAGAATATTCAAAATAAAAAATACTCTAAGTCCCACTTCCTCTTTTTGCTATGTAAACTTGGGCAAGTTATTTAAGAATCCTTCTTTCTCCTTAGTCTTGTCTTTTTAAAAAGAAAAATTATATGGAGGTACAGTAAAATGCACAAATCTTAGTGTTCAGCTTTATGAATTTTAACATGTGCGTACAGTCACGTAACCATCATCCAGGTCAAGAGATCAAACACTCTCACTAATTTTGTTCTCCCTTCACCTGTTTCACCTGTCCCCCCGCTCCTACGGCAACCGCCAGCTTGTTCTCTGAGTTTATGGGTCTGTTTCAGTTTTTTTCATTCTTTTTTGTTTTTAGAATCCACATATAAGTGAATCCTACAGCCCTTGTCTCTCTCTGACTTGTTTCGCTTAGCATAATACTCTCTAGGCCCATCCACCTCGCCACCAATGGCTAGATTTCATTTTGTTATGACTAATATTCCATTGTATATATGTACCATATCTTTTTTTATCCATTCATCTATCAATGGATATTTATGTTTCCATATTTTGGCTATTGTAAATAATGCTGCACTAAAAATAGGAATTTATTTATTTATTTACTCAGATTAGTGATTTTGTGTTCTGATAAATTCCCAGAAATGGATTTGTTAGGTCACATGGCATTTCTATTTTTAGTTTTGAGAGAATATTTTTTTTTTATTTTGGTATCATTGATATAAAATCATATGAGCAACATTGTAGTTACTAGATTCCCCCCATTATTAAGTCCCCACCACATACCCCATTACAGTCACTGTCCATCAGTGTAGTAAGATGCTAATGAGTAATTACTTGTCTTCTCTGAGTTATACTGCTTTCCCTGTGCCCCCTCCTACATTATGTGTGCTAATTATAGTGCCCCTTATTCCCCTTCTCCCTCCCTTCCCACCCACCCCTCACCCCCAGTCCCTTTCCCCTTGGTAACTGTTAGTCCATTCTTGGGTTCTGTGATTCTGCTGCTGTTTTGTTCCTTCAGTTTTTTCTTTGTTCTTATGCTCCACAGATGAGTGAAATCATTTGGTACTTGTCTTTCTCTGCCTGGCTTATTTCATGGAGCATAATACCCTCTAGCTCCATCCATGTTGTTGCAAATGGTAAGATTTGTTTTCTTCTTATGGCTGAATAATATTCCATTGTGTATATGTACCACATCTTCTTTATCCATTCATCTACTGATGGACACTTAGGTTGCTTCCATTTCTTGGCTATTGTAAACAGTGCTGTGATAAACATAGGGGTGCATCTGTCTTTTTCAAACTGGGCTGCTGCATTCTTAGGGTAAATTCCTAGGAGTGGAATTTCTGCATCAAATGGTATTTCTATTTTGAGTTTTTTGAGGAACCTCCATACTGCTTTCCACAATGGTTGAACTAGTTTACATTCCCAAGTTTTGTGAGAATCTTTATCTCAATTTCCTCATCTGTACTATGAAAATAAAAATAATACCTACATCAAAAGACTGTTGTGAGGCTTGAGGAGATAATCCGTAAAGTCTTAGACTCCTGTTTTGCTGATATAAAATAATCAGTAAATGTTAGCACACAGTCCATTATTGCAGTTTTAGTCTGTTTTTCAAAATACCACAAAGCATGTAAAGAACAACTGAAATGTAATATATAGGTAGAAAAATAAATAATCAGGTGATTAAAGCAAGAGAAAGAAACAAATTTTTTTAAAAATAGGAAAACAAATACTAAGATAAAAGCAAGAAGTGAAAGAAGCTAAGGAAAATTAAGAGACCAACTAAAAAATATACAGTTGAGTTAAAATCATGGGAAAAACAACTTAAAATGCTAATATGTCAGATTACAACTGCAACAAGCTCAAAGCGGGTTGAAATAAGCAAAAGCACTATTCCAGTACTTTACACCCTTCTCAGAGCTCTGAGAGCTGGGATGTCTCCCACAGCTCGCGGCCCCTCTTTTAAATAACAATGACTTGACCTGTGTGTTTGAAAACCAACAACAAAAATAACAATAATAATGGCAGCTCACACATTAAGTTCTTACTATGTGAGAGGCAGTATTCTAAATTTACATCACCTCACGTAATTCTCACAACAACATGAAGGATCTATTATTAGTATCTCAGTTTTACAGATATGGAAATCGAGGAAGTTAATGAACTTGCCCAATGTCAGACCTCTGTGACAGGATAGAATCAATGGTCAAGTTCAAGATAAAGGAAAAAGAGGCATGTGGATATGCGGGTGCTGAAAAACAGAACTTCAAAGGAAAGGGACAGGAATTTAAAGAGATTTTTTGAAATCTTTATGATTTGCCAGGTAAACACCCTTACCATTGCTCCAAGAAACCTATTGTAGAGATTCATGTCCCTTTTCAAGGGCTTAGCATCAGATTTGTGGCTTTGGTTTGATTTGATGTGGTTTGGGGTGACTGGGAATGTTCAGACTGGTCTTTAAATAACAGTGAGATGACTCCGCAAGACCTATTACATGAGGTCACACCAAGATTAATGAAGGTTGTCAGAGCCTAACCACATATTAAAACCAAGATGTTTGCACACATTTTCCACCTCTCCCTCTTTTTAAATTAATCTCTGTTTTAGAGTGAATAAAACTATACAAGTAAACATGACATGTTCTATGATTTCATCAATAATGTACAGCAAATCCCTTTGCTGTATGTTAAGCTCTAAACAAAGAGAAAGAAGGTCAAGGAGAGGAGAGGCTGCAGCACTGATTTCTTTCCTTTCTGGAATGAATCATGGGCAGAAGTTGCGAAGATAGGTGAGAAAGAGTTTTGTCAAAGCATTCCTGTGTATCTGAAGTCTCCTGGTCACATTTTGTGTAGAACAATGATAACAACAACGGTACTCACATTTGATAAACAAATATAAAAAAAGAATCTTCTAATTAAAATGCAATGTATTTCCTTCTAGGAACAGGCTGTTCATCCATTAATTTAGGGAGCTTTGTATCATCATGCAATCAAAATGTCTTTGGTAAAGTAAATCATATCCTTAGGCAAGATCATATTCTCCATTTTGCCAAGAGTTAACTATAAGAGAGGAATTTGCTTTGCCTTAATATAGGGTCATGCAATCAATAACACAAGTTAGTAAAAGAACACAGTGTTTCCTCTCCTTAAACTCTTCTTCATAATTATTTCTTACTTCTGTTTTTGAAGTCAGTATTTGAAAGACAAAATGAAAAGAGAGAGACTAAGATCATTTGATTTTTGGACCTGTCATGTAAATGAACCTTTTATGAGTTTGCAAAATAATGTCCTATTATTGTAATTAGGACTTGGAAAGCTAAATCAGAGAGTAACATCAAACTTAACCTTTTCCTGAACTGAACTGAACCTTTCGGGGTTCATAGGAATTCAGTTCATTTCTTCTTGGAACCTTGAAAAAACTGCTGTTTTTAATTATAATGACTATCAGAAATAGTTCACTGTCATCATTCTATATTAACCAGGCATGTGTCAGATCAGCGCAGTCCAATGCAGTATTCCATGCTTCTTGCCTTTTGACCTCCATCAATCCCCTCATGCTCGGTGTCTATAGGTGATTAACTGATACAACAATAGGAGTGACGAATATAAATAACAACAATAAGATATGAAAGGTTAAGAACTTAAAAGAATGTTTTTAATTAAGGAGAAAAATAAGTTCATACGACCTACAAGAGGCCGAGAGTACTCAAAGTAGTGGACATGCTTCCCCACCCCTGGGGTGGCTGGGTGGCTGGGTGGCTGGGTGGCTGGGTGGCTGGTGGCTGGGTGGCTGGGTGGCTGGTGGCTGGGGGCTGGGTGGCTGGGTGGCTGGGGGCTGGGTGGCTGGTGGCTGGTGGCTGGGTGGCTGGGTGGCTGGTGGCTGGGTGGCTGGGTGGCTGGTGGCTGGGGGCTGGGGGGCTGGGTGGCTGGGGGCTGGGTGGCTGGGTGGCTGGTGGCTGGTGGCTGGGTGGCTGGGTGGCTGGTGGCTGGGTGGCTGGGTGGCTGGGTGGCTGGGGGCTGGGTGGCTGGGTGGCTGGGGGCTGGGTGGCTGGGTGGCTGGTGGCTGGTGGCTGGGTGGCTGGGTGGCTGGTGGCTGGGTGGCTGGGTGGCTGGTGGCTGGGGGCTGGGTGGCTGGGTGGCTGGGGGCTGGGTGGCTGGGTGGCTGGTGACTGGGTGGCTGGGTGGCTGGTGGCTGGGGGCTGGGTGGCTGGGTGGCTGGGGGCTGGGTGGCTGGGTGGCTGGTGGCTGGTGGCTGGGTGGCTGGGTGGCTGGTGGCTGGGTGGCTGGGTGGCTGGTGTCTGGGTGGCTGGTGGCTGGGTGGCTGGATGGCTGGTGGCTGGGTAGCTGGTGGCTGGGTGGCTGGTGGCGGAGGCACGCTCGCTTGCAGCTGTTCATTTCTGACTGCATGATTCCAGCGGCTTTGATTTCCAGTCTGGGATTTACTCCCAAGACCACATTCTAAATAGTTTAATTCAAAAACAGTCCTACTTCTGAAATCCCTCTAATGATTTCAACTTTTTCCTGTCCACTTCTCCCATATTCTCATTAAAATGTGTTTCTTAAATCCTACCATTCTCTCCAGTTGTTTGACCTATCTAGCTATTCTAGTTAATAAGATAATGGTGACTTTTATAAGAATGTTATATATAGTCCCTTACTTAATATTCAAAGTCAAGTATTTAAATTTTCCCACTGGACCACAGGGAAACATTGGCTTAGCCAAGTTATTTAGATTGATGGGTCACACTCTCCCTGTGGGTCAGGTCCGACTACAAAGCTCATGTTCTTCCTCACCACGAAACACGCCCTCCATCTTCTTCCCTGTTCCTTCCCATGTTCAACGGCGCGATCAGTTCACCAATGCAATCCATAATATCTTCAAATTTCATTTTCCCTTGACTTTCTGAAGGGCCAGTATTACACTACTCTGAAATCCTAGATCAACCCATTTGTTTTCTCTGCCTTTCCTGTCAGCTTCTGAGAAATGTTAGAGAGAATTTAAGTTCCTGTGTTCAAAGGCTATAATATTATAAAAATATTATTTCAAACTTCAGTTCAGGCCTTAAATACATTCAGCAACATCTTCATTCATTTTATTTCCCCTTCTCATGTGCTACCCCAGGTGCCCCAGATCCATACAACCCTCTCCAGGCTTCCAATTCTGCGCAAACCTTTCTTATTCTCAGAAAAACTTGGGTTCCTACTTCAAACAATGAAATGAGAAAGAAAAAGAAAAGAAAGAAATGCATTTAAATTAGGAAGTCCATAAACTTTCTTCTTCTAAACCTCAAAATAGATGATACTGAGAATTCTTAACCCCTGCTTCAGGGATTTCTTTTGACTTACTGAGTTGTAAGCAAATACAATTTGGGTTTATATACAGTTTTTCTAAAGGACAATGATACTAGGTTCTCCAAAGGAATCTGTTATCCAACAAAGGTTAAGCAGATTTGACCTAAATTTTCACTTTTCTTAACCTTCCTACAGCCTCAGGAGCTGTAGTAAAGTAGAAAAACCCCAAATTCGAATTGTTATATCTTCCTGGTAAATTGAAGATTTTTATCATTATGAAATGTCTGGTTTTAACTTTAGTATTGCTTCTTGGTCTATATATATATATACACAAATAGGTACATATTTGTTTAATGCAGGCACACCAGGATCCTTTGGTTAGTGTTTACATGGATAACTTTTCCATTCAGTCATATTCAACTTGTAATAAAGGTTGTAGCATGAGCTGAGTTTTGAATTTTTGAGCCTCTCAATCTTTGTCTTCATTTGAAGCATTAACATAATATCTAAAATATTTACACGTAAATCTGCCACTTACATTTTCTGTCTGTCCCGTCTGTTTTTTCTCCTCCTCTCTCTTGCCTTCTTTGGGAGTATGTGATTATTCTTTCCAAGTGTCTTCTCTACTCTTCTGTTACACACTTTTTAAAAATTCTACTTGGGCTGTCATGGAGATTTCAGTACACATTCTTCACTTATTAAAGTCTAATACAAATAGCACTTTTCCACTTCTCAGACAATGGAAGGGTCTTAGGTAATCATTTAACTCTATTTCAACTTGCTATGCATTGTTTTCTTGAAATGCCCTAGACATTTTTTTTTTATTCATTTAGATCTAGTCATCTGTTCACTTTTTGCACTATTCTTTAGGTCTTCCCATACCTCTGAGCATTCATCTGGGATCCTTTTCTATGTGGAAACACTTTTTGGTGTTTCTATATTACACATCAGCCACCGATAATTTATTTTTGTTTTTATTGCCTGAAAATACCTTTATTTTACATTCACTTTTGAGATACATTTTATTTGGAATTCTACCTTAACAAATCTTATTGACCACTACTTTTTTCCAGCCCTTTAAAATTATCATTCTATTGTTCACTGGCTTCCATTGGTCCTGTTGAGAAGTGAACCCTTGCTATTTTGAAGATAATGTTTTTTCTTCTCTTTCAGCTTTTAACTTTTTCTTTGTCTTTAGTTTTTGACAATTGCATTTAGACAGAGGTGTGGTGTTTTCCAACCTGATGAAAGGCATCAAGCCGTAGATTCAACAGGGCTGTGACCTGCAATGGTACAAATGCAAAGGTTGTCACTTCACCCTTGGGCAGCTTGTCAGCAGGAGGTTTGTTCTGAACCCCTAGACGGTCAAGAGCAGCAAGAACTTGTCCCGGCATGAATCTTGCCATCTATTCTTCTCATTCAGTCAAGGTTCTGGCATTTCTTCCTCCACTTCACCCTTTGCTCAGGCTTTAACCACACTCAGCCTTCTCCCATGGGAAAAATATTCTCAAGTGCTACATCATCAAAGTCACCTAAGTCTTTCCTGATAATTGTTGAGTCAGGGGCCTTGTTTCAGTCTATAGTCAAGTGGACCTATCTGTGTGATTTGATGCTATTGATCCACCTTTCATTCGCTGGACTCATCGATCCCTTGGTTTCTCTGTCTCTACTTGTCCTTCTTCCTCTCCTCACCGTTCTAAATGCCCTCTGTCATCTCCCATCCCTGTACTTAGTTCCAAAGTTTGGTTTTCTTATGGTTCTTTCCTCAGTCACCCTAACTTCTTACTATATCCTTCTCTGCTAAATGACTACACCTTCACATGTAACTTCTAAATGAAGGGTTTTTATCTCCTGTCCGGTTCTTTCTTCTGTGTTACACATCTCAAATTTCCAACTAATTCATTTAAGCTCCAGTTTGGTCATTAGCAACCGCATGTTAAAAAGTCCCCAAGAGGACATACTTCCGTCTGTTACTTGCACCAAACTAGTTGTACATATCATGCCGGAAATTTCCCACACCTCATGTCACGTCACAGTAAATCGAGTCCCCACCTGTACACTCATCTGTAACAACTCTTCCTTCTCTTTACTTTTCTTTTGTCAGATCCTGTTTCTGCCCACTACGGAACTCAAAAAGTCATATCTTAATATCCCTTCTTACTTTCTTAACCCTAATGAATAAAAAAATACAGCATTTTACATTTAGGGAGTGCTTATTGAATTCCAAACATTTCATAACTGATACTTCATTTAATCCTTATGACAAGCAAGTGAGATAAATGTTCCCATCCTCACTTTAGAGATGGGGAAATTGAGATGAGCAGAGAGGAAGTATCTACCAAAGCCACACAGCTAAAAAATGAACAGCTGGCTTTTGCACACAGGGAGTCTTGGCTGTTAGCAACTGTGTATATTACCCATGCTTTACGACTTGATTTTTGTAATAGTTTCATAAGTGGCTCCGTATCTCCACACAACCCTTTCCAATCAAACCTCCTGGTTCTCAGTAGGGTTATTTTTCTGAAGATAAATCTGATCATATTCCACTTTGCTAAAACGTGTTATGATGGCTCTGCATTGCTCTCAGGACAGAATGACATTCTGACACCGTCAAGCCTTGCCCAGTTTAACTCTATTTTGCTGCACTCCTCCCCTGCCAATATACCCTACAATCCTCTTTTTTATCTCCTAATCTGGATTTTCATCTATCCTTTATTTGCCTTCCCCTTCACCCTTTACTCTGCCTGTCTCTTGTTATGTATCTCGGCTCAAATACTGATTCCTCTCTAAATATCTCCTCCTGTTTCCCTCACATTTCTCAAAATATTATGAATACAGTCTCACCATGTATTATAGTTGGTTGTGCATATGTGTCTGTTTAATGCCACCTCTGCATAGTATAATAACACTACAGTTTTTAAATTACATCCATTAAGGAGCAATGCATATACGTCAGTTTACTCTGGGCTAGTGAGTATTACTAGAACAATGCAAATACAGTTCTCCATCCCACAATAGCTGAATGTGCTCTGTACCTTGATCATCTCATCATACTTAGAAATCTCTTTAAGCCAGTATTTTGTGTTCTTATGGAGAGTTTTTATCTACTATCATTGACAGAATAATAATTCTAGGCTTGCCAAAAATAAACAAAGAGATAGACCCATCTTGGACATTAAAACTTTTTCAGAAAGTGTATTTTCCTCAAGACTATGGTCTAAGAAAGGTCTAAGAGGTTAAAGCATGGAAATCTTTTATATTATGGAAAGGATCATCAATATAACTCCATCCTGAGAGAATATGTATCGTAATCAGATTAATGACTAGAGATATGTGAAGACTTCAGAATATTTTAAGAGACTTTTGAAAATGACACAATTCTTCATGACAAGAATGCCCTTCTACAGGGAAGAGACAACAGTGACCCTAATGAGTTAGGTAAGGAACCATGCTTTGCTCATGTTTATTTTTCAGCGTTTAGCATAGTATATGGCACTGTGCATGAGATGAGCAGATATTCTTAAAGTTGACTGGAATTAGCCTTCTCATCATGCAAGGGGTGCAGATCACGTAGGGAGTTTATGAGAAGAGAAGAAGGTAGGGATGCATGGTCATGAGCATGTGGTTTCTGGATTCAAACTATCTGGTGCCCATCCCAGCTCTACCACTTATTAGCTCTGAGAACTTGCCTGTATTTTCTCTTCTTCAGTATCTTCTTTTAGACATTAGAAGACTCACAGTAACTACAGTACCTGTTCATAGGTTGTTGTAACAACTGAGTGGCTTAGTCCACAAAAAAAGTGTTTAAGGTAGATCCTGACAGAAAATAAGCTTTCATTAAATTTCATCACCTTGTATTATTACTAAGACAAATGCCCAAGGAGATGAATATTTAACGGACAGTAAAAGAGAGGGTGAGGTGGGAAAGAAGCCTGCAAAAGAAACAAGAAAAGTGGCTAGAGAGGTGGGTGAGCAGGCACACACCCACGCACACACGGGGATACACAATAATGTGACCCAAGGGAGGGGTGTTTCCAGAAAGAAGTGTCGACAGCACTGAATGTAGCCATGACACCAAGAAAGATAAGCTATGGAAATTGCTCCCTAAATTGATGGAAAGGAGATTTTTTTTGACCTTGGAAGCAATGTGTAAGGCTGATGCTAGTAGGTTGAGAAATGAATGAAAGAGGTTAAAGAAGTGGAGGTAGTGATGACAGAAAATCTTTCAAAAAGTTTGAGTCTGAAAGAGGAGAAATAGAATGGCAGCTGAAGGAGAATGGTGGACAGACTGTGGTCTGTTTAGTTTTGTATGTGGGAGAGACTATTAATAGGTGGGGCATATTTATGAAGTGATTGGTTAACATAATTGCCTTGTAAAGTATAATGAAACAATAAAGCAGGCCTTTCTCTATATGTATACAGTCAAGTCATCCTGACTTGAAATAGGTCGTTAAATATGTAAACCACCTATTTCAATGGATATCAGAAAATGCCATTAAAAAAGATACATAGCAAAAGCCTAGTCAGACACTGTGTTGCAAGAAATCAATAGATTTTAGTGACGCATCTTTTATATCATGGAATTTCTAATGTAGAAGAGGAATAGAAGATATTTAGGGGGTAGGAACTGTATATGAATAACCGTAATACAAGCCGTGAGTAAGGGGAACACAGACAAATCCTACCGCGTCGGAGGGAGAGGGAGGGCAGCAGAGAAGGCTTCCTGGGGGAAGTGATCCTCGCATCTGGATTGGACGAATAAGTAGGATTTGGAAATATAGGTGGCAGGCCAATTTCCTTCCACATAAAGGTAAGAAGTTTCATAGAACACAAGAGATAAGAGAGCTATAGGACAAAATTAAGGAATTCCAAGAACATGTATTTTCGTATTTCACAGTGTTTTCACAAGAGCGTTCTAGCGGGAGCCACTTGCGCATGTAAAACGAGGACTACACTGACCGCGAACGAGGGGCCGAGGGCCGCCGCGCGGGCAGTGCGGCTCGCGGTCCCACTTGCTGGACTCCCCTTCTCACGGTTCGGGACTCCGTGGGGACCACCAGAAACGACACTCAAGGCCACAGCCCCCGCGAGGAATGTGCTATCAGAGACCTCAAATACCAGGGCAAAGAAACTCCAGGCACCATGGTAATAATAAATATCAGTGGCAGTAGTATCAATATATCAGGATTGATAGCATTCATCTTAATACTATCAGCAATGGCAGTATTAAGCAGCAGTAACAGTTACACTAATAATAGTCATGACCTAAAGCCGGGCCTGGCCACAGCCACGCCCTGTCTCCTCCAGTGCACAGCTGGAGCGTGAACAACAGGCACACACTGTGGGCAGCTGGGGCAGCCAGACAGACAGACACACTCCCCAGCATGAGAACAAGTCAAGACGGGACAGCATCTCAGAGACTTTCCAGTCCTCTCCTTATCCAAACGCTCAGGTCAGTGGAAGCCTTTCCCAGTCCAAGTTGCGTAAACCAATTGAAGTGATGACGGTAGTCGGGGTGAGCAAGCACGTGGGATTTATGTATAAGAATATTTAATAGCAAAATTTCTCTCTCTGTCCCCTTGTCCCTCTTTCTGTGTACGCAGAATGATAGACAGGATTCATGCCCCTTGCAACACTAAATCCGGAACTCACTTGGTGTTTTGCTCTGTATGCAGCTATTGGTATACTCAAAAGATCAACGGGGATGCTTCAACTTTTTCTTTAATCAATTCACAAATGTTTGTTGGGTCATTTAGAGAAACTGGAGTCGCAGGCTCGTGTGGCTTTGCAGAGCTCTAAGCCCTGGAGCGGAGCCCTCCACTGGGCTCAGGTTTCATGAGAAGCCAGGTCAGGGTGAGTCCTGACGGTTGATCCATCATAAAACTAACTCCCACCTTCCTCCATGCAAAGCTTACTGGAGAAAAGCTTACAAAAGAAGGAAGCTGGAAGGTGGGGTGGGCAGAGGGGAAAGGTTGGGGGGGAGCCCGTACAGCTGCGGGTCATTAACGATAATCACAGCCCGCCAGCAGGAAAGGAAGCCGGGCGTGAGCGTCCCCTCCTTTCCCTGTCCCTGTAAGAAGCCATCTGGACAAGGCAGCTTAGAAAAACGCTTTTAAGAGACTTTTATTCGGTGTGACTTGGTTGAAAGTCTTCCTAGTGTGGATCATGCCTTCTCGTTGGTGTCGGCTCTGCGATTTGCCCCTGAGAAGCCCCAAAATAAAAAGCACACTTCTGTGTTTGCAGCACCATCGTGTCCTAAGCAAAGTTCACGGCAGAACGGGGCGCGTCTTCCCCTCCCTGGACGGTGGGAGGGAGAGCGACCCGCTGCAGCGGCCCAGGGCCCGGCGGGGTTCTGCTTTGGGTTGACTGGCCAGCACTGTCTTTACTGTCTGGTAGAAATGTTAATGCAGTTATAGTTGCCTCTCTACTTAAAACTCCAGCCCTAATATTTATTTAGAAATAAAAGAAACTGAAAGCAATATTTAAAAAAAGAACATCCAATTTCTTTTGCAGTGTAAAATCCAATGATGGCATCACTTTTCTCTTTTGTCTAAAATCTTCTATCTCCTTCACCAAGGTCATTCATACAAACTTTAAAATGTAAAGAAGTATCAAGCAACTGTAATTATTCATTGAATGCACGGAGCAAGGTGGCTCCTTTAAATTCATTTGCCATCTTTGAAAATGTTATTAAACCTTGAGGATTATATAGAAATCAGTCAGTTAAAACAATCTGTTTGTGTGAGGACACCTATTTCAACTGGCCAATGTCATTTCTTCTTACGGAGAAGTCATGTGTCCCTCTTTGAAAATCACACAACACAGTGTTTTGTAATGAAGTCATATAAAAGGTTTGGTGCCCTCTTATTAGGAATCGAGTGGCTCTCTCATTATTATATTCTAGAATAATTTTTTGTGAGTTTGACAATGAGAACCTGATGATGTGGCAAAGATGATTTAAATAATATAAGGATAAATGTGAACACTCCAACTTCAAGTTCTCAGAAGTCACATATTGACTTGAAGTTGTTGGCCATCAAGGAGCACCTTGGTGCCAATGGGTGAAGAGCAGGAGGCTGTGCTGCAGCATGGCGGATGCCCACAAATACTCAAACACAGAAGCCCCGCTGCAAATGTGGTATAAGATTAGCCAAAAATGTTGGCCTCACCGAGAAGGAATAATTTCCATCCCCACAAAATTTCATCTTTTTGTTGAGCATATAGTATACAGTTTGGATTAGAGTAGAAATATTAAAGACGAGTAAAAATTGTCACCTTAAAAGGATGATATTTTATACATTTTTTACCCAGGAAACAGTTTCTTTGTTGCATCTTGTGCTCTGTGTTATTTTCTAACATGTTTTGTAAAATCTATCATTTTATAAAAGTATTTGCTTCATAGAGAAGCATAGTATACATTTGGTAGAGAAAAAAAATAAGGCAAATAGACTTATGTGTTTTATTTTTTTTTGACATGACTCAGAAGAATGGGTTTTTGTTGTTTTGATTTCAGCCATAAAGAACACATGGAATTTTATTTTCTCTACTCTCATCCATGTATTTATAAAGTTATATATTTAGCCCAGTTGAAACTGATCAATCAAGACAGGAGGCTAGAAACCTGCTAATGTTCCTTGATGTTCAAAACCTTTCTGTGTGAGAGTCGACTCAGTGAATTATGTCAGTTAGATTTTTTTTTTCCTCAAGATCTAACTGGAACTTGGTTTACAAAACTCAAAATGAAGCCAACAAAAATAAGCTGGAAAAAGACTAGCTGTCCTCATTTGTCCTGCTGTCCTCTTTTTGAGCTATTTTTTTCTCTCGGTGGTGAAGTTTGCACTTTGGGGTTTCTAAAATGCCACAGCTGGCTGTGTTTACACTTGGAATACCTGGTCATGTGGAAGTTTTAATTCTCTATTGACACAGCTTTGAGAGATGTGTTTCTCTGAGAAAGGCCCAAATAGAAAGTTCCGGATTCACAAACAGCTGACACTTACATGATCCTTACGTGTAAAATGGGTAGAAAAAATGGAAGTCTGCAGAGTAACAGAATGGCTCCGTGGCCACTGGAATAATATGCACGGCTAAAACTATAGACCCATTTTAAAGACAATGTTGTTGGAGCCCCTTATTCAGCCCCTGTCACAGCAAAGCCCCCCGGAGGGAGGACCCGGACGGGCACAAACTCCCACGGCAGGATGACGCAGCGGCGTGACGCAACAGCGTGACGGAATAAATGGAAAGGACGCCCCCTGAGCCTCACCCGAAGTCCCCTTGGGAGGAAGGCCACCTGGCGGCCACCACGGGGATCCAGTAGTGAGGTGGGTGCAGGGCTGGGGCCCAGCCGCCCGGTCCCCGGAAGGAAAACGATGCCCAGAATCGGGGGCCGCCGGCGAGCGTCAGGTGCGCCCTGTCCGTCACTGTCCCGCCCGAACCAGCGGAGAACGTCCTGCCCACCCCGTGCAGGGCCCGGGGCCAGGGACTCGGCCTCTGAGAAATGCCTGAGGCCAGACGGCACGGGGGGCCCCCCTCCGCCGGCCTCCATGCCCAGGACACGTGGCATCCGCACCCCAGCCCGTGGCCCTGACTTCCTGACTTCTTCTCTTCCAGGAGGACCCAGGCCCCCCAACACCATGTTTGAATATGTAACGTTTGTCTACTTAACGTCATCTCTTGGATATTCAAAGATCATCTCAAAATGTCCAAAGCAGAGCTTTTGATTTTCCCCTGCCTTGTTCCCGTCCTAGTGTTTCGCGATTCAGAGACGCCCCCCACCCCCAGCCCTCTGCTCCCCCCAAGGGGCTGTCCCTCACGTCTGTCTTTCTCTCATAACTCATCCCATTCGCCAATTCCAGTTGATTCTGCCCCAGAACACACCTGAGTCCGCCTCTCCCCCTGGTTACATCCACCACCACAGACAAACGTTCAGCCGTCGCCCCGGGCCCTCTGCTGCCCCCTCGCCCTGCGCAGCCCATTCAGCGTGTAGCACTCAGGCTGCTTGGATCAAAATTCGCATCGCAGAGTCACCTGCCTTTGCTTGGACGGCCCCCCGTGCCTTCCCAGCGCCGCCAGGACACGTCCAGCACCGCACCCAGCCTACAAGGCCCTAGGGAACCTGCTCTCAGCCCACCTCTCCAACCCCACCCCGCGCGCCCCTCCCTCCGGCCCATGTCGGCACAGCCACACTGCCCTCCTTCCTGTCACACGCCAACCTGCTGCTTCCTGGGATGGATGCATTTCCAGGCATCAAAGACCGGGCAGCTCAGGAGACCAAGCCGATTTCTGCCCCTCCCACACGTCCTCATTCCCCATCTGGCTTCGGGGCCCACCGTCCTCAGGCGTTGCTTTCTGTGATGTCCCTCGAGCTCGTGTCACCATCATACTTAACATACTTTTTTTTTTTTAATTTGCATCCTCCTCTGGCCTTGCTGAAGCCATGTGTGTTCCTGTAATGTCCACCCTTCAGAAATTATTTCTGTGGGTTTTGAGGGAACTTGATGGCTACTGACATCAGTAAGGAAGCTTACCATGGTAGGAATTATGCTACCAGAGTTGCTGGATTTCTAGTTCAGGTTCTGTCACTTATTAAGTACAGGACCTTAACAAAGGTCCTTAAATACTCTCAGACTCAATTCTCTCACCTATAAAATGAAGCAACTACTCGGTGGTATAATGCACATAAGGTGCTCAGCACAGGTCCTGGCATTCAGTAAATATAACCTATAATTATTATGTGGTTCAGTAGACAACTTCAGGAAGAAAGAAGCGCTATTGTATATAATCACGAGAAATCCTGAAATCATTATTATTTGGTATGGAGCAATGAAAACTAAGCCCTTCCAAGCAGTCAAAACCCATTTATCCAGCCATTGTGCTTTATCCTCTCTCTGCACTTGAACTCCGGGTTGCATACAATTTGCTCTCAAAATAATGACTTAAACTAGTGAATGCCAGAAAGCCAGATTTCCCCCAGGCTGTAATTGTGATGAATTTAAAATGTATTCTAACAGAGTGATACATTGACCCAAATTCATTGAACTAGCTCTAATTAAGCTGTTGTTTATTACTATGACAAGTGTTTTGACCACAGGACTGATATTAGAAACAGAGGCTTTATTATCTTGCCATAAATTTTTTAAAATATGTGGGTTGTGTTTTGAACAAAACGTGCAGCCCTAATAATAGCAGGCTTATTTCTTTAAACACTCCAAGAAATACATAGACAATCATTTCTATTCAAGAAGTATAAAATGATAAAAAGATTTAAAGGATAAAAATGTTTTCTTGTTGTTTGGGAATTTTTTTTTTAATAATGAAAAGAGACAGGTTTAACTGGTCAGAGGCTGAGATAAGCAGTGTGTCTCTAGGCTGCCAGCCAACCTGGGAGCAGGGTGAATGGCCTCCAGAGAGTAGGTGGCAGAGCCCTCGTTCATTGCAAAGAAGGGGGGGACTTCAGGAGACCACCTCAAAGGCTGCCAGCACTCAAAAAACCTTTTTGATGGCTTCCTCGGCCTGCTTACCACTCGGAATGCTACAGAGGATCCTCCTGGGGGGTTGACCCCAAATTTTTTTAAAAAGGGAAAAGGAAAGGTACATACTGATTGAATACATTTCCTTGCGGCTCTTAAAAGTCCAGAGCAGGAGGGATTCATGGGCCGTGTTTCTCTCCACAAAGGTTCAGGGATGCCTGCCGAGGGCCAGCCTGTGCCACAAAGCAACAGCATTCAGAGGGCAAACTTCCCGAGATGCCACTTCTCCCCAAGCTGAAGCTGATGCCTCCGCAGCTCGTGATGTGCCAGAGGGTCATCTTTGACTCTACACCCAAGCCTTTCATTCACATTTCATTAAGTGTGCCAAAAACAAAACAAAACAAACAACCAAACACAAGCACTGTCTAACGTATCACAGTCACATAAACACAGCTTCCATGCGTTCCTCTCTTTTCCCTTCGTGCTTCCTTTGTTCTTGGCTACAAGGGGCCCTTCCTAGGTGCCAGAGAAGTGTCTCAAGGGGTGGGGGGGGGGGTCCCACGATCTGCAGCGTCAGCGTCATCACAGCAACCGGCTATACATGCAGATTCCTAGGCTTTGCCCCAGGGCTACTTAAGTAGTTAAGTCCCTTCTATAATTTTGAGAGCTATTAGGTTTGTGAAAAAAAAAATCTTCAAGACTTGAAGTGTCAGGACAGCAGGGCCTGTGTCTTGTTCATTTGCTGTGCCTGTCTAGTGCTGAGCAGAGCATCTAAGATGTTAGCATCTACAAGGCAAGCGATAAATGTTTGTTAAATGAAATGAAAGCATAGCCGTTGAATTTCAGGCACCCGTGTGGATCGGGAGGTTCTCCTGTGGCCCCCAGAGGCTCTCCAGCCCCACCTCTCCACCAAGCAGCACGAGGCCCTTGGAGGTCCGCAGATGGGGACCATTTTACAGTGAAGCTGCAGGGCTCCAGTTACATCAGGACTATGCAGCTTGCTTTCTTTGGCTTGCACCATGCGCCCCGTGGTGACTGCCCCAGGCACAGTCCTGCAAAAAGGAAGAGAGCCACTTGCAAGGGGGAGTATATTCAGTTTCAAATTTGAACCGTTGACTGGGGAGTTCTTATTTGACGTCAGAGGAATTAGCTAAAGACTAAGATGTACATTTTCCGTCAACTGCTGCTTCCTATGGGAGGATTTCAGGGTACCCTGCTTTCTGTAATTTTCATCTAAGGAATTTTGTCAGTTACTTTTAGCTCTGTGGCCTATCCATTTAAAATCCCAGACAGTATTACCTGGTAGGAAAGTGTTTCAATCCGTGACTGATTTGCTAATAGAAATAGTAGCATAAGCCCAATGGCTGATCTCACACTGGTGCAGCACTTCATAGACTTTTCAAGCATGCTCATAATCAGACAGGAGAGTGACGCATTCAAGGGGGAACCACAGGTACTGGTGCAGCTGGGGTACAGCTGGTACCTTCCATCTTCCTCTTGCATTATCCTAACTTCCCCTTGCTCTCAGCCATCCCGTCTGTTGGTATTAGTGACCTGGTGGTGTGACCCTCATCTCCATTCATGTCACCAGGATCAGATCGGTATTCCTTTGTATAGAATGTTGTCTCCCGTACCGAGAGTCTGACATGACGTCATGCTTTGTTTTGTGATATGAAAGGCAAGATCTTACAACCTGTCTTTTAATTTGGAGGGATATTCCATGACACTTCAACCACTGAAGCCCTAAAAATTTACTGGTGTGGCAGGCCAGGCCCCAGGACCTCCACAGGCTTTCTTTTCCACTCTCTAAGCACATGTATGTTACCAGAGCCCCCAGCACACCAGTCACCTCTTCCTCCTCCTGCTCGATCAGCATGATGGGATTGATATGATGGATCAGTGAGGCATCCCACGGGCTGTCCAGATGGCCCAGATCTATTCAGACCCTATCTCAGCACAGAGAACAGGAATGTACACTGTTGTCTATCCCACGTGGATGTGAATCGTTTCTGATCCTCTTTCTTAAAATTAAGAATGAAAATGAAACATTTGCCCAATCATTGGATGCCTGCTATGTGACAGGTCATATTAATATGCTCTGGCAAATATACGACCTTTGGCAAGGTAGACTCCTACCACCGTATCTACCTGCTCACCACGGTCTATGATAATGGTAATCTTTGGTAATCATTTCCTTGTTCCACTAGATCTTCTTTGTTGTCTTCACGAATATTCATTGCAGCAATTCTTCACTTTTCCTCTACCTCCAAATTTCCTTCTCATTATTACTACCATTAACATATTCAACATAGATACATGTGCTTATTTCTCTTTTTTCCAGTTGTATTGGGAAATAATTGACATCGCTGTATAATAAGCTTAAGATGCACAACAGGATGGTGTGATTTACATACGTTGTGAAATGGTCCCCAAAGTAGGTTCATCTGACACCCACCGTCTCATATTGATACAATAGAAAGAAAAGGAAGATGAAAGAGAAAAAAGAAAAAGGTACTTTTCCCTGTGGTGAGGACTCTAGATTAACTCTCTTAACACCTTCCTTATATATCACACGGCAGGGTTAATGACAGTAACGATGCTGCACATTCCATCCTTAGTACTTTGGCATCTTAAAATTGGAAGTTTGTCTCTTTTGACCACCTTCCTCCAGTTCCCCCTCCAACTGGCTTCTAACCAGATACATGGTTTGCAAATATTTTTTTTCTCATTTCATAAGCTTTCTTTTCACTTTTTTGGTAGTTTCTTTTTGCTGTACAAAAGCTTTTTAGTTTCATGTATTCCCACTTGTTTATGTCGTTTTTGTAGCTTATGCTTTTTGTGTCAAATCTAAACTATCATGACCAAGACCTATGTCAAGGAGTTTTGTTCCTATGTTTTCTTCTATGAGTTTCATGATTTCAGGTCTTACATTTAAGTCTTCAATCCATTTCAAGTTGATTTTTGTAAGGGGTGTAAGATAGGGGCCCCAGTTCATTGCTTTACATGTGAACATCCAATTACTACAGCATTACTTATTGAAAAGACTGTTTTCTCCATTAAGTATTCTTGGCTCCCTTGTCTAATATTGGTTGACTGCATATGCTTGGGTTTATTCCTGGGCTCTTGATCTGATCCATTGGTGTATTTGTCTGTTTTTAGTCCATTACCATACTGTTTTGATTATGATAGCTTTTTAGTATAGTTTAAAATCAGGAAATGAAATGTCTCCTGTTTTGTTCTTCTTTTTCAGGATCTCTCTTGCTATTCAGTTTGTGTCTGTGTGGTTCCATATAAATTTTAGGAGAGCTTTTTTCTACTTTTATAAGAAATGCCATTGGAATCTTGATAGGGATTGTACTGAATCTATAGATGGCTGTTGGTAGTATTGACATTTTAACAATATTAATTCTTCTAACCCATAAATGTGAGATATCTTCCCTTTTATTTGTGTCTTTCATTTCTTTCAATATCTTAGGTTTCATAATTGGGATCTTTCACCTTCTCAGTTAAATTTATTCCTAAGTATTTTGTTGTATTTGATGTTATTGTAAATGGGATCAAACTCTTTCATTTTCAGAAAATTCATTGTTAGTGTATAGAAATGCTACTGATTTTTGTCTGTTAATTTTGTATCCTGCACCTTTGCTGAATTCATTGATTAGATAACTTTTTTTGGTTGTTGAACCTTAGGATTTTACTTCTTCTGTTCCAATTCTGATACCATTTATTCATTTTTCTTGCCTGATTGCTCTTTCTAGGACTTCTAGTACTATGTTGAATAGGGGTCTACATCCAAAATACATAAAGAACTCATACAACTCAGTAGCAAAAAAACAACCCAATCAAAAAGTGGGCAAAGGAGCAGAAAAGACATTTTTCCAAAAATATATGAAAGGCCAACCAGTACCTGAAAGGTGCTCAATGTTACTAGCCATCAGGGAAATGCAAATTAAAACCACAATGAAATATCACCTCGTGCCTGTTAGAAGGGCTGTCTTCAAAAAGACAAGAGATAACAAATGCTGGCCACGATGAACAGAAGAGTGAACTCTTGTGCACTGTTGGTAGGAATGTAAAATGGTACAGCCACTACAGAATATAGTATGGCAGATCCTCAAGAAATTAAAACTACAACTGCCATGTGATCCAGCAGTTTCACTTGTGGTAATATATCCAGAGGAAACAAAACCACCAACTGAAAAAGATACCTGCACCCCTACGTGCAGAGCAGCATTCGTTAAAATAGCCAGTCCTTCTACCATACAGACCTCAGTACGGATCATAGCTTTAAAATGAAAATCAAAATATAAGAAAAAAATCTTCCTGACTTTAAGTTAGGCAAATCTTTTTTAAATACAACAGTAAGAGCACAAGCCATTAAGAGAAACAGTTAAGTTGAACTGCATCAAAATTTAAACCTTTGTTTTTCAAAAGACACTATGTAAAAGAATGAAAATAGAATCCATACATTGGGAGAAAATATTTGCAATTCACATATCTGATAAAGAACTTGTACCTAGAATATATAAATACTCTAAATTCAATAGAAAGAAAACAAACAATCTGATTTTATAATGGGGGAATGATTTGTACAGACAGCTCACGAAAGAAGATGTATCAGTGTCAAGTGAGCACATGAAAAGAATTCTCAATATTAATAGTCAGTAGAGAAATGCAGATCAAACCCACAAGGAGATACCACAACATATCTACTAAAATGGAAATATTAACAGACTCACAAACAAACAAAAAAAGTAATAAGTAGTAAAGGCTGGCAAAAATTTTTTGAGCAACTGCAACTTTGCATACATTGCTGACAGAAACACAAACTGGTATGGCTGCTATGAAACAGGCAGTTTCTGGAAAATTTAACATACATTTACCATATGTTCCAACAATCCTATTCCTAAAGAAATGACAACTTACATTTACATAAACATCTGCACATTAATGTTCATAACAGCATTATCTATAGTAGCCAACACTAGAAAAAGAAAAACCCAAAATTTCCTTCATGCGGAGAATGGAAAAATAAATTGTGGCCATTCATACAACAGAAAACTAGTCAGCAAAAAAGAAGAAACAAACTACTGATACATGTAATGATATGGATGAATTACAAGTGCATTTTGCTAAGTAAAAGAAGACAGACTTAAAAAGCATCATGTTATGTGATTTTATTCATGTAACATTCTGGAAAAGGCAAAACTATGGAGACAGACATCAAATCGGTCACCAGAGCCTATGCAAAAAGCATGAGGGAATTCTGAGGTGTGGTAACTGTTCTACATGTTTTATTTGGCTTGCCTATGTTTGTAAAAACTCACAGGGAAAAAAAAGAGAGATATCAGACCTTGATAAAATAAAAAGAAAAAAAGCCAGCTGAATTTTTCAAATCCAAATTCAAAGAAATTTGTATGAAAATAAAGATCTGATAAATCTAATACTAAGTTCTAAAATAAGATTTACTCAGAATGACATCCTGGAAGAGTCGGTCATCCTTCCCATATGTTAAGAGGCCCATCCTAAGGGGGGAATACGTACAGCTGATCCTTACTGGTGCCCTTCCACGTGTGGATCTGCTTACTCATTGCATTTATTTGTAACCCCAAGATGTATCCTCACGGCCCTCGCATGGTCCCTGGAGGGCAGCGCGGGGCAGTGAGCTGAGTGGCCCGGCGAGCACGCGCCCGGCTGCGGCTGAACAGGGTGAGGCCCTGTCTTGTTCCAGCTGTCCTACTGTAAACAAGTGCCCTTTCCCTAGTCTATTTATGCCACATTTTTCACATTTTTGTGATATTTTGTGGGTGATTTTGCTGCTGAAAATGGCCCCCCAAGCATCATATTAGAGTGCTGTCTGGTGCTCCTGAGCACAGGAAGGCTGCAGCAGGCCCTTTGGTACGATCTCATTATATCCAATTTACAGAAGTCAGTGCTTGGGTAAACACGAAATATGCATACGCCAATAAAATTCTTATAAGCTTTCCATCTTTACACTTAAATAGCATCTATTTCATGTGTGTTTAATTTAACCTCTCTTTGAGATTACTGTGTATAGTTGTAGAGATAATATAAAGGTAGTAAGTGCTTTTATTGATATTTAATGAATGTCTTTTTCAGAAGACTTTAGTGATAATTGAAATCATTCAAATGGATTTTTTTAAAATTTCATTCTTATAAGCATTTTATGAAGCAGGCAATATTGTTATCCAGTTTTAGATGTGAAGCATATAGGCTCAGTGTGGTCCCACCAACACCTGCAAATGAAATAGTCAGTGCCCAGCGGGGCAGGACAAAACCCGGGGGGTCCACCCCCAAAGCTCTGGCTCTCAAACACAAGACTGTTTTTCTTTTTTTATGTTTTCTAAATAAATATTTATTTTAAAAAATAGTCTAGAATTTCAAAGCCAAACATCTTATTCATTAAAGTTCACACCTCAATGTGGCAGCCAATGAATTCAGTTAGGGAAAAGGTGTATCACAAAGTTGTTCCTATAATATAACTATGTCAAAAAATAAACAATTCACTCTGCTTAGTGTTCTATTCATTCAGGAGCACCCACAGACAACTGCATGTCTCTTTCTTTATAAATAAAAAATTTCATAATACAGGTTTTCATGGGAGCAGAGACAGTAATAGAAATTATTTCCTGATAACCATCTAAATACATAATGTGTTTTCCATTTTACACAGGAACAAATGGCAAGTGTGTTGGTCCAAGTTCCTGTTCATTGTATATATAAATCTGGTTTGCTCTGATTTAAAAAAAAGGGGGTGGTGGGATCTAGCAATCTAGAAAATACCTATTTTGATGTTCTGGAACTTCTCCAATGGCGTGTTTCACATGGAGGATACATAGCATGTTACTAAACCAATGGGTCAGTGAAGAAACCAACGAGAAATCAAAAATACTTGGAGAATGGTGAAAACAGAAACACAACAGTTCAAAATCACTGGGATGCAGAAAATACAGTTCTAAGTGGTAAGTTTTGTATTGTTATAGGCAACCTCAAGAAACAAGAAACATCTCTAACAATGTTAGAAGGAAGAAAATAATAAGAATCAGACTGGCAATAAATGAAATAGGGACTAAAAAATAAATTAAAAATCAATGAACACAAGAGCTGGTTCTTTGAAAAGATAAACAAAATTCATACATCTTCAGTTAGACTCATCAAGAAAAAAAGAGAGGACGCAAGTAAAAATAGGAAAAGAAAAGTAAGTTATAACCAATGCCACAGAAAGGCAAATGAATGTAAGAGATTAGTTTATGGATGAACTCCTAGAACTATGCAATATTCCAAGACAGAACTGAGAAGAAATTGAAAATCTGAGCAAACCAATTACAAGGAGTGAAACTGAATCAGTAAACAAAACACACCAAAACAATAGTGCACAAGCAGACGGCTACACAGAAGAAGGCCACCAAACATTTAAAGAGTTAATACCTATCTTTCTCAAAGTATTCTGAAACATTTTAAAGGAAAAGCTTCCAAATTCATTCTATGTGGCCAGTATCACCCTGATATCAAAATCAGACACTACGAAAAAAGATAATTACAGACCAATATTGCTCATGAACCCAGTACAAAAGTCCTCAACAAAATATTAGCCAACCAAACTCAAAAATACATTAAAAAGATCATTTACCACAATCGGGTGGGATTTATCTCTGGGATGCAAGAATGTTTTGTTATCCACATGACAATCAATGTGGTGCCCCACATTAACAGAAGGAAGGCTAGAGAGGGGGGGAAGGATGGGGTGTAGGAGTGCAAGGCAGAAACCTCCTCCCACACACACACACACACACCAAAGAAGCAAGCACAGCAAATGCAGCTGACCCTGAGGGCGACCTGAAGCCTGCAGGACAGACCACCTGCCCCTGGGGAAGAGAAGACCACCCAGAGAGGGGTAAAGGGGCAGAGCCATGACCAATCGGGATGCAAGATGGAGCAGGAAGGGGAGAGGTACCCAGGAACTCTGCACACCTGGCCCTGGAGATCTGCTCTGACAACAAGTCCACACCGCACTGGGCTTTGGTGATTAGCAGGGCTGGACACCCAGGAGAGCCGGAGCAGGCTGGGAGGCTGAGACCCCTGCCACTCATGGAGGACAGGTACGCTCCACCAGTTCCGCTGCGACCCAACACAGAGGCGGCAGTTTGAAATATTTACAAAGGGTGCCAGAGGTGTGAGGGTTGGATGGAGCTCTCTGCAGAGAAAGTGCAGGTGGATGACACTTCCCCAGACCTCCCTCAGCCCAGCAGATCAGGTGCTCATGGGGGCCCAAACGTTCCATCCCGCATGCTGGTGGCTCAGCCCCCAGGAGCTTCCTGGCACACCTGCCAGCCTGCTTTACCAGCCACTTCGCCAAACAGCGTCAGACTTTGCAGTCAGGCACGTGATGGGCCCTGCTGCCACGTGCCCTGCCACAAGGGGCCCTGCCAGGGCCACATGACCACGCCACCCACCCTGTTAGTCCAGCAGGGCTACCATCGCTGCAGGGCAGGCAGAGGGCGGCCCTGCCCACAATGATCACAGCAGAAGTGCCCCTGAGCTGATGACAAATGGCGGCTGGGGCGAACTGCCGTCTGCAGCGGACTGAGAAACAGTAGGAAGAAATTAATGAAACCAGGAGCTGGTTCTCTGAGAAGATAAACAAAATAGACAAACCCTGGGTAGACTTATCATGAAAAAAAAGAGAAAGGACACAGTTAAACAAAATCATAAATGAAAAAGGAATAGTTACAACAGATATCACAGGAACTAGTGTTACACGGTCTGGCAATCTATTAGAAATTCTTCCAACTCGAATCAGTTGAAATACTACAATACCATCTTTTTAATAGATGTTTTGAAATATAACTAAAATAACATACAATTTACCTACTAAAATTGTACAATTAAATGATTTTTAGGATGTTGTCAGAGTTGTGCAACCATCACTACAATCTAATTTTAGAATTAAAAAAATTTTTTTTAACTTTTTGTTGAAGTATACTTGATATGCAATATTACATTGGTTTCAAAACCTAGTAATTTATGTATATTATTAAGTGTTCACCCTAATAAGTATAGTTACTATCTGTCAACATAGAAAGATGTTACAAAACTACTGACTATATTCTCTATGCTACACTTTCATCCATGTAACTTGTTTAGATTATAATTGAGATTTTGTGCTTCTTCATCCCTTTCACCTACTTCTCCCTGTCCCCAAAACCCTCCCCCCACTGTATGAGAGAGCTGAATAGACATTTTTCCAAATAAGACAGATGGCTGACAGACACAGGAGAAGAGGCCCAACATCACAATCATCAGGGAAATGCCAATTAAAACCATACTGAGACATCACCCCACACCAGTCAGGGTGCTAGTATCACATGACAAGAAATAAAAAGTTTTGGTGAGGATGTGGAGAAAAGGGAGCCTCCTGCACTGTTGGTGAGGATGTAAATTGGTACAGTCACTATGGAAAGTAGTATGGAGGTTCCTCAAAAAACAAAGTAGATACCCATCCTCCTTAAAGTCTTCCAATTAGTAGAAGAGGAGGGGATACTCCCAAACTCATCCTACAAGGCCAGCATCACTCTAATACCAAAACCAGGCAAAGATACCACAAAAAAAGAAGATTACAGACCAATATCCCTCATGAACATAGATGCAAAAATACTCAACAAAATATTAGCAAAATGAATTCAAAAATGCATCAAAAAGATCATCCATCATGATCAAGTAGGATTTACTCCAGGGATGCAAGGGTGGTACAACATTCGAAAATCCATCAACATCATCCACCACATCAACAAAAAGGACAAGAACCACATGATCATCTCCATAGATGCTGAAAAAGCATTCGACAAAATTCAACATCCATTCATGATAAAAATTCTCAACAAAAGGGGTATAGAGGGCAAGTACCTCAACAAATAAAGGCCATATATGACAAACCCATAGCCAACATCATATTTAATAGTGATAAGCTGAAAGTTTTTCCTTTAAGATTGGAAACAAGACAAGGATGCCCACTCTCCCCACTTTTATTCAACATAGTTCTGGAGGTCCCAGCCATGGCAGTCAGACAACACAAAGAAATAAAAGGCATCCAGATTGGCAAAAATGCAGTTGCATTCCTGTACACTAATGATGATCCAGCAGAAAGAGAAATCAGGAAAACAATTCCATTCACAATTACATCAAAAAGAATAAAATACCTAGGAATAAACCTAACCAAGGAAGTGAAAGACTTATACTCTGAAAACTACAAGTCACTCATAAGAGAAATTAAAGAAGATACCAATAAATGGAAACACATACTGTGCTCATGGATAGGAAGAATTAATATTGTCAAAATGGCCACCCTGCCTAAAGCAATCTACAGATTCAATGCAATCCCTATCAAAATAATAACAGCATTCTTCAGTGAACTAAAGCAAATAGTTCTAAAATTTATATGGAACCACAAAAGACCCCACATAGCCAAAACAATCCTGAGAAGGAAGAATAAAGTGGGGGGATTACAGCCCCCAACTTCAAGTTCTACTATAAAGCCACAGTAATCAAGACAATTTGGTACTGGCACAAGAACAGAACCATAGACCAATGGAACAGACTAGAGAGCCCTGATACAAACCCAAGCATATATGGTCAATTCATATGTGATAAAGGAGCCATGGACATACAATGGGGAAATGACAGCCTCTTCAACAGTTGGTGTTGGCAAAAGTGGACAGCTACATGCAAGAGAATGAAACTGGATTATTGTCTAACTCCATATGCAAAAGTAAACTCAAAATGGATCAAAGACCTGAATGTAAGTCATGAAACCATAAAACTCTCAGAAGAAAACATAGGCAAAAATCTCTTGAATATAAACATGAGCAACTTTTTCCTGAATGCATCCCCTTGAGCAAGGGAAACAAAAGCAAAAGTGAGCAAATGGAACTCCATAATGCTAAAAAGCTTCTGTACAGAAAAGGACACCAACAGCAGAACAAAAAGGTACCCTACAGTATGGGAGAATATATTTGTAAATGACATATCCGACATGGGTTAACATCCAAAATATATAAAGAACTCACATGCCTCAACACCCAAAAAGCAAATAATCCTATTAAAAAATGGGCAGAGGATATGAACAGACACTTCTCCAAAGATGAAATTCAGATGGCCAACAGGCACATGAAAAGATGTTCCACATCAGTAATTATCAGGGAAATGCAAATTAAAACCACAGTGACATATCATCTCACACCAGTTAGGATGGCCAACACAGAAAAGACTAGGAACAACAAATGCTGGTGAGGATGCAGAGAAAGGGGAACCCTCCTACACTGCTGGTGGGAATGCAAACTAGTTCAACCATGTGGAAAGCAGCATGGAGGTTCCTCAAAAAACTAAAAATAGAAATATCATTTGACCCGGGAATTCCACTCCTAGGAATTTACCCTAAGAATGCAGGAGTCCAGTTTCAAAAAGACATATGCACCCCTATGTTTATCGCAGCACTATTTACAACAGCCAAGAAATGGAAGCAACCTAAGTGTCCATCAGTACATGAATGGATAAAGAAGAGGTGGTACATATACACAATGGAATATTATTCAGCCATAAGAAGCAAACAAATCCTACCATTCGCAACAACATGGATGGAGCTAGAGGGTATTATGCTCCATGAAATAAGCCAGGCGGAGAAAGACAAGTACCAAATGATTTCACTCATCTGTGGAGCATAAGAACAAAGGAAAACTGAAGGAACAAAACAGCAGCAGAATCACAGAACCCAAGAATGGACTAACAGTTACCAAAGGGAAAGGGACTGGGGAGGATGGGAGGGAAGGGAGGGAGAAGGGGAAAAGGGGCATTATGATTAGCACACATAACGTGGAGGGGGGCATGGGGAAGGAAGTATAGCACAGAGAGGACAAGTAGTGACTCTATAGCATCTTAATATGCTGATGGACATTGACTGTAATGGGGTATGTGGGGGGGACTTGATAATGGGGGGAATCTAGTAACCACAATGTTGCTCATGTGACTTTATATTCATGATACCAAAATTTTAAAAATAAAATAAAGAAAGAATTTTTTTTTTATGTAGAAATGCCGTATGACCCAGCAACTCCACTTCTGGGAATTCACCCAAAGAAAACAAAAATCATTAATTGAATATATGTATCCCTATGTTTATTCCCACATTATTTACAATAGCCAAGATAAGGAAGCAACCTAAGTGTCCATGAAGAATATTTTTCTTACCCTCAAAGAAACTCCATGCCCATAAGCAGTCACTCCCGTTCTATCCTCCATCCATAGGCAATCACTTACTAGTTTCTACAGGTTTGCTTACTCTGGACATTTTATATAGCAGAATTTATAATTTGTGGTTCTTGGTGACTGATCGATAGTACCAGCATAATGTTTTCAGGATTCATCTATGTTTTAGTATAACTTAGCACTTCATTCCTTTTTACGGCTGAATGGTATTCCATTGTGTACATATATCATCTTCATTTATACTTTCATAAATTAATGAATATTTGGATTGTTTCCATTTTTGGAAATTATAAATAATAGTACTATAAATACTCATGTACATGATTCTTTATAAGCATAGGTTTTCATTTCTCTTGGGCATATAACTGGAGTGAAATTGCTGGGTCACATGTCAACTCTATGTTTAACATCTTGAGGAACTTGTCAAGCTATTTTTCAAAGCACTTGCAAAGTTTTACATCCCCACCAGTGATGTATAAGGGTTCTTGTTTGTCCACTCTCTCCAGTACTATGTCTACTTATTTGAAATAACTATCCTAGTGGGTGTAAAGAGGCATTTCATTTTGGTTTTAGCTTTCATTTCCCTATTGATTAATGATACTGAACATCTTTTCAGGGCCTCATCTGTCCATTTGTATATCTTCTTTACAGAAATGTCTATTCAGATCCTTTTCACATTTTTTAATTATTTGTCTTTCTATTTTGAGTTGTAAGAGCTTTACATATATTCTAGATATAAGTCCCTATCAAATAAATGACTTTACAATTACTTTTCCCATTTTATAGGTTTTCTTTCTTCTGCCTACTCAAACCTATTCTTCACCCCCTTTTGTGAATATTTTACTTTGATTATTATACTTTTCCAATGCCAGACTTTCTATTTGGTTCATTCTTATAACTGACATCTATTAATAGTAACTATTTGATGAGACAAAAACATTTCAGGTCCTCAATAGAAAAACAAAGTAATTCCCATTGATTAGTTTAAATAACAATAGCTCAAAATACTGAACTATATTTTGAAATATAGTAGAAAGTATTTGTAGGTTGGCAGAAGTCCCTAAAGCCAAGTCTTTTGGAGAGAGTGGTTGGTCCATTTTCATTTGGTCAATGGCAAAGGGTATCCATAAAGTAACACAACTAATTTTCAAATGTGTGCCATAAATTAGTTCCAAAGGAGTTTAACTTTTAAAAATAAGTTAGTTATCTAATGTAATTGGTGTTCTTCCAGACTGCATCAATCTAGAGAATTTCTGAGAGTCATTGAAATGGAAACAAACTGCTCTGAGTGGCTCAACTCTCATTTCCAGAATTCTATCCTCAATGGAATAGTCTGGAAATGTCAAAAGATGTCTCATATAGCATCTCTCTTACACCTCCAGGCTACCTGCCCTTCATTCTGCTCCCATCCAACCCCAAGGAGTGGCTCCAAGGATCCCAGGTCACTCTCTGAAGAGGCCCCAAGGGGAAATTCCCCTTGCAAAGCAGTAGTGCCTACTCCTTTCTTGGAAGCCCTAATAATGATGGCATTGTTTAAACAGCAATTGCCTCTCTCAAGGCACTGGGTCATATCTTGAATTGTGGGTGATGAGTAAAAGAGAGGAAGCAGGTCCAGATTAAATCTGGGTAATTCACACTATGATCATCTCAACATCTTTCCACCCCTTGGAGCAGGCTCCATTTATTAACTCCCTTAAAATTTATTCCTTTCCATGAAAAGTTTAGTCCTTCCCACAAGTAGAGCTAAAACAGTCTTACAGATAGGCCTACAGTTGTGAGCCCTGGCGCCTCTGCAGCCACAGAGCCCTGTGCCCCTGGGGAGAGAGCAAGGTACCAGTCACCACACCTTCTAGTAGAAGCAGTTCATTCAAGATTTGAAGATTGTCTTTACAAGGCTTCTTATAGGTCATAAATTAATGCCCTAGAATAAAATTTATCCAATCTTCCTTTGCCCATGATTAACTGATAAGTACTCATCTATTTAGATGAGACACCTTCCTTCAGCTCTAGATGGACCTATATTTACATTTCTTCGAGTATTTTTATATTATGACCTCAACCTCAGTCTACTTCAGATTGCACACTGCTTAAACTTTTGTTCCATTTTCTCTCTGCTGGACATGAATTTAAGGTGGTATGAAAAAGCACTTAAATTACTTTCACCTTTGAAATTCTGTGTTCCATGACCTTAAAATGAATCACCTATGATTAAGGAAAAATTCTTATGTTGTTTTTTTTCAGGCCTGTTTAGCTTAAAGCATTTATTGAATATATACTGTGGGATCAAATTATTGTCCAGAATATGCAGTAACTTGGAGATCTTATAGTCAATTTGGAAAAAAGTTTCAAATACAGGTAAAATAATTTGAAGCATTGTATCACAGTAAGGAAAAATGGCCTATTGAGAAATAATAGTGCTATACACAAACGGGTGGTACAAGTCATACTAAACTTTCCTAAGCAATTATGATGGTAGAATAGAACATATTTCATTGCATTGCAAAAGCCAAATCACACACGTTTTGGAAACAGATATTTTTTAAAACTTTATACTTTGAAATCTTATGGAAAATGAGTATTACTTGTATATCCTTTTAATTTTTGTCTGTAATTATTTGCTTGAGAATAAGTTAAGGTTAGACTGATTCTCTTAGTACATATAGAAATACAGGGACTTGATAGTTTCTTAATTTCAACATTCTGAATAATGAGATCTTCTTTATCCTTATTGTTATTAGTGGTGTATCAGTTGCTTTGGCAGTATTACTGTCCAAATATGAAGCAATTCTTTGGACTGAAGACATGAAGGCCAAATTTTGATCATACTAAAAAGTGTCAGGAAATGGAATAAACATGCTTCTATCTATTCTTCTTACTAAGTATAGCTAAAAACCTTGAACATTCTACATAAAAGAAACACAAGCGAACTTTGAAAGTGGAGAGCAGACTGACTGGGGACCTTGGGAGCTAGGAAATGGCAGGGGGTGAGTTTCCTGGTTTTCTTTTTTCCTCATATACACGGGTTGAGTGCTAGAGAATCCAGAGACTGAGAAATGCCATCAGATGCAGACAAAATGTGTCCCAGGAAAAGCCTGCTCTTGGGAAAGGGGCCTGGCAAGACAGAACATTATTATACAATAACCATCCAACTCCAGTCAAACATCAAACAATCACACAGATGAAAACCTGGCAGCCTCACCCCCCAAATCCCATCAGCAAGAGCTAAGAAGCGAGCCTGGACTCCGCCATTCCCAGACTGCAAGTGTGCCAAGTCCCTGGCTAAGGTGGCATCAGGGAAAGCTGAGTACAAGGAGCTGGACATCTCATCACCGCCCTGAAGGAACACCTCCGCCTCTCCGCGGGATCTAAGGGGACCATGTGGGAAGTCTGGGCTCACACTCTGACCTGGGAGTCATGAGATGCTCGGTTCTCTCCTTGCTGGGTTAGTGTCAAAGGAAGATGAATAGGAATTGTGGACTCTGACGACCTCCCAGCAGTACTGAGGACCACCTTCCCTACTCGTGTATCCGTAGAGGTCGCATGGGAAGCAGGAACAAGGTGCCTTTCCTCTCCCGGGTAGAGGGTATCATCAGAGTCCAGTGGAAACTGAGACTCCCATCCTTGCTGATCAGAGACAAGGTGCCCCTCCCTCTGGGGTGTCAGTGAGGGCCAGGCGTGAAGCACTCCCACAACTGGAGCACTGTATCACAATAGGGGGAAAATGGCATTAATGGGGTAGTTCCACCTTTCCTCTGCCACAGTGGCATCAAAGGAGACCTGCTAAAACAGAAGATTTAAATAAGACCCAGGTTCTTATAGCGAAACACCCCAAATGTCGAGAATACAATAGAAAATTACTTTCATACCAAGAACCAAGAAAATCTCGACTTTAATGAGAACAGCCCAACTGAACAGAACCTCAGGGATATGTGGGACTATAGCAAATGATTGAACATCTTTTTCATTAGAGTCCCAGAAAGAGAGGAGAAAGAAAACAGGACTGAAAAAGTGCTTAAATAATGGCTGCAAATTTACTAAATTTGGCAAAGGTATAAACTACAGATTCAAGAAGCGTAGTGGAACTGAAACAAGATAAAGCCAAAAAATTCTATGCCAAGACGCCATAACCATACCCAGGAAAGCTAAAGAGAAAGAAAAATCCTGAAGGCAGCGAGAGAAACTACACCTTAGCTATAAGGAAAAAAACTATTTGAATAACAGCAGATTTCTCATCAGCAACCATGGAGGCCGGAAGAAAGTGGTAGACTTTTCAAGTACATAAAATACCATCCACCACAATCCAATATCCAGTGAGAATACCTTTTAGGAATGAGAGAGAAATCAAAACACAGGAAAACTAAGAGAATTTGTTGCCAGCAGTGCTATAATGAAAAAATGGCTTAAGGAAGTTCTTGAAACAGAAAGAAAATGATTTTTTTAACCTTGAAACATCATACACCCCAAAGACTAAAAATATGGGCAAGTGTGAAAGGCTTATCCTTCACTTCTTAAGTTTTCTAAATTGCATTTGATGTTTAAACAAAAACTGTAACACTAATTGAAGTGGTTCTCAATGTATGTAGCAGTAATATTTAAGACAATTTTATTATAATCAGAAGAAATTAAAGGGACTTAAAGGTAGATGAAGTTACTATTCTTCACTCAAACTGGTAACAACAACATGAGCAGGTAGAATGTGTTAAGTTACAAGTATGTAATGTAATACATCCAAAACATTCACTGAAAAGAATACCTAAAGAGATACAATAAAAACACAACAGATAAATCAAAATGGAAACAAACAAACAAAAAGTGTTAAAGTAATCTGCAGGAAGGCAGGAAAAAGAAAATAGAGAAGTGAAAAGTAGAGGGAATAGGTAATAAGGAAATCAAATGTCAGACTTAACAGAGCAATAATTACATTAAAAGTAAATTGTCTAATGACATCAATTAAAAGACAAGAGATTCCCGAGGTGGATTACTATTGATACAAATAACCACTTGGGTCAGTTTCAAGGGCATTGAGCACCTCAGCAGAAGGCCAGGGAGAGCGGCTGCTACAGCCCCTCAACCTCCTGTGCCAGGAAACCGCAGCCGCGGCAGTACCATCACCGGCCTGACCCAAACCAGGAGCGACAGCAGTGGTGAGGGACCCACTCGCACAGCTTCCTAAGTGGTGGACACTAGCAAGGGGGAAGAAAAAAATGATAAAAATAAGTAAATCTAAATGAGACCCTTGTGGCTTTCCATAGAGTAATTGGGATGGAGTCAACACTAAGTCAATGAGACACGGGCAATGCTAAGTGAGAGAATACTTTACATTTTATCAGTACTATTTGTCACCTTCTTCCATTAAAGTGTTTACTGGAAGGGAAGATGAAGAGTAAAGATGTCCAAAGAACCACGCACGCCAGATTCTGAAAAAAAATTTTGAATGCAAAGAGAAGACCCAGTTTCAGGAGGTGTTTGCATTTCAGACTGATGCAGAATATAGACCAACATGTATGTTATGAGTAATGAACTGATAATAGCAATGAGCAAGTTGATTAAAATAAATGGAGGCTTTTGTTCAGCAAATAACAAACTTCAGAGGATTCGCTGTCACTGGATGTGACTAGACTCTGATTGACATGAAATGATAGGAGTGTAACTTAATTCATACAGGCATAATTATCGCAAGGTGAAACATTACAGTAGCCTAGTTAAAGAAATTATGAGCCTGCGGTTGAAACCCCTGAACCTAAGGGTAGATGTGTTTTGCCTGGCATTTATGAAAAGACAAAGAAAGATGAATAGGACTGATGTGTCCCAAGTGCATATTACAAATGACAAAGCCAGATTCAGAAAGTGAGGGGTGTTTTCTGGATGCACAAAGTGGACAAAGAAATGTAATGCTGTGAGATTCAAAAACAGTTGGATGGCTTTTTTGGGAAAAAAATGAAAACATTAAAAAAAATTATTTCTTCTTGCTGAGAATTTTAACTCCCACGAGTCACATTTTAATGAGGAAATAAAGGCAACAAACAAGTAAACAAATAAGAAAAACTACAGTTAATGATAAACTTATCTGAAGAAAATACAGGTGTGCTGACCATCCCCACCCCCAACCCCAAATAAAAGACACGGCTGCTGTTTGTCACTGACAAAAAATGATCCAAAGAAAAACTGAATTTCTGGATCTTTTGGTTCTAACTTCTCTGTCAAATAAAATTCTTTTTCATACCAAAAAGGGTGAATGAACTTTGATAGAATGAATTTAAGCCTAAGATTGGTAAGGTGATGATAACACCACACTTTGATTCTCTCCTTTAAATCTCCAAATGACATTATAAATGGGATGGAATATGTTCTGTCCCAGATAAATATGTTGTCATCAGGGTAGCCTGATGATGAGCCAGACCAAATCTGATGTAATCTGAGAGCAATAAACATAAAAACGGTCACTTATGGCCAAAAATCACAACTGCACAGAATAGGGAAGACATGTTATTTTTTATATCCTATGTCATCACCGGACAAGGTCACTATAAAACCTGAGTGATAAAAGATGAAGAGCAAAGATGAAAACAGCCACTGTGGTATGAGATCACAGCAGAACGTGGTGATATGGACTTTGGTATCTTGCCAATGATGAACAAGTGACTGGTTAGGTCAGATACTGTGGTTACTTAAAAAGACATATAATGGGAAGCATGGAAACCAGAATCAGAATCCTTAGGAAAATCAATGATCAAACTACAGGAAGAAAAAACACAAGTCCCTAAGCAGGCATGTGAACAACTTAGGCAAACAGTTGTGGACAACATTTCTACTCCATAAGTATCTTTCTTAAGGACAGAGAGGTTTATTGCTGTCCCTAAAGTTTAATACATCAGGTAGCTTACTTGGCATGAACATATAAAATATTTAGAGGTTTTTCATCTATAGACAGCCTAGTTTGAGTTAATATTGAGATGTGGATACCAAAAAAATTCAATAATAATAAATATGTATTAGTATATATTAAGAGAAATATAACATGAAGAATTAGAGTGTGCAGCTGGTATGTCACTACTGTGCCCCAGTGCAAAGATCCATGAAATCTGGTCCGAGGAGCCCCAGCTTAAGAGACCTACTGAGCGGGGGAGGGAGGGCTTTCCTAGGGCAGAAGACTGCATGAAGGATGAGATCAAATAATTATTCTGGAGTAGAGAAACCTCAGTGAAAACAAGGTGGCTGTGTTCAGATATTTGAAGATTTATCATCAGAAAGGGGGTGTTGATCGCTCTATGTAATCTCAAGGAGTAGATCTAAGATTAGTGGTTGATCTAAAAGAGATACACTTCTTACATCTTAAACATAAAGAATTACTTGAGAATGTTTTTTTTTTCAAAATTAAATGAGCTCTTCAGATAAAGTGAATTGAAAGCGAAGACTATAATAAAAACCCTATAGGGAGAAAGAAACCCAAATACTGAACAAGGTGATTCAAGTAGATGACTAGGACCTTTTTGACCCTAAGATTCCATAATTTTAGTCATTAAGTGTCAAATTGACTGATTTGAATTTCTTATGTCCTTGACTCATCATTTGAAGAGGCACCGAGTGGGAGACTATGGGGAAAAGGGAGCACATGAAAAGCAACGATTTCAAGAGAAATCAGTTCTGCCAGCACTTTTTCTTATCTTATCCATTGTTATCGTGACTATAGTCATTCAGTTCTCCTTAAAATTCTTCAATGGTTCTAGACTTGTCATTCAGTATAATTTCTCAGCATGTTCAAATGTTTCTAATAATTCATCTATAATAACACTCCAACCCGAACTTTTAATTTGAGCCAAATTCATTGTACTCTTTCAAATCTTTCTTTCCCACCAGTGTCCTCTGTTCTTACGTAATTTGTTCCAACTAAGATACGTAGCAAAACACCAATCAGAAAGCAGATTCTTAGCACACAGGTTTTGACATCAATAGCTGGCTGGGCTGTACAGCCTGCAGCTGTGCTTTAGAGCGGAACCTTCTATAAGGTCCATTTTTCTCTCCAGCTGTAACAAAAAAGCCCTAGATAAATCTATTTAGTTGTGGGATCACTGATTAAGTTATGATGCACTTTTGTCTCAGACGGTACCCAGACACAGCCAGTTTAAATTACAGAAACAAGTATTTGCTGAAAACTTCAACACCAGAGATACACCGATATGGGCCCTAAAGGAATGCATGTTCAAAGGGGGAAGAAAACGAGAAAATGGAGTGTGAAGGGCTGGAACACGAGCAGCTCAGTGTGGGGGGGGGGGGGGCCAACAGCGCGCTCAAGGGGCCGGTCAAGGACTTGTACCTGGAAGGAAATCCAGGTTGGTGGGAAGGGCAAGACTTAGCCAGGCAGTGAGGAAGATACAGGAGGGAGGCGGGGAGGCACCCTGAGTGACCCACCTACGGGTCTAGGGGGAGGGTGAGAGAGGAAGGGGTGCACAGAACGCGAGAGATCTTTGACGCCATGCTAAAACGTGTTTTTCTTGTCTGTAAACCATAACTAATGTAATAAGAAATGTGGGGCCGGGGAAGAGAACGCTGCCTTGAGGTCTTGCTATTAGAGATCTGGGTCTTAGGGCTTCACTATAAGTTCAGCTGTTTGTATGATGGTGTCACGGGTGCTAAGCCAATACTGCTGACACTTGGGTCCGTTTACAGCAACCAGGGAGCTGCAGAGAAGGTCACGTGGGAACATTGCACAGCCTGTGTGCCTAGGGGCCAGGGGTAGAAATAGAAGGTCAGCAAAATGGGGGTGCTTGAGTTCATCCCAGGTAAAAAGGTGCCCATATACATGCGGCCCCGCAAGCAGAGAGAGTCTGGTTCTTTTGTTATTCGTAGGCCATCAGTTGGGATTCACGAAGCGTTTTCTCACGGAATCACGGTGGCAAACGAGCTAGACTTTCTACTTCCCACCTTCCAACCAGCAGGAGCCAGGAACGCCAACGTCCTGACTTAGGGAGACGCCTCAGCAACACTAACATGCTGTGAAATAGATGGGGGGATGGAGCTGCTAGGGTAAGAGACGGAGGCAGAAGACCGTCTGGGAGCACCTAGGATGTGGGCTGTGTGACCCCCTGGGGACCATCCTCTTCCTCCTGCCCCTGTCTTTTGCTGCTGATCATTCAGACTTTCTTACTCAAACCAATCCAAAAACTACAGGTCAGCCAGCTTGTGTACCTGTGTGTGTGTGTGTGTGTGTGTGTGTGATCACCCACGGGCACTATTATTGTTCTGCTGTTACTCTACCTTCAGAGAAAGAGTTAGGACCGATTCAACAGGCTCAGGCACAGAGCATCAACCCTGTTCTGTCCCAAAGGTTCCTAACCTAAGGAGGAAGGGATACAAGACATGCGTCCTGAGGATGTAAGCGGGGAACCACGTGAGAGTCAAAGCTCGACCCCCTCATTCTCCTTCCCCTTTCCCTTTGTCAAAACTACTCTTTCTGCCCAACGCCCGGCCTCCCTGTGTGGCAAAATGAGCAACTGGAACTATGTTCCAGCGGGGGGCGGAATCAGAGAATGAGGCCGTTAAACACGGAAAGCTAAAGAATTAAAAGCAGCCTTAAATATTGAACTTTTTTTACTTTAAATAATTACTTTAAATTTATGTAATTTCAGAATCATTATGTTTTTAAGGCAAAATACAAAATAAATACAAAAGTCAAGATAAAAAACTGATTCAGGGTTTACAGCAATGTTCAGGTTGCTTTCCCTGCATGGTTCGGCCTTGTATACGTACAGCTCCGGTCCGCTCTTACTCACTGGGACATAAGCTCTTATTTTTGGCTGCAACTGCCTCACTAAAAATGCTTCTTTAGTGGGGGAAAGTAGCTTCCTGTTTGACAAATGCACAAAGCATAAAATATTAAAGATCTTAAAATAGCAAAGCGCTGTGTTCCCAGAGAGGACTTCTTTATGCACACGGTAACGCTGATCAAAGCAGACATGTTCTGTCATCTCTGAAATCTAAGCTGCTATTTGGTCTCCTTGACCTTAACCAGCCTGTGCAATAAACCAACAATTATTTAAGGAATGTTTCCAGGAGCGACAGCACTGAACATGCAAGAAATGAAATCCCAGCTCTGATGAATAAAATGTAACTTCAATATTGAACCATTAAACAAATTTTCTAAAAAAAGTATGAATTCAATGAAAAAGAAATTCTCTTAATCAAAACATTATTAGTGTTAATTAACTACTTCTAAGCCAAGGAAGCATAAGCTCTTTAAAAACACAACTTTTAATATGATGATAAAACATCAATTTAGTAGATAGATATTATTAATAACAAATATCAGCTGTTCATGTGGTCTTAAGGGAAACTAAATGCTTAAGACCACAAATTCCACCATTTAGAATCTGGCACAGTAAAATTGAATGTGTGAGAAACAAATCTATATCCCTGAAAACCTGGGATAGAAATGAATAAGATGTTAATATTTCTATCTTTCATACCTTCCCTATGACAATGAGGTTTTGCTCTTTGTTTTTCTAATAATGTGTCTGTTTCATTTCTCTTCTGGAAAAAAAACATATTAGGAATCAGAAAAATAAGCATGTATTGAATTTAATACTATTTATGGCCACCACATTTATGACAGTTCAGTTTTATGATACTCTTCCAAGATGAATAATAGTCAAGAACCATTATCCCCGGTCTCTTAACTTTGTTGTTCGCTATCCTAGGTCTTCTTGGTTAAGTTACTACAGATCTTTAAGGGTGTTTAACACTTGGTTTTGACTTACGCAACACATCTACTGATTCAAACCACTGCAGGCTTGGGGCCCTAAGGGACCCTCAGCAGCCATGACTGACAGCTCCATCCTGACTCCCTGAAGGCAGTGTTGTTCTCTCATGTCGGTGGTGTTGACTAAGTATGTCTGTCACCATGTGACTGAACAGCTCCATATTTCTAGGATTTGACCCTCATATTTTCGGTGATGTGGGCACATCAAGAGCTGAGTTGCTCTGTTCAACCAAAGGGATCCTCTCCTGACAGCTGTGGTCAAAGCTGCCATTCAGCAAAAAGTTAATGCCTAGAAAGTTTCCATACGGGTCCGAGAAATAAAATGTGGTCCATTGGCTAGGATGCTGCCGATATTTATATCTCCTTATTCTTTCTCAATGTCTGACACTCACAGGTGGAGAAGAAATCCCCCTTCTTCCCTTCTCTTACAGAGAGCTTGCAACACGAATCTATAAATAACACTCACTAAGCAAATAATAGTTTGTGCATGCGGTAAATTTAGCAGGAAGAATGAAATGAACTTGGGAAGGCTGAAAATATAGCACTTGTATAATACTTGAGTTGAAGGGGAGACATTAGATTAATATTTATTTAGTTCTGTGTGCCAAGCACTTTCATGTATAATAGCTCATTAAAAGTTCTCATCTGCTCGAGGTAATTGTATTTATTCCTCTTTTAAAGCCCACAGAATGCAAGTAATTTCCCCAATATCACATTGCTAATACATGGCAAAGCTGAGAGATGAATAAACTCTACCTAAACTCTAAATTCTATCATTTTTCCTCTGTACCAACAGAGGGACTCCTTTGCACTCTGCTGGCTTTGCAATATTGAGGGCAATATATAGTGAGTGCATCAAAAATAAAATAAAGGTCGGATCCACAATAGATTGTAGTATTGCAAGGTGCTTTATAATAGGGTTTTCCATTTTTAAAGCCTTTGAATCTCCCAGTTTGAAGCTGGATGCATAGAATATCTCTCTTCTCACTGGGAAAGTGATGAAGGCCCCACCCATGGAGATTTCTCTCTTGTGCCTACATGATCTCATCTTAGGCAGAATTCTGGGAAGTCAAGCCTGGAAAGTATAGATTGCATAAAGCCTTTGTTCCTGAAATATGCTTCTTTGATGGAGTGAAAATCAAAATCAGACGTATCTGCACTTTATCTTGAAATAGTTAGAAATGCCTCAGAAATGGAAAGAGACCACTGAAGTCTTCACATTAGTGCTGATTGATATTTTCCCCTGCAATCCTGTTCTCGTATACAACACAGCATATTCAGATTAGTTGTGGGAGAACAGCTGTCCTGATCAGACGCAGATTTTAGAAGTGGATGAAATAGCAGTATTGTGTCATCAAATCTTCCAGCTCCAGGAACAAGTGATAAGACATGCTCTTTTTTTCTCTCTCTCTTGCAGGTGCAATCATTTACAACTAAATGGCAGGAATGTCTCTCACACAATTAATACACACTAAAATTTTCCCAGCTAGCAGATGGCATGCATTTCATACTAAGCTTGTTGAAATAAGAACTGAATCATCTGCCAATAAGTTGCATGGAAGTTTTCCACAGTCTCCTTAGGTGACCTTGTTTAAGATTTTGAATTTTTGAGGTCAGAAAACTTATAAATGTTCATTTCTTGGTGACTCACTTTCAGAGCTGTGGTGGAGTAATTACAGAATAATTCTAGCTGGCCATCACTGAAACTATTCTGACTTCAGCTCATATTGGGTCATGCTTTTTTTCTTACTACCTTCGATTGTTTTCACGCAGTCCTTTCTCAAGGTGCCAGCTAAAGAAAAGTAGGTAAGTCTAAAAAGTCATGGACAACGTTAATTTCCTTCACTAGAGACATTATTACTGGGGCCGTGAAACTTCAAAGAACGTACAAAAGTATTGAAATTATGTCTAAAAATTTTTCAGTGTAGTAAACATTGTTTTGGCTTAAGCACCATCTGGTACCTCACCACCTGCTATTTTTGATGCTCTAAGTTTCAGGGAGGCCTTCCCCGCCCTCTACCTTCCCTACTTGGAAGGAGAGCATGTGATCTGGACCTGCCTAATGGGGACGCATCACAAGATGCATGTAGGATGGTCCTGTGTCCCCAGCCAGCCAACTGGAGCAAGGGAAACACGACTGTGGAATATTTGTCAAAATTGCTAGGAAGAAATGCCTTTCTTTTCCTTTAGACTTAAAATTTACAGAACGTAAACATGGAGATGCTGGTGGACATCTTGTTACCATGTGGGCGAGCCTGTTTGCAAAACAAAGCCAGAAGAGTAAAAAGAAGGCCTCAGAGATGGGGTACGAAAGAGGGAGAGAGAGAGAAGCGAGAGGAAAGAGCAGCAGCAGCAGCCCCGGGTGCTGCCGGAGCCCAATCCCACCCCCAGGATGTTCTAGTTCTGAGACACAACACATTCCCTCCTTGCAGTATGGCCTGGGTTTTGTGCTACTTGGAAATACGAGTCATGAGTGATTAACATATGTAGGAAGTTACTTTGCATTCTCTGTGGCTCTGGAAAAACAACAGCATGTCCCCGGGCCTTGATTAACCTATTCTGTGGGAATTTTCTGCTCCAATTTGGAGCAGAACTCATTTTCTCAGATATGAGTCAGAATTCTCCTTCTATCTCAATAAACCAAGATAGCGACTGTTGGCTCGCCCTGCCGCACATTAGGAGATGGTCTCGTGAGGGCGAGCGGGGCCCCTGAGGAAAACCCCGCCCAGGCACCGCTCGCTTGCACATCTGTGCCCCCGAGGGCGACACCGTCCGCTGCAGGCCGCTGCGTTGCTGCTCTTTCCCAGACATGAAGGAAACCACGTGACTTTAAAATGCCTTTTTTATCCCCTAAGCAAAAAGGGGAGGAAAGCACTATTTCAGATGCCATCGAGACTGATGATTTCCTTCGTCCTCCTGGGTTCAGCCTCCAGCTTCATGGGTTCGATGTGGCCTGGCTGGATTTACGGGGCATGACTGGGACCCTCCGGCCCATTTCTTACAGTGATGGGTTCAGGCGTCCCCTCCCTCTTCACTCCATTTCTCTTTATGTTTGGCTCATTCTCAGAAATCTGCAGAGTCTCGGAGGACTCCGGCACTCCACGTGCTTATTGACGTTTACAGCCGTTCCTATTTCAGTCAACTGGGTTTTTCCCTGTTTCCTTTAAGTATAAAAAAAACTAACCTCGCCTTGGGAAAGGGAAGATTCCTCAATGTTACCACCCTTTCAGGGCTCAAACTGTGGAGGCTCATTAGTGCCACCAGCTTTGGCCTGCGTGCGTCTCCCGCCTGCAGTCCGTGATCGGGTGGGGCGATGGGACGAGACCCAGCCAGGGGCTGCCAGCGGGGAGGACACAGCAAACGCAAAGGATGCACCTGAGCCAGAATGAGCAGCCGTCCACGGAGACCGCCCCGAGCGCGCTTCCCTCTGCGGGTCCCTGCCGATACTCCGGATAATGGACGGCCCACCAACGTGGGCCCGAGTCAGCAGACCCGGGGCAGAACGCCAGCGGACAGACGCGCAGCGAGGGAAACCCCGTGCCGGGCCACTCCGGCTGGAAGGCTGCCTGCTGCCGCCACGCCAGTTAGTTTATTCTGATCGATACATGCTTTCTGGTTTATTTAATTTATCTCTCAAATAGAAGGGTTTTTTTAGATGTGGCCATTCTTGCCTGAATATCCCTTCACTTCTAACAGGTAAACAGGGTCCCCACCACACTGGGCGTCACGGGCCCGTGCAGTCCTGCCTGTCGGTCCTGCTCTTCTTCCGCGCATGCGCCTTCCTGCTGCACCCCGGACCCCGGTCAGGGCTTCCATCCTGGGGTTCCCACGCCCTCAGCTTCTCCGCCTCCACTTCCTCTCAGACTCCCGTCCCGGCACTGGTCCTTGTGCTGCTCAGACTCAGTCCTTAGCGGGACGATGAGAAAAAGGCCAGACTGTGGAATGAGATGACTAAATCCAGATTCCAGGCGGGCCCTTGTGAGCTCTGCGACCCTAAGAAGGGCACTTCATCTCTTTACGTCTCAATTTCTATTTCAGTGAAACAGGGATAAGAATGGCTAACTGGTAGCACTGCCGTAAGGAATGGAAAATGCCAGCTCATAGTAGGGATTCAGTAAGGATGACCCTGATTTTTACGCAGTTCAAATGTCTCTAATCCCTCCCATTTTCAGAGTGCAATGTTTTCTTCAAACAGGGTGGCACTGCCACCCCTAGAGGGCTCCACTCACACTGCGTTCTACACATCGCCGCCTCTGAAGCACACATCCAACCCTGAATGCTGCCTTGAAAGTTGTACTATTGTAGCACCCATTTTAAAACTCTCAATAATTCCAATTTGTCTCAGACTAGTTGCGGGAAATCCAGTCCTCGATTCCGTTCGGTTTCTCATATAATTTCTGCATATTCTCTCCAGTCCGTGTCTAGCATGTCACACAGCCCCGTGAGGGCTGCTGCCCTGATGTTCAGCCACAGAGTCCCGCACACGCTTCCTCAGCATCTCAGCGGCCGCTCCGGGCTGATGTCCTCGGCTTACACGGGTGTTACTCCCCCAAGTGAGGCTGAAGCACGCTGAGCTGTCCCACCAGCTCCCCCAGACGCCTGGGGGTTAACTGGTGGACTCCCAGAGGGGAGCAGCAGAACCAGCTGTGAGGAGGGGCCAGGCACAGGGCCCAGGGCTCCACATCTAGCACACGGGGGCTTCCACATGGTTCAGCATCTGGTGATGCAAAAGCCCTGGTTTGGAAGCTGGAACCAAATACAGTAGGACCCAGAGAAAAACATTAAGCCATTTCCTTACCCCACTGAGCAGGCCTCCTTCCCACAGAAGGATTGGCCACAATGCATCAGAAACATGGCGTCAGATGCCACGCGCTGCAATCTCAGACCCACTACTTGCTGTGTGACTGTGGGGAGGTCACTGCCTCCCTGTGCCCCAGGCTCTTCTGATCTAAGGGGAGGACAGTCGCGGCATCACAGGGCTGTTGTGGAGGTTGAATGAGACTATGCGCCCCAAATGCTTAGTACAGTGGCCGCCTATCATAAGTACTCCTATGCATCAGGCATCATTATTAACAGTAGTCAAAACCTAGCATTTGTGGGGTGTCTACTCTGCGGCAGAGCACACCATCATGAACTTCCCATATGTCTGACTCTGTGATGCAAATACCATTATTTGTATTATTTCAGGTACAGACAAGAAGTTAAGCGGCCTTGCAAGGTCAGTATTAAGACTGGAAAACAAAGCCATCTGTTCAGGTTTCCCCCATCTTCCTGCAAATGCAATCACAAAATCCGGGGGTCCATCCAAGTCACTTCAGCATGGTTTGTTCAACATTACAGAGTGCTTGCGGTACAGGCAAGATCCAGGTGCAGATTCAAGGCCAGCTCATCAGCCTCTTGTGACCAGAATAAGGGAAAGACACGCCTCCCACCTTTCTGGCCTTTCTCAATGGTGTGTAAACGTGCTTTCCTGGGGCCTTTTGATCAGTGCACACACACACACACACACACACACACACACCTCCCAAACTTCAATTTGCAGAGATGTGGAAATATAAGTCCAACTTTAAGAAAAATATCCCTGCTAAGCAACCCAATATATGTTCCTAAGCAGAGGACTCAGTTCATGGGGTCTGAAGGAAACCTCCCCAAAGCAGCGTGCGTGCAGCCACAGGATGGAGACAACGCCCCACAGCGGCCTCTCCCAGAAAGGAGAGGGCCATCAGCCTCCACCCTAAAATGTATAAACTCTCCGTGCCCTTTAAAATGACAATGTTTTAAATATGTTCAGACCTAGCCACTACTGGCCTGCGTCCCCCATTTACTTGAAAACACAATCCACACTGTGAACTTGAGGTGTCATCGCCCTCCTGCCGCCTCTGAGAGGAAAGCCCTTCAGCCGAGTCCTAGTCCAAGTGCCCAGCCTTCTCCAGGATGCTTCCTATCCGATGCCCAACTGCCAATGAAGGACCGCGGGGAAAGGGACTTGGAATCCAAGTCTTGCCATTTATAGTGTGACCTTGGGCAACTTATACAACCTCTAAGACTTGGTTTCCTCAGCTGCAAAACGGGACTAGTCACAGAGTACATGTCACACGGCCTTGGGAACAAAGCAAGACATGTAAGGGTTAGCAGAATGACGAGCACATTGTACATATCTGATAAATCTTTTCTGCTGTTTTTATCATTATGCACACAAAAAATGTGTCCTCGTTACTCATGTAAATTTCTGTTCAGCTCAATGGTGTATTTTCTTCAGGATCAAAAACTTGGAGCTTTCTTTAACTTACTCGCATTTTTCATGTCAGTTAAATTCTTTGTAGGATGATACGGCATATTAATGAAGACAGTGAATAATTATGAATGAATGAGTGAATGAATGTAACCACCAAGTGCCGACTTCTTTCAAAAATTTATCTCACTCTCTATTCGTCCTCTCAAGATCCTGGCTTGAACATCCACCTTCCAAGTGCATAACCACCTCCCTGAAGCCCTCATACTGAACCCTCAGCCTCTGGCTTCGCCCCTACAGTTCACTGTCCAACTAAGTTTTCCAAGGCACTCTTTTCAATTAATTGCCCTCCAATGGCTCTCAATTTCCCTATCTGATTTTAGTTTAAACTGCTCAATTTTGACATTGAATGGTCACCATCAGCAGGACCCTCCCCCACCCATCTGATCTCTTACTGCTCCCAAGCCTGACCCTCTGTTCCCAAGCCTGGGCTCCTTCACCCCTGCCTCACGCACAGCCATTGGGTCTCAGCCCCCTGGAAGCCCTCAAACCCTTTAAACCACAAATCTAATCATGCCATTCCTCTATACTTCCTCTGGCAATAACCCCTTTGCATTTGGAATAAAACACAATCTCTTTATGGACATGTTAATAGGTCAGCCATGTTTCAAGCCCTGTGCTGGGCAAAGGTGAATAGAATTCAGCTCTGACTCCTAAGTTGCTCACAGTCTTACAACAAGATGTGCAAATGCCCTGTGAACTTGGTCCCTGCTACTTTAGGCTCTGCTTGAACCTATTCTTTGGCCTTATTCAATGAATCACCAACAGTCCTTCCGACGCACCTCTCCCCCTCCTCACCTTCCTGGCGTTGCCCAGTGTCCGTCCCCACCCTGTCCGGCTCAGCTGCTCCTCTTTGTGTTCCTGCAGCACCCACTCTGTAAAGGGTTCTTTCCTGACCTGATAATTCCTATGGGAGGTCTTCCAAACCAACCAGTCAACAGGAACGGTGCCCGTTAATTCATTTAATCCACGCATACTGTACTATAGTGAACACACTAGTTAGTACCCTGTACTACGGCTAATTAACACTATAGTACAGCACATACTACAAAAACGGCATGTTCCTATTCTGTTATTGACATTTATGCTGCAATGCTTTCATTCTCTCCTTCAGAAAGAGAAAGGTCCCTGTGCCTGAAGGTCGCCCGGCCGTCCCATCTTCGGCTCCCTTCCTTAAGGCAATGCACCCTCCCTCCGGCCCCCACCCGGCCTCCTCCCGCAGGGCTTGTGCGCCTCCCCTTCCCCCCCTGCCGCTCTCCTCTGGGCTCCCCCCCAACGACGGTTTGCGCTTCTCTCTTACTCGGCATTTGCTCCCCCGATCCTGTTTTCTGGGCGTAGAACTAAATGGCACGTAAACGGGCTTGCGGGTCAGACAAACCTGGTTTCAAATTCCAGCTACACGGTGCTGAGTGTAGACGGTTGCTTACCCTTCTGAACCTCCGAGTTTTCATATAAAGTGGGATAATAAAGACTGTCTCACAGAATTGGTGGGAGTGTTAAAACACACATGCATGTGAAACGCCACAGCAGCCGGGACTTATTAGGAAACGTGGGTCTGCTTATCTGTCCTCTGTCTGTCCAGTAATGCTTTGCTATTCAGCTCCTGCTTTGCACCACAGCCGCTGCTGTAAGGATCACGGGGCCGGGTGTTCCGTTCCCCGCACTGTCGGGCAGGCGGCCCGGCAGATCTGCCACAACAAAGACTGAGACCCAGACGTTCCCGTCGCTGGGCACATGAGTGAATGATCAGAGCACCGAACTCCGCCCTGCCCGCTCCCCAGAGACCCCGTCTCCTGCTCCCCAGAGAAAAAACTGCCATCAGACAGGCGCTCCCGCAACATCTCAGCCCCAACCTCTGGTCCTGCAAAGAGAGGACGCGCCTTCACATGAGCACAGGACGTCCCCCGACCCCAGGCCTCCCAGAGCTCTGCCATCAGTTAGCCTCAAAGCCTCTCTCTTTAACATCCACCCTGCTGAATCTTCCCATCAGTAGGGATGGTCACTGAGCTCTGTATCCCAAGTCTTCCTACTGTGGCCGGGACAGATTCGTAGCGGCTGGCAAGCATTTGTGGTCTGGATAAAGAGATCAGAATCCCTGTCTGTTGGAGGCTGATCTCCACACACATGGTCCAGCTGCTGCCCATCTTCGTCATCTGTGAGGCTCTGTGACACTTGTGTGACTGCATTATCCAGATCAAACCCCCCCGAGAGCTCCCCGTTTCATTCAGAGTGAATGCCAACATCCACAGAATTGTCTATGATGCCTCCTAAGAATGCTCCTGCCTCAGGGCTCCTGGACCTGCTCTTCCTTGAACCTGGAATGATCTTCCCCCAAACATCCGCTCAGCTGCTCCCTCACCGCCACCCGATCCTTGCTCTGCGCCAGTGTCACCTTGGGGAGGTCCGCCTCCTGCACTCTCCCCACCCCTCTTTCCTGTGTTACATTCCACCATGAGGATTCATCACCATCTCACATATGATCTTTTATTAATTTTTTAGTGTATTGCCTGTTATACACATGCATAAACATAAGCTTTACAGTTATTTTTGCCCATTTTATGGCTTTATCACCAGCATATAAAATAGAGCCTGACACACAGGTGTCAAAATATACTTGCTGAGTGAAGGATGATCCTGCAATTGGTTGTGTTTTAACTTATTAATTCATTTCACAAATATTTATTGAGAACTTGCTGTGTACAAAGCACAATTCTAAGATCTAGGAAAGATTAATGAAAATGAAGGATAAGGGCCCTGACTTCATGAAAATTTGTATTATCTTTATTATATATATTTCCTTCTCTCTGTACAAATTGTAAGATTTCTGAAAAAAAGGAGCCACAAATTCTATTTATTTATTTTTTTGTAGCCACAAACTACCTTGCTGAGAACAAGGTGCTCAGAACAGTCATAATAATTGTATATCAATTTATGTCTGGAAAAAATTAAAAACTTGTTTTGCAAGACCGTTCGTTCCCATAATCCCCAATAGTAGAAAAACTAAAATATTAATGAATAGATTTTTGAGGCTAGAGAACAATAGGGAGACTGTGATGTTGCCCAGGAGGGAAAGACAATTGCTCCAACTGAGCAGGGGCAGCTGAGAGCAGATCCTCCAACAAGATGAGCACACGAGGATTCACGAGGAACAAGATTGTGTGAGAGAAACCGGGGGGAGCCAGGGGGACTGGGAGACGTCAGCCTGCAATGCAAGTCTGACCCAAATGAAGGCGAGAGGGAAGGGCGGTGAAGGAACGCCCTCGGAGGCCATGCAGCCCGAAGCGTGTGGCATGGCATCAAGGAGACTTCAAGCAAGTCGGCTGCCAGCGGGACGTGTCTCCCAGGAGTGGGCCTGACAGCGTAGCACAGCATTTATCGTTTGCTGGGAGCAGTACATGGAAAGCGTGGACTCAGAATAAACCTATGCAGACACCTGCTATGCTACCCTTTGGAGATAATTATACTTTTTCAGATTGTTTTTGACTTGCCACTGGATCCTACTAATGACTGAACCCTTGATCACAGACCACCAGTTATCATCCCTGTAATTTTCCTGTGCAGATGAGTTCTTGAGTCACCCACCATGAGCTGAGCATCCGTGACGGAACTTCACCAAGAAGTGGTCCGTAGGAACACAGGCACGGGAGGATCCTGAGGACGCCAGTAAGTCCCTGAGAAGGTGGCCCACGTTTTCAGGCCCCCACCCTCGCCCTCCTCCTGCACCTGTGACCTCCTGGGGACTCTGCTATAACCAGTGACTGAAGAATAAGAACATCAGGTTTAGTTTACAGACAGTTCTGCGTGACGGCTGGCACCTTCCACAGGGCACAGTGCGGAGCTACCGCCCCACTCAGGACCAGTCCTCAGGGGTGACTGTGAAGGAGAAGCCCCACCGTGGGCAGAACTTCAGGGACTCAGCCTTTTGTCTTTATGCCTCAAAGAGGAGATGCCCCAGGTGCCCATCTACACTGATTCGTGTCTAGTGGCTAACAGTTTGGCTGGGTGTTCAAGAACTTTCAAAGATCGTTGCCGGAAGATTGGTGGCAATGATGTCTGGTAGAGCCATACAATTGACTACTTCTAAAAAAAATTAATAAACTACTGATCCTTGAAACACTATGGATGAATTCCAAAATCCTTATGCTAAGAAAAGAAATTCATGCAGAATCAGAAAGTGACTTACATGACTCCATTTGTAGGACATTATGAAAAAGGCAAATTCTAGGGACAGAAAACTGATCGGTTGTCACCAGGGCTGGTGGAGGAAGACTTAAGGACAGTGGGACACGGGGGAATGGGGAGGATGGTGCTTCTCTATTTCTTGATTTTGGTGGAAGTGAAGTCCACCTGCTTGCAAAATTATGAAACTATACCATAAAATGGGTGAAATTTTCTAGGGAATGAAGTTTACTGCATGGAAGAAGAAACAACTGGTTGACTGTAATAATATCTGACGAAGTAGACTTTACACAAAGGGGATTAAGTATCAATTTATCAAGAAAACATAACAACCCTATATGTATATAAGGCTAATAACAGTTCAACACACATGAAGCAAAAACTGATCAACCTAAAAGCAAATGTTTTCAAACCCACAATAATAAGAGTACAGAAGTTTGGAATTCCTCTCTCAGTAATAGTTATGAGAAGCTGGCAAAAAAAAAATAATCGGTTAAATGTGTGTGAAAGAACTGAACAACCACTATCAACTCACCTATTTACATAATTGAACTGTTTACACTACCCCAAGGACAGAACACATATTATTTTGAAGTGCACATGGAATATTTACAAATAGACCACATTGTGGGCCATTAACAAATTCTAAATAAGTTTAAAAAATTGGAATGCAGATTTAACCCTTAGACTATGATGGAAACAAACTAGAACAGAACAGCACTGAATGGTGGATAATTAAGCAACACATCAAATTAAACCAAGGACCAAACTAGAGATCATAATGGAAATTAGAAAATATTTTGGACCAAATGAAATAAATAAATTATGTATAAAAATTTGTGGAATGCAGCCAAAAGCCACTTAAGGCCCTTGAACCCTTTAAATCAGTGTTCTAAGGTTTTGCCTTTAGAAACTAGAAAAATAAGGTAAAACTAAACCCAACATAAGAAGAAGTAAGGAAAAATAAAGAAAAGCACAAATTAATGAAACAGGCAACAGAAAAAAGAACTGAGAAACATTAATAAAACCCAAAAGTGGTTCTTGATAAGACCAATAAAGTTAATGAACCTCACATCGGACTTGCCAGGAAATAAAGACCCAATTAGCCAATATCAGAATGAAAGAGGAGGATCTCTACTGATACCCCAAACTTTAAGAAAATAGGAAGAGAATACTATAAACAAATTTATGCCAATAAGTCTGATGACTTAAATCATGGACGTATTTCTTTAACAAAACACAAACTACCAAAGTTCAATCAAGAAGAAATAGATTACCTGAATAACTATGTATTTGTTAGAGAAATTGAATTCATAGTCAAAAATCTTTCAACAAGGAAAACTTGAGGCCTCACTTATGAATCTTACCACATTTTTAAAGAAGATATAATGCCGTTTTTATACAAATGCGTCCAGGAAATGGAAGAAGGCCAGTATTAGCCAAATGTAGAAATTATACAGGCAGTATCAGAAAGAAAATGAGGCAAACATTTCTCATGAATACAGATGCAAGTACCTTTAACAAAATTTTATTAAATACAACATTATCTAAAATCATAGTATTTAGTAACTATGATGGTTAATTTTATGTGTCAACTTGACTGGGCCACAGGATGCCCAGATGTCTGGATAAATAGTATTTCTGAGAATGTTTACCAGGGGGTGTCTGGAAGAGATCAGCATTTGAATCGGACTTCACAAAGCAGACAGCCCCCCGCTAATGTGGGCAGACAGCACCCGTCCTGTTGAAGACTGAACAGACTAAAGAAGGCAGAGAAAGCCTGGGAAGTCAAATTCCGTCTCTGCCTGCCTAACAGGAGCTGAAACCGCTGTCTCCTCCTGCCCTCCGCCGGGACTCACACCCTCCAGTTCTCAGAAGCACTACCACCAACTTCTTCATATAGACAGCAGATCACGGGAATTAGCCTGCATGATCATGTGAGCCAATTCCTTTTAGTTATGAATGTGTGTATGTGTGTGTATATATATAGATATAGTAGCAGCTGTTTCTCTGGAGAACTCTGATAATACAGTGACCAAGTGGGGCTCGATCCAACAATGTCGATTTAACATTTAAAAACATATGCAATTCATCATATTAAAAGAATAAAAAATAAAGCTATATGATGATCTTAAAGACACAGAAAAGCATAGGACAAAATTTAACACCATTTATGATATTTAAAAGAAAACACTCAGGTATGTAGAAATAGAATTAAACTTCATAAAAAGTTCATCTATGAAGAATCTACAGCTAACATCATGTTTAATGTTGAAAGACTAAATACCTTTTCCCTAATACTGGGAACAAAGCCATCTGGTCCCATAGCTTCTACTCAACTGCATATTAGAAAACCTACGGCAAGAAGGCAAAACAAGACTTCCGGGTTGGAAAGAAAGGGGTAAGCCTGTCTTTACTCACAAACGATTTTGTGCTACTTAGAAAATCTTAAGAATTCTAAAAAAAAAGCTACTAGATCTAATCATTGCATTTAGCAAGGTCTCAGAACACAAGGTCAATATACAAAAATTTTAACCTTAATTTTATATAGTAACAGTGAACAAGTGGAAATAAAATTTGAAAACCAGTCATACTTAAAGTAACATGAAAACATCAAATACCTAAGCATAAATACAACAAAGGTTTTCAAGAACTCTGCCCTGGAAATTATGAAACAGTACTAAGGAAATTAAATACCCCAATAAATAAATGGTAGTTTATTACTTTGCTTGTGAATTAGAAGACTCAAATTGTTAACATGTCAGTTCTCTTCAAATCACTCTCTTCAGCCAATGTAATGCAGAAGTTACTGTGATTTGCTGTCGGGTTTTTATTTTGCTTTTTGGGAATATTTCCAAGCTGGTGCTAAAACCTATAGGAAAAGGCAAAGGGCCTCAGACAGCAAAAGCATCATCAAAGAAGATGAAAGCTGGAGAATTCATATTACTAGACACAGAGCCACTGTACATCTACAGTATGGAAACAACATGGACCGGCACAAGGACAGACCGGTACGCCAGTGGACAGAAACACCCACACATACGCAATTACCTGATTTATAACATAGATGCCATTGAAATTCACTGGGAAGAGAATATATTTGTAATAAATAGAGCAATGTCAATGGCATACCCACGTGGAAAATGATGAACCTTGACCCCTACCTCACCTCCACCCGCCAGACACAAATGTGATGAGTCACAGACTTGTATCTGACAACTTCTAAAAGAAAACATAGGATAAAATTTTCATGACCTTGGGATCTGGGACAGGCAAAGATTTTTCTAAACGGTTAAAAAATATAAAAGCATTAATCATAAAAGAACACTGAGAACATTGTACTTCATTAAAATTAAGAATTTCTATTCATCAAAACACCATTAAAAAAAGAACAGGCATGTACACCACAGACAAGGAGATGGCAACTGCAAATATAAAGAAATATATACACATAAGCACAGACTACACATAACCATAGAATAAATAGGCTTTGTTTCAATAAAAAAATATAGCACCATAGATATATTAACTTTAAAAACCACCTAAGCGTTTTTAGGTCTATGGAGAAACATGAACACTGAACATTAATTACTATTAAAATGTGAAATAGTTATGATTTTTACTCACTTTTCTCCATAAACATGAAATACGAATCATTTGCTTTTTTTTCTCTTTGTCTCTACTGGATTTTCTTTGCCCACTAATGTAGTGTTCATTTCATCACATCTCACTTATGTAGGATGTCTTAATGATTTTTATACTCTGAGAAGCACTTGACAACAGAGAACACTGTGATCAGTTTAGCATTGCTAAAAATGCTCTAAACTTGGGTATTTCCTGAGTATGTAATTCAAACAGATACATAGTGTCTATCTTATTAAATATATATTTTTGCTCACATTTTCGGTGACTCACATGTGTGTAAAGACTGAAATCCAACACTTGCCCTGGGGAATCAGGACAGCTTGACCCCCGAGCGAGCATCATTAGCTCACTCTCAAGAACAAGTTCGTTTGGCCCCAGACTGCCCCCTTCACGTGAGCTGCAGTTGAAGCTGACTGGCTGATAACACGCACACACAGTCACTCTTTTGTCCTTGAAGCTAGTTGTGTGGAACTTAGAAAACAGTCTTCATGCCAAAGTCTTCACAGAGACAATCAAATTATTACGTTAGAAAGATAAGGGTCAGTACAATGACGGTGTATCCCATTAGACATTGTTTTGGATGGTGGGCTGTAGTGGGGACTTTTTCACTCTTGGATGATTATAAAAAATAAAAAAAAAACAGAGACGGACCCCTTCAGCGTGTGACTTCAGGATTCTCATGCATTTTTAATGGGACGGTTTGTGACTTCAGCTTATTTGTAGATGACACCACAGGCATGAGCCTAGGCTTTAAGCTGCATCCCGACAACCCTGTCATCATATAATCGTTTGGGGATCTAATTTATACTTATCTTGTTTCTTATACTTACCTTTTTCCTATAAGGTATTTTGCTAGAATCACAACACAGTCCTTATTGTAGCATGATCATTTATATTCAGCAGACATAATTTAAAAATAGCTATGATTCAGGAAAGTCCAGTTTTATTCAACACCCATATTCGTGTTAGTAGCACACCCAATGATGGAATTTGTATTAAAGAACCCCCTGTAATTCCTATTTTTCTCATGTTTTACCTCAAAATGGGAGGATTTGACTGCAAAGACATGATGTTACTCCAAATTAAATTTTAAATGCTGTACAGTTCAACTTGTATTTGTCTTATAAGTTAAAGTTATAGTCTTGGCAACAGGAACTAGGAAGTTGGCTGGTGAAAAGAAATAACAAATCCTTCCTCCCCTTGTTTTGTCCAGATTCCTTCCTTCCTCTGTCAAAAATGACAACACGCTCTTCAACAAGAACACTGGGGTCAGAGGGATCCCGGCCCCCTGCTCTCATTCTGTGTTTACCTTCATTGGCAAACAACACCGTTCCGTGCCAGGACCCCACCTGCTTGTCCATCAACCCGCCTGATGGTGCCTGGACACCGTGGGACTGACTCCTCTGAAAGCTCACAGATTTGAGCAAATCAGAAAAGACGGGGGAGGGGAAACCTAGTCTTTCCTGCTCCTTCAAGTCCAGGACAGTGAAATGCCAGCTTAACTGTTTGGAATCCTGTCAGACACTCAAGAAATGATTGGCAAGAAGCATACATGAAATGAGGGGACCTTCCCAGGATGGACACTGGGAGCCGTGAGGTCACATGCTACCAAGGGCCTCTCATGTGGCCTTGGGATCAGGGTACAGCTGTGTGACTGATCCACAGAGGAATTTTCAAACGGTTCCTGGACAGTGGTGAATAAAATTATTCATCTACAAGCAGGTGCGTTAAAAAGGAGAAACACTGGCAACTCCTAAAACGGAGAATAAACACGAGGGTCCAAGAGAATGACAGAAAGCAGGCTGCTGAATGAGTAACGACGCCTCAGGCTGTTTGCCAAGAAAAGCACCAACCCCGGGGCTCAGGTTGCCACGAGGCGGGTTTAGTGATGTGTCACAAAAGTCAGATTTTCCTCCTTGTCTAGCAGAGAACAAGAATATATATATATATTTAAAATCCCCCAATGCAGTCAAGACCATAGGGTATATAAACATGCTGTTTTCCACGCTGTCTATTTCCCAGTATGCTACAATGCTTTCTCTGGCTCATCAACGTCGAAAGATTAATTAAGAAAACTTACTAATCAGTTCCTCTTTGAATGGGATCACAGAATGTCCCCCAATCAAAGAGGAACCCAGCTAAGTCTGATGTCACTTCTGGGTTCTTTCCACACATTTTCAAACAGCAAAACAAGTCATGTTGTAAGCGAGTCAGTCTACCCAGGAATTCTGGTAGGAAAACCCCTCGCGAGCACTGTGGGTATGAGTGGTTCCTGTCACTTTAAGCTCTGCGAACACTGTCTGTTCCTTAGAGATAATGATTGGATCCCTCTGTTAACTCCCATTACAGGCATTTTACAAACCATTCATTCATTCATTTCTCCAACCAACATTTATTAAGTGTTTATTATGTGCCAGACCCTCTGAGAAAGCCTCGTTTATTGCTACACAGTGTGAATGTTGGAAGAATGTGAACTATGTATGAACTCAAAATTGGCAGCTTTTTGAATTTGTTGAGGCTGTTGAATTGATGCCACTGTTAAGGATGGTTATTGCTTTCCTTTTTTAAGAAAAATATGTTTCCTCTACCTTAAATTATAAGCTTTTGGGACACAATGAATTGAGGTTGTTCCCATTTTTTCCTCCTAGACATCACCCTATGTAGAAGGCTCTAAATGCTTTCAACAGATATCGGCTCAGATACAAACAGATAAATATACAAAATATAATCACAGTTTATTAGAGCAAAAGGCAAAATGTTGGTTGGAAAAGTATAATTAAGTAGAAAACGCCCATTGTTTCCAGTCAACTATTCCATTCTCTTCCACCAGCCCATCTATCCATCCATTCATTCATTTCTTCCACCCTTTTTGTTGAGATCCTACCATGTGTCCAGAATAATGCCAGATGCTAAAGATAAAAGTATAAATAAAACAGGCATGGGCTCTGCAATCTCAGGGAAATTACAGAGAAAGTAAACAAGCAGAAATACAGTCAGTTGTCATGATAAGTGGAAAGAAAGAGGCCCGAAAGGCATGCTGTGGGGACAATGAGATGAGGGCACCTTACATCATACTCCCCTCTGAGGTGACAGTCATCTAAAAAGAGGCTGAATTAGAGCCGTTTAGTTTCGTTGCAAGTGCAAAGACTCCAGGCAGAGAGAAGGTGGTGACCCCTAATGGACTGGGTCAAATCCTGTCTCCCTGCAAAATTCCTATCTGCCGAGCCTCAGAATATAACCTTATTTGGAAATAGGGTTTTTGCAGATATAATCAAGTTGAAATTTCATTGCGCTGGAATAGGGTGGGCTGGGCCCGGCCCCATGCCTGGTATCTTTATAAAACAGAAGTGTGGCCATGCAGGGAGGAAGGCCTCCTGACAACAGAGGCGGGTGGGGGCTACAAGGTCACCAGCCGCGGAGCCGCCAGTCCCTGGACGAGGCAAGAAGGGGCCTCTCCTAGACCCTTCAGAGCGGGCGTGGCCCCGCACACCTTGGTTCTGGACTGCAAGCCTCCAAAACTGCAAAAATGAATTTCTATTGTTGTAAGCCTCCCAGTTAGTGGTTATTTGTTCTGGTATCTCTAGAGAACTAATGCAGCCAGGAAACGTCAGAAGGCTTTGCTTGATGAAGCTGCTCATCTGGGGGAGGCAAACCACACTATTATGCCAGGACTAGGGGACACTTGGTCAAAGAATCAAGTCGTCATGGGTCATGGACAAAGTAGAAGGAATAGATGGAGAAAACCATCACTGGGCATCTGGATTCAGCCTGAAGCCCTTTTTGGGTAAGGTGATTTGAGTTGAATTTCTGTCAATTATGTCTTTAAAAGAATCTAAATAATACAGAAATCAGTACTTGGAAATAGAATGTTACACCTGATGGACCCTAAAATACGGGTGTGTCTACATCAAGATGGAGTTCTGGGCGGGGATGAGACCCTGTCTCACCCAAGGAATTGGCAGTGCCCGTGTGCGGCGGGAAAGTGACCGGCCCATCTCACGCCGGCCCGTCTCACGCTGCCCGGAGCCTGGAGCTGGAGTGACTTCATAAAAAGTACCAGGTTTGTGGTTACCATTCCTGGAAGCTTTCAGTAAAATCCAACGAGAAAGATAAAACTTAAGCTGAAGAACACAGAAATAGAAGAAAATATGTCTTGGCTAAGAGCAACTCTATCTGCCTTTGGCCAAAATTCAAAGTCATTGAAAACTTAGGTAGTCACTCACCTGTTAGGTCAGACCTCCCGTCCTAAACTGAAGGGCATATGGGAGCAAAGACAGGGGGCTAAAGGAGGTGGGAGGGGCCCCTTCCTGCGGACCACCCACTGCCTGTCCTTGGTGGGCCACCCCACCGCAAAGACCACCACTGGAATGAAGCCTGCAAGCAGAAGTGGGTCACGCCTTCCTCCCCACCCAGCCTGCCACGGACCCAAGCAGGCAGCTAACATAGAAATCATTCATCTAAGGGTGTGGGGTTTAGCCAGAGAGCCCTGAGTCTAGTCCTTAAGCAATGAATAATCCCAAGCCATGGTTTAAACTTAAGGACCATGAAGATTCAACTCTGCATATTTGTCCCCAAGTCGACAAAAATTGACTAAAACCCCCAGATCAACACCAAGCATGGAAAACAAAGACCTGGGATTAATTGCTTAAATGTTGGGGCACTACTTAGATTTCCAGATCTCCTCCGAGGGAGACACCGTCCTCAGGTGAGAATCTGCCTCGGGCCCATCTGCAGAGCGGTCACATGGAGCAGTGAGCCACAGGCGAGGACAAGGTCAACAGCCAGGGGTGTCCAGGTTGACTGTCTCACTTCAGCAGAATACGCTTATTCTATGGAGCTGCGGACCTCGAAGGAGAGCTTGTATTTGAACTGGCCTGTCCTGCCTGTGCCCAGCGGTCGGGTGGTTTGGAGAAGCCACTGAGCATTTCAGCAGTTTTCTCCTGCTTGGGTGTGAGTGGAAATTTGGTCCCTTGTAAATGGCATAATTACATAAAATTGGATGGAAAAGTTTTTCAACTTCTATATATTGAGAGAAGAATTGGTGTGGATGGTAAATACCCCGAAGTCTGATCCTATTAGACATGTATTGTTTTTGCCTTCCTAACATCCATGGCCATTTGTGGGGGTTTTTTTTGATTATTTATTATAAAGTCATTTATTCCCACTTGTAGTTAATGGAATTTGGGGTGGGACCTGCCCCTCACCAGAACCCAGGCATCAGCATAACAGCCAGACTGGGTCAACAGGAAAACTGTGATTAGTTCAGAGACGCCCCGAGCCCAGGGGAATCATCACCACGTGACAGACTCAGCCCCAGGGCTGTTTATAAGGGCGTCTTCCTTAGTGACTTACGACTTCCTGTCCTGCCTTGTCCTGGGACATTCCTAATCCTTCAAAACCAAATTTTGATGTAACCCCCTCTGTAAAACCTTCTCTGCTTCCTTCTCACCACATTAATCACCACCTTTTGCCAAATTTTCTTTCCAACTCACCCAGTGTATTCTTATTTGTTGAGTATCCACCATATTTGAGGCACTATGCTGTGCACTGGAGATTCACGGAAAAATAAGTGATGGTCGCTGCTCTTGAAGAATCTGTAAACAATATGGGAAGAAAGAAAATACCCTCACCCTTGCAGGATAGCATGAAATGGCATGATGATGTGTGCGTTTTCAAAACACTTCAGTCAACTGCTTTCAAGTTGGTGATTGACAGCAGGAGCCCACTGCTGATAAAGGCGTGATTCTTCATATGATGGACGTGTGTGTCACAGGAAGCAAGCAGCTTTTGCAGGAACCAGTGAGGCAGACAGACCGGGCAGAGAAGCCTCTGCTAAGAGAACTGCAGAGCTCAGGAGGGAAAGTAAAGAACCACATAGATGAAGGACACATCACAGCAGCACAGAGAGAAGACACTGCCAAAAATCAGTGACACATGAAAGGCTTTATAAAGAAGGAAAATGGAAATGAACCAGAAGTTAAAAGAAGTAGAGAAAATAATAATACATAGAGAAAATCCCCAAAAGAAATTCAATGTATATGAAATTGCTATCCCTTAGGAAGAAAAAAGCATAAATATATATATATATATATATATATATATATATAAAACATGTATATGTAAAATATATATTATATATATTACATAGCTCTCATATTTTCTGAGGCAAAACATATATAAAGAAAATTTAAAATAAGTATTGAATAACATATCTAGTGGGGTTTGAACATATCAGAAAGAAAAGAGACTAAGAAAGAGGGGAGGGAGTAGGGAGAGACGGCAGGTGGAGGCAGGTGGGGGGCAGGCAGGGGGCAGGCGGGGGGCAGGCGGGCATCTCCCCGCTCCCTCCGTCCACTCTAATTGGCTCTACAGAATGGAAGAAACAACAGTAATTGCCTCAGAATCTCTCAAAGCCACGTCCCACCTTGTTCATGACACTAATAAACAGCACGTGACATTGGGACCTGGGACACTAACTGTAGCGGATACTACACGTGCATATATATTAACAGCACAGTTACAGACATCCTTCCCTCAGAGTATGTGTAAATGATGATTTATAAAATTTTTCTGGAAATCTTTCAAGAGCACCTCTGTCTGCACTCCGAGGAGGTGTGCAGCATGAAATGCCTTACCCAAGCTTCTCTGTCTTCATTCATATAACAGATTTTTCCTGATATTCTCAAACAAAGAAATCATGTTTGTCATTTGAAGACAAGCAAAAGTTGTAATAATTTCCAAGGATAAATCTGAGTGTATTTTTACAAGTCTGATTCGTTGAGTACATTCTGATAGCTGCTCCTAAACACCACGGATAGCATAGGACATAAGTGAGTCTGTTAGGTGGGGCATTTTGAAATTGCCTGATGACACCCACCCCCATCCACTAGGAGAAATGCTGTCCCCAGTAGTTCTTGCTGCAAAAAGCCAGTAGGGCCTCTGTGGTGTGCAAAATGGCAGACAAGCCCTGCACATCTGTTAAAACTGATTGACACAGATGCTCCACAGATGCAAAGATACTGAAAAACAACAAAGGCAAGCAAACATTTTTGTATAAGATCCACCCAAATATGGAGTTATTGAAATAAGAATAAACATAAACAAAACAAATTGAATACCTCTCTTTCTTGTGTAATCCTCTCCAAATCTCAAAGGAAAAAAAAAATAAGGCTACCAAAAACTCAGTTCCATCCAAAATAATTTTACTCCAGAAGCTTGTAAATGTAAGTTCAATTAAGCATGTGGTCCTTATGATTTCTGTTCTATGGGTCACTGGAGAAAAATTGCTACTTAAGAGCAATAAAAGTAAACTTCTGACTTTAGATTGCCCTGGAATTTTAAAATTGAATTCCTAGGGAACTCAGCACTGTGTTCTTACAGGACTATTTACTGAATCAGTGTGGCTGGTCAATATTTTCACTAGGAAGGAGAAACTCCATACAGAAAAATCTCTCAGGAGACTTGAATTGAAATGAAGTGGGTGGAACCAGATCACAGTCCACAGGAACACAGAGGAGGGAAATATCCAAGTCACCCAAGGTTTTCAGAAAGGATTCCTGGATGAGAAAACTTATGGACAGGGTTCTTTAGGACAGAGCAGTAAGATATTGGATGGGAGAATGACTATGTGGTACTGAGAAAATAAAAATAGCAAGGAATGGTGACATAAATAGCCTGGCACTTTTGAGAAACCACAAATTATTTGGTAAGATGATACCCCAAGGATAAGTAAGACTTAGCTAGGGAAAATGTGGAGGGAAGAGTATTTTAGGCAGAGAAAACAGTGTGTGGGCAGACCCAGGGGAAAGAAGGAGCTGGACACATGGGCAGAACTGAAGGAAACCACCTTGGCGGGAGCCCAGGAAGGCAGAGAGCAAAGCAAGGTCAGGCGGGGCTGCGCAGGACAGGCCGGCTCACGCAGTGCCCCGTGGGCATGTTAACGACTGAATTTCATCCTTAGTTCACAGAGAAACTATGGAGGGTTTTACTTAATGCTGGATACCGTGTGGAGGACAGATTATAAGGAGGCCAGAAGGACCACAGAGAGAAGGGCAGAAGGACTTCTCATTTCCCCAGGGGAGATACGACAGTGATACGGACCAGGTGTGTGGTCTTGGGGTTGAAGAAAGGCAGATAAGTGAACACAAATAATAAAGCATAAGAGAATTTAGGTGGAAAGGATCAGTTTATTCTACAGCTATAGGGCAATATTAAGGAATTTAAAGATGTTTAAACCAGGATGTGACTTGATCTGACTGTTCTATGACAACAATGTAGAAGACTGGAAGAGGAAAGCCTGTCATTTTTTAAAAATCAGGCAGTGAGAAAAACAAAGACAAAGAAAGGATTCAATGCTAGATCATATATTAAAGAGATAAAATGTCCACCTGTTGATAAGCAACTCTAAATAGGAATGATGGAGAATGGTATGTAAGATGAGATGAGTTACTAGATGGACAGGTATAGTTTTTACATCTGTTAAGGTACAAAAGAAGACAGGAAATTTGGAGGGTAAATAATAAATTGATTTCCAGATGGGCTCATTCTGGGTGTCTGTGGGGCATCCGAGAGTGTGTAGAGATGGGTCTGGGGCTTGGGATGAAAATCCGGATGTGACAGAGATTCACCGTCACAGCATGATTGTCTGGGAAGAATATTTTGAACAATAAAGGTTCTAAACCTATTTTTTGTTGTTGTCTCACCCAGTACACTGGCAGCTTAAGGCGCATGCCCCTGCGACCAGCCCTTCCCTCCTGCAGGGGCTGTGGCCGCGACGGCATGCTCATGCTGGGGGAAACCACCAGCAAAGCAGAACCCCCGTTTTCATAACTCCCCATCTCACCCCCAGATGGTTTAAAGCCACTAGTACACATGAACAAACGCAGGCATCCCTGGGGAACACATTTCCTAAAATCACGGCCTGCACAGAGAAGGCACTCAACACCTGTTCAATGACACGGAGTGACCTGAACTTCCAAATTCACATCAGGAAGCACGTTTTCTTTGCCTTCTATTCTGTTTTCAGTCTCCCTTCAGCCTCCTGCCCTGCCCCCTCCCCACCATCATCTCAGGGTGGAGTTAGATGTCCCTCTGCATGCAGCTGAAGCAGTAGGGGTTCTCAAGAGAGAGCAGTTTTACACCCCAACTCTGTGGCATCTGGCAATGTCTGGAAACAATTGGGGTCGTGTAAACTTGGAGAGGAGCGTGCTACTGGCATCTAGTGGGCAGGGGCCAGGGATGCTGTAAACACCCCACTGTGAGCAAGACAGCCTCTCACAACTAAAAAGTATCCAGCTTTAATGTCAGGAAGGCTAAGGTAGAGACGCCCTGTGCTAAAGCATGCTGTGTGTGTATCTCTCCTTGGAGTCATACATCACATTACGGGTTTTTTTCTATTGACCCTTTAGGGGGAGGAGCTCTTACCCATTTTGTTTAAAGCATAGATCACAATGTTGCACTTACAAACCAAGGATCGTGAATTCATTTGTTACTGGAGTCTTTTGTTTATTTCTAGTGTCTGGCCTTGAAACTAAAAAATGAGGGATGTTCAGGGAGTGACTGAGTATATGTCACTTATTTTTTGACTACTTCAAGTTCATCTTCCAGCCCATTCACATGATCTTAGGGGAAATCTCCTGCTCGTTATCTTGGTATAGAACGTGGTGTGGTGTGTGCATGTGGAGATTTTGTTCCTTAAGACTGTGTATAAAATTTTAAAAGTAAACTTTTTCCAAGCATTAATCCCTGGGTTCCTGTACCGCGCTCATTTCTCCCTTATATGAAGATCCCTTTCTTCCTTTCACGGGCTTTCTGTCTTTGTTATGGTTCCCTAGGCATGTAAAACAGGCCACAAAACTCATGGCGATTATATTGCCCAACGGCTTTCACTGGGAAAAGGTGTTGAAAGCCTGAATCCATCTCCAGTCGCGGCCACTGGTTCTTCCTCGTCTGCGTTTGCCCCCTCCAAGAAGGGACACAGGCTAGGTGGGCGGGATTTCCGTTACTGGGAGCTGTGACCCCTGTTCCTCCGCTTGTTTGGTGTTCAAATGTTCAGTGGATTTGTTTTCCATTCCTCTTTCAGCTGGTGACTTGTGAGGTCCCCCAAGGGACAGCACCGCTCCTCTGAACAATCTGGACAGGAGCTGTCAGCCCACTGGGCCGGGGAGGCTGGCGTGTGGCTCCTGGGAAATGAGCATTTGTCCGGCTTCCCACCGAGCTCACCTGATGCCCCAAGGTACGACATATTTTGCCCTAACCTCAGGGGCTCTGCTATTAAAGAACCATGGTATTTACTATTCCCCTGTCTTTAAGAAAAGGAAAGTCATAGCATAGTAGCATAAACAAGGACTTTGGAGTCCAAAAGACCTGCCTTTGAAACTCAGAGCTGCTATCATTTATCTATGTGACCAGAAACATTCTTTTTTTAAATTTAATTCTTTACAAGTGTAAAGTTTATTGCAGGACAAGGATTGAATATAGCAAAAATGTTAAAGTAAGGGTATTCATCACAGACGGCAGCAAGGGGTCCTGAGGGACCAGCCCAGGCTCCAAAGGTCCCTTCTCCATAAGGACCACACTACTGGACACCACTTCTCCCCCGAGTCAGCAGTCAGTGTTTGCCTGGAACACTTCTGAACCAGAGGCATGAAAGGGAGACTTACGTGTTACTTTTTCCATTGATAGATGAATGAATGAAGATATGGCATACATACAGTGGAATATCATTCAGCCATAAAAAGGAGTAAATCTTGCCATCTGCAATGATATGGATGGACCTTAAGGGCATTATGCTCAGTGAAATTAGCCAGAGAAAAACAAATAAACATAGGTGGAAGCTAATGGTGGTTTTGGTTTGTATTTCTCAGTGACCAGTAAAGTAGAGCACCTTGTCATAAACCTGTTGGCCATCTGCTTGTCTCCTTTGGAAAAATCTCTGTTCAGATCTTCAGCCCGTTTTTAAATCAGATTGTCTGTTGTTTTGTTAGTGAGTTGTATGAGTTCTTTATGTACTATGGATAATCGCCCCCTATCAAATATGTGCTTTGCAAATATTTCCTCTCATTCAGTAAGCTGCCTGTTCATTTTGCTGAACCAGGAACATTCTTAACCCCATTTTCCTTATCGGTAAGCAAGAGATGCTATCTACTTCAGATACTTATTGAACTAACACACGCAAACACATTTAGCAATGGATCTAGCCTGTGCTAGGTATTCAATAAATTAGAACCTCTCATTTTTCCGGTAATTTTGTTCTGTGTTATCCAATAACAGCAGATTAGAGAGTTCAAGTGTAAGATCTACTTTGAAATCTTTTTTTCAATGAAAAGGCAGTGAGAGCATCGAATTACAGCAGCATTTGTGCGTGAATAAATTTAAAATGTAGTAACAATGCGCAGTGGGGTGCTTCTTGGTGGGGTTCATACATAGTAACACAGCCCAGGGAGCCCCTCCTATAAAGTGTTCCCAGGTGACTCTCCCTTGGATTCGTGTGCTAGGCTTTTATTCTTCCCAGTTCTTGTGCAGCAGCCTCTCTTCTCTCCGTCACAAGGACCAGACATTCCAGCTGGCTCATAAGTTGCATACTGTGAAGTAGATGCTATTTTAAATTAAGGCACTCTAAGAGAACACCAAAGAAGCATATAAAAATCATTTGACTACTTTGACATTTCTAAACCTTTCTGCATAAATACTTAGAGGACAACTTCCAACTCTCCCTCAGTGGTCAGTCACAGTTAATCTTGAGGGAAATACAAATCACGGCAGCTCAGTCCCAAGACATATTCTACAAGCAAGTGACTCAGTCTCACGAGTGTCCCCAGCCTGCTCACATTTATTTCAGACTGGATTTCATGCATCGCGATCGCGTTTCCTTGGGCAAGAAGTAAACTGTGTTTCAGCTCCTGCTCTTGCATATCTGGGGCTCGGCAGATCTCTGATTGCTGAGACGCGGCGTGCTGCAGATAGAGCTGTGGCTCTGAGGACACGTTCCCGGGACACTGTCCCCATCAGAGACTGACACTCACCTCAGCTGCTCTGACGACTGGAGCTGCTGGTTTGCATGCGTGCAGATGGCTTCTCTGAGATCCACATTGAAATGAAGCATTATTGGTAATAATAACATATTTAAGTCCATGCTAGAAAGCCCTTCAGATACTCAATTTTTTTTTTCTTAAAGCCTGAAAAATGCTTTCAGTCTTCAATGATCTATTCTTTAGCTCTGGTAACTTTTAAGACATTTTTAACGGTGGCAACTTTAGAACTATCTTCTCAGTAGGGGTACACACCTAAAGTATGTATAAATTTCTAAAAACATTAAGTTCTGTGTCAAGTAAAGGAATCAGCCAAACTGACACAATCCCTGCTATGCTTTGTGTTCAATGCTAAAGTAAAAAGACTGTTGTACATTTGGGTTTATAACAGATAAGCAAGTCTTATAACTCGTTCGAAATTTGTTTATGGCAATGTATGTGTATAATAACAAATGTAGCTGAGGATTATTTGTAGCCCAAACAAAATTCAACCAAGTAAATGTGAAGATCTAATTGGCTTTATTAAATGATTCATGAATTGGGCAGCATCTCCTCTAGCAAGTAGAGAGATGCTCCAAAGGGAGAGGTTTTTAAAGGCAGGACAAGAAAGTCATAAACATAAAAAAGGATTCTTTCTGGTGAGGTAGCCCTCATTTGGGACAAAAGGGTCTTTTCAGGTGGACTCTTTGGAGAGGATGTGACAGATCATCTTATCAATGCTGAGCAGAATGGTCCGACTGCCTAGCCTCTCTGGGGCAGGCTGGAATTGCACTTAGGGAGGGTGTCAAAGCCCAGTTTGGTGATGTAGCCTAGTGGCTGGGACCCCACATTAGGCCTGTGTTCTCAATGGCAAAAGCAGACGCCTCAAGGGGACATGGGCGCAAATAACAGAATCAATCAAACCCCCTTTTAATGCCCACTAACTCAAGAGTGTAAGAAGTAAAGCGCCTCCTTTCCACCTGTCACTGAACTTACTTTCCATGTTTAATCTTAGCAGCCCTCCGTTTTCATTTGGGTCCCAGCTCACCAAGAGGAAATCAGAACTTCTGGGAGGTCTGAGCAGGTCCTTGGCGTTGACTGTCTGTGGATACCCACGGTAACAGCCTCACTCCCTCTGGGGCTTCATCAGCCCCTAGGCCTGCACTGTGCTGTCCCCCGCTCCCAACCTCGAGGCTTCACGGGATGCGCCCTCACTATGTGCCTGTCCACAGGGTATGGACATCATTTTCTTGCTCACTGATACCGGTGCAAATTCTGTGAAATCAAACCGCTGTTGACCTCTAGGTCACCTCTGGGCATCTGCATGCCCGACCTTGTTCTGTCTTTCATAGCAGAGGAGGCAGAAGTCTCTGCTCCTGTCGGCTCTGCAGGATGGTCTCAGGGTTCTGCATTGCGAACGGGGCGCGGTGCTCACACTGAAGGTGGGGGGTGCTTCTCTCAGACCCAGCTCCCTTCAGAGGTGCTCCCCAGCCCAGTCGGGGCAAAGAGAGCTTTGCCTCCAGACAGGAGGCTCTACTCTGATTTCTTCATATATGCTTCGAATCTGTTATTCGGGCTCCATGTCCCCTCGAGGCTTCTGCTTTTGCTGGTGAACAGGAAGAAACGGCTCTTTATCCTCCCCACTGTACTATAAAACCCCTTTCCTAAAGCACGGGAAGCCTAATGGCCTGAGTACGCTGGGGAAGGGTTAAGTAGTATTAGGAGAAAGAGACACAGGAATAAAATCTTGGTTCATATTTCAAAATATGTCACACTTCTCTAAATATGATTGAACTCCAATTATGTGTCACACTAAGTGTGAAAATTTCCAGAGAGCTTTCTATTTTATAGAACACCTTATTTTCAGCATATAATCAATTATTTAGATATTAGAAGGGGAATCCTAAAAATATATGATAAAAAAAAGGACCTTGAACTTTTCTGACCCTGAATATCCATCTTCCCATGTCAGGTCCCTTGAAAACCTGTATCTAAAAACAATAAGCAGAGGATGATGAAGATAAGAAGGGGGGGGGATATAAATTGGTCAGAGACCAAATTATAGTTGCCTGCTTGGATTTCTGCATTGATTTTACTTGCTTTTTCCGACTCCAGTAAGTGTTGCAAGATCCTCTCAACCATTACACTCGGGTAGGCTGCCTTGGTTGGTCCTGTTCTCCCTTCATGCGATACTTGCCTTCATCAGTGGCTTTGTCTGCCACATACTCATTCCTTTTTGGATTCTTCCTCCTCAGGCTGTTTTTCCTCTTTCCCTAGACTTTCCAAATACTTTGTCCCATTGTTAGTATTAATGACAAGTTGCATTTATTTCAATAGATGTCTACTTTTCTCTAGTCTGTTTCTAAGTGTCTTTCTTACCTTGTATTACTGGTGCCCAGCACAAATGGACATTTTCATTAAAAGTTAAATGTTTAGTGAGTGGAGGAGTGGGGAGGAAGAGGCAGGTAAGTGTGAACCCTGCCCTGGTAGTGCTGAGACTTAAAAGTACCTTCATTCACTGATTCATTCATTCACTCATTCAATCAGCTATCCCAAAATACTGAGCACCTACTGTATGCTAAGCACTGTCTAGGCATTAGATTTAGTACAGTGAACAAAACAGAAAAAGTCACCCTTGAGCTTGCCTTCTAACAGGGGGTGAAAACAGTAAACAAACAAATACATGGAATATTAGGTTGTGATCAGTGGCCTGAAAAAAATGAAACAAAGTAGATAAACAGAGTGGGTCTGCACTGGGCAGGGTTGTCTTCACAGAGCTCAGTTCCACGAGATCCAAAGGCCTCCAAGGAGGTTATATTTGGTTGAAGATCTAAAGGACATGTGGAAACAAATGATGCAGACCCCAGGGCTGGAGGGGAGGAGAACTTCCAGGCAGTGGGAGCAGTAAACGCAGGGGTAAATGGTGCTCGCGGTGCAGGGGTGGGGCAGTAATGGGGCCGCGTAGGTAAAGCAAGGGGGATGGTACACAGTTAGCTCTGTGATGTCTTATGTAGGGATGTTTAACCTATGATAAACATTTTGGGTTTTGAATGCAATGAGAATTCATTAGAGGGCTTTAGATTATAAGATTGACATGATCTTAAGTCATGGTTGACATGACTTAAATGTTAAAACTATCATTCTGAATGCTGTGCTAGAAAAGCCTATATGGGAGCCAGAGTGAGGGCGGGGATGCAGGTCAGGGGGCAGCTGCAACCAGCAAGAGAGAGAGGGTGGACAGGGCCCCTGGCTCGCTCTGGAAATTAAACTGGCAAAGGCAGATTAACAGAAGTCCATACAAACTTTATTGCATTTTTTGTGTATATTTTCTTTACAAGAAAATTAAAATATGAAGAAGTGACCAGAGGAGGAAGGTTTTACACCTTTTGACAAAGAAACAATAAGTGTGTGAAGAATTGACAAGACAAAGGGGTCTGAGCTAGGAGATGGCGAAGAAGTAAGCAGGAGACTAAGGTGAGTTTAACAAGGCTTATTCATACAGATTTCTTGGTCCCAAAGTCCCCACCTCTGGTGATCAGAACATCCTCCCTCCGCCTGGTTCAGGGAGGGCGCCCTTCATGTGGGAGCTGCATGGCCTGTTTCAGGGACGGAGGGGCTGGGGGAGGAGTGACCTCCTGCTTCTGCCCTTTTGAAAACATCCTGCAGTGTGAGATATTAATATGCCAGGTGTCATGTCTCAGGGTAGCACGTCCTGGGCTCCATCAACATGTTTACTTTGAGACTGTACTTGACATACAGGCGAATGTGGTCCAGGGTGAGAAAAATAAGAGCCAGCCATGTGGGGGACAATGTGAGCCTGTAGGTGTGAGTCTGGAAGTCATACAACTTTTAAAATCATGGAAATGGATGAGATCACACAATGGGTAGAGAGGGACCTCAGAGCACTGAGGGCTGGGCTTCCAGGAATTAGTCAGAATTAGCTGAAAAGAAGAGGATAGGGAAAAACAGGTGCTCTTCTACCTCTGATGTCCAGGCAGCCAAAGTATGTGGGAGTTTTAGGGTGGCGTGTCCAGCTGGACCTAAAGCTGCCTCAGGTTAGGATGAGGACTGAGGATTAGGGATTGAATGTGGCAACAAGGTGGCATGATCCATGAACGAATGAATGAATGAATGAATGAAGACACTGGCGTGAGCAGTTCTGATACAGAAGTGGGGGCTAAAGTGCTGTCAGAGTGTGTTCAAGAGAATTAAAAGAAGAGAGTGGAAACAGCAAGTACACAGCCCTTTCTAAGGGGATTTACCATAAAAAAGTAGAGAAACAAGGTACAGCTAGACGTGGATTTGGGTAAAGGGGAAGATAATGATAGTTTCAACTTTTGACCTTGAAGTGGCAGCGGACGTCCACGATGCTGCAGATGTTGCAGAGACGCTGTGCGCCCCTCACCCAGCCTCCTGGCACCAGAAGATTTTTAAATAAGATATATTACATTTTTGTGTTCTCATGAGAATTATCCAGTGCACTGGGGGAAATGGGTGGTAAAGGACAATTGGAGGTAACTGCAGCCGTTGGACTCAAATGTGAGCATGGCGTTGTTACTAATGAGAAAACACACTAAATAAGGTTTGCATATTTACTGGTGGGAACACGTATGCATTTTCATCAAATTGAACCTGGTTCCTTGGTGAAATAAAAAGCTGAGCATGCAGAGGAATGATGCGGTATTGCTGGGCTGGAGATGATGTGAGTCCCACAGAAGAGAAGGAAATTCCAGACTAAGACAATATAGTAAGACCGCTGTTTACACTAAGGCCTCTGTACAGTCGTGGCCATGATTTCAAAGTGAGGCCATCAGCCTCATGCTTTTCTTCAGTCACGTTCAGTTGTTCAGGTGAAAGGGGACAGTAAGTGGACAGCTGGATTTCCGCCAGGATTGGGGTTTGACCAGAAAGCAGGACAGACAGACAGTGGTACAAGAATTGGAGATATATACTGAGTGACTTCTAGGATGTCACTAAAAGCATACATTTCTAAGAAGACAAAACCTGCCAGTAAACCAGACATAGAAATGAACTGCTTCAACCTCATAAGGAATATTTACAAAACCTATAGATAATCCATGTTTAAAGATGAAACTCTAAGATTGGGAAAAAGATTATTCTCCCTCACCACTGCAATCCAGCATCATACTGCATGCCTTAGAAGAGTAAGGCAAGAAAAAGAAAAGATTTTCAGGTAGGAAGGAGAAATGTAAAATTCTCACTATTCCTATACAACATGATTATGTATCCAGAAAATCCTAAGAAATCTGCATAACAGCTATTATAACTAATATGTGCATTTAGAAAGGTCAAAGTATACGAAGTCAATAAACAAAAGCCATTTTTTCTCTATCCTATCAACATACAAATGGAAAATGTAATTTATAAAATAGTTCCACGTGCAATATAATCAAAAAGAAAAAGTTCTTAAGGATAAATTAGAAAGAAGTATAAGAATTCTACACTGGAAACTCTAAACATTGCTGAAATAGATTAAAGAAACCCTAAAGAAATAGCAAACTATATTGTGATTGGAGATTGGAAGATTGTATCACTAAGGTACAGTTTCTCCAAATTAATCCTTACATTCAATACAATCCCAGGAGTTTTTGTAGAACCAATTAAAATGCTGATTCTACAATTTACATGGACATGCTAAAGACCTCAGAAAGCTAAAATGATCTTGAGGAAGGAAAGAAACTAATGTGGAGGACATACACTACCTAATACTATGATTTATTATAAAGTTACAGTAATTAAGATAGTGCGGTATTGGTATAAGAATGATTGGTATAAGGATAATAACAATAATAATAATTAGAGATCAGATATAAATTGACACATTTACTTATGTTCAACAAAGTTGCCAAAGTAATTCAGTGGAGAAAAAAAATAGACTTGTCAAAAAATGTTGCTGAAACAATGTTAATTCACAGGGAAAAAAATAACCTTACCCCTTAGCCTCATACCTTACGTAAAACTAACTAGAAATGGACCATAGAGCTAAATGTAAAAGCTAAAACTATAAAAATTCTAAAAAGAAACATAGGAGAAAAATTTTTATAACTTCAAAGGTAGACACAGACTTCTTACACCAAATGATTACCATAAAATTAAAAATTGTCAAACTGGGCATTATCACATACAGCTTTTCCCTTTAGAAAGACACCACCATGAAGACAGAGCTCAAACTATACTCAAAAGAAAATAGAGTGCACACAGCTCAAAAGGGATTTGCATTGAGAATAAACTCAATAGCCAGATGAGAACCAAATCACAAAGATTTTCAGATGGGCTATTACCACATCTACTAGAATAAGTAAAATTTAAAAGAGTGAAAACACCAAATCTTGACAAGCGTTATGTAGCAACTGGAGCACTCTTACATCAATGATTTTGCTAGTTAGAGTGTAAAATGTCATGGCTATTGGGGGCAACTGTTCAGCGGTTTACTATAAACTTAAACATGCATCTACTCCCAGCAATTCCATTCTCACGAGAAATGAAAAGATATGCCTACAAAATACTTCTACAAGAATCTTCATAACAGTTTTATTCATAATAGCTAAAACCTGGAAATATCTACATCTAAATGTCTATCAAGGGAAAAATGAACAAACTGTGAAATATTCAAAATGTAACACTTGGCAATAAAAATGAATAAATACTGAGATATGCAACATTATGAATCTCAAAAGCATGCTGAACACAGAAACTAAAGGACAATTTGTATTATTTCCTTTATATGAAATTCTAAAATAGGCAAAACTTAATCTGTACTGACAGAAAGCAGATGTGTAGTTGTTCAGGTCCAGGGACTAGGGTAAACTTCTTATAAAGTGCAGCAGAGAATTCACTAGGGAGATGGAAATGTTATATATTTGGACTCATTTGGTGGTTACCTGGGTCTGTTCATTTGTCAAAAGTCATCAAAGTTTACACCTAAAATGTGTTCACTTTATTATATGCCAATAAAATTGTGTTTGAGCCAAGCTGGGTAGCTAACAGCATAAAAGGGGAAAGATAGTTTATAGATATTATCTGGATTGTTGTTAAACTCTTAATAGGTACATTCGAAATTTGATGGTAACCACTGTAGCTAGTACAGGAGTAAACTTTCTACAGCACTACAGAAAAAAATCTGTTATTGTAACCATAAACAGAGAAGGGTGAGAGAGATGTGGAAAGCATAGGAAAAAAATATGTAAAATAAATGCAATAAAATATTTAAAAGACACTATTTAAAAAAGAGAGAGACCCCCCCAACTTCTTAGAGGGACAAGTGGCACTCAGCCACCTGAGATCGAGCAATAACAGGTCTGTGATGCCCTTAGATGTCCGGGGCGCGTGCACTACACTGCCTGGCTCAGTGTGCGCCTACCCCACGCCGGCAGGTGCAGGGAACCCACTGAACCCCATTCATGATGGGGATCGGGGTTTGCAACTATTCCCCATGAATGAGGAATTCCCAGTAAGTGTGGGTCATAAGCTTGTGTTGATTAAGTCCCTGTCCTTTGGAAAAAAAGAGAGAGAGAGTTCCCTCTATATGATGCTAACAAGAAACACACCAAGTAACAATACAGCTTAGAAATAAAGGGACAGAAAAACTACACCAGAGGATGGGAATATTAGAAAGCACATACTACACTATTAATACTGTATATAATAAAACCATTGTGGAAAGTTAAATCTTATCACAAGAAGGATACTTAAGTAAATTTTATCATTTATCACAATGTGGATCTTGAATCTTTATTCTTCTTTGAATATTTGCTTATTTTTTATAAAATCATTCTGTGAAATAGAGCATAAAGAATAAAGCATGAGTATAGCTTAAAAAAAATCATGGCATATAGATGGGGCCATTGTAATAGTTCACAGCTTATTTCCCCTAAATCTCAGTCATTCTGCCCTAATACCCCGTTTGAAGGACGCCAGCATTCCAGCTTAAATCTCTGTTTTTCAGGACAACCACTTCTCTCTTTCCGTAAGGGCTTCCTCTAGACAAAGGCATGCCCTTTCACCCCCACTAGATCTCTTAACACCTGTCTTCAGCATCTACATAAAAGTTTAAGATTTTTTTTACAGTTTTCTCAAGAATGATAGCTAGTTATCTATTATTTTATCATATATATGACATATATATATATGTTTACATTACATGAGCAGAAACTGCTATATATATATAATATTATATATATAATAGCAATTTACATATATATAATTTACACAGCACTTTATATGTATAACAATGTGTGTATTTTATATATATATACACAATAGCAGTTTATATATATAATATATATAGCATTATATATTTATATAAACTAGCATTTTATATATACATAAAATAGCAGTTTCTGCTCATGTAATATACACACTCCCAGAAAACTCGTGTTCTAAAAAACTGTCAGAATTTTGTCACAAAGAAAAAACAAGGTAATGGAAGATCGGTCAAAACCTTCAAAATATTTTTCAGAGCACTAACAGAAACAATAGCAATTCTAAAAATGTCCAGGCACAGTTAAAAAAAGACAAATGTTAAATCAAAAAAACAAGTCATTAAATCTAGGACTTCTCCTTTTGGGGGAGAAACATAAAGGTTAAACCAGAAGGACCAGAGGGAAAAATTAAAGCTGCAGCTTTGGTGGCCAGGCAAGTGCCCTCCTAGGATGGGGCATCTGGCGGAGCTGAGCCAGGGGACGAGGGGGCGCGCCCTGTCCCACCTGCTCGGCAGGCGCTCAGCGCAGCTGCAGGGTGGGCCTGAGGTTCGGCGGCTGTTGCCTGGTGGGACAGAGGCACACATCTGCTGAGAAAACCATGTGAGCCACGAGCCTTCTGTGTCATAATGACATCATCCCTGATTCTGAGTCATATTCACCAATTTGGACCAGAGAAACACTCATTATGGCAAAAAAGACTAGCTTACGAAAACACATCCAAGTGAATTTTCCAAAACAATCATGAGGCAAAACCGCCAGCCACTCTGCAAAGGATAAGACTTGAGAACAATCAAAATAACAAAATAAAAATAGAACAAAAATAACACATATCATCATGCATATTTCTAGTCAATAAATTATAACTCGTTCAAAAAGGATAAATAGTTTATGGGGAAAAAGACACTAATCCACACCAAAATAAGATATGTGATAAGGAAATTACATTTTTATAAAATTATGTTAACATACTTAAAGGGCTGCCCTTTGCATGTACAGGGACCAGATACAGTTTATCCAGGATACTTCAAGTTACCATTTGTTGTCACTTTTCAAAGTATCCTGACTTTGATGATACGGGAATCCTATTTATAACAGTTTTAACATTTTTTACAGCATGATGTCATAATGATTCTCTTCAAAGCAGCTCAGTATGAACAGTATATATAGGCATGTAAGTTATCTTTAATCCACACCCAGCAGAGGACCTACAGAGGCTGTTAAAATGGAAAACCCCCAATCAAGAACCTGCACGACAAGTCTGCACCTGGCTCACCCTGGTCAGGAATCCACACCAGACGTGGGGAGAGCATTGCTGTAAATATGAATGACTGACCTTGAGGGCTTGTTGGGGAATTGGGAATAATTGATAAACGGAGCAGTGTTCAAGATCCGTGGTTGGCTGGGAAGATTGTACAGGTTATCTGCGTCTCTGCATGAACATAAATAATGTAAGAACAGCAATTTCAACAACCTGCCACTGTTGGAGAAACTGGACTCGGTTCCTTCTGCCGAAGGGATGATACAGCCTCAAGGTAGAATTCGGAAAGGTCCACAGGTCCTGCTTGCACCTTGAAGTGACCTTTTATGCCAAGTAGTGGAGAGAATGCCTGACACACCAGAAAGCAAAGGACTTTGTGCATTTCCTGGAACAGACTTCACAATTGTTTTGATGCCTGTTTGCTAATAAATGTTGCATTCCAGGCAAGTTCATCCTTGGGCTTTTGATTCATCCTAACTTCACACCCGGGGTGAGGTTGTAGGGAAGGGGGCACTCAGTCCCTACCTGCTCCCACGGCCACAGGCTACAGACGTTTACCAGCAGGACTGCCGGGAAAGGACACACGGGCTTAAGGTTTCAACATAAGCCTTTTTGTTTTGTTTTGTTTTTTAGTGAAAGTAGATGTTAGAAGCATTTTTGTTTGATTTTGCTCTTTGCTTGTTTTGTTTTGCTTCTTTGATTCTAAGTTCAAAATAAAAAGTGGTCAAGATGCTATGTCTGATTCATGTGTATTTTATTTAAATCTGTCATTTATACATAAATGGATGGATTTCATCCTTTTTGGTGAATAGAACAGAAACCACGGATGTAAAATGTCCGTAAAACTAAAGAGGACGGGCCTATAGTGAAATACCAGCAAGATTTGGTGAAGGAAAGGATGTGGATGAAGGCAAAATTTACATGTGATGATTAAATGCTAATTTTAAATTTACAGACTATCTGATGTATCACTGGAGAGATGGTAAATCAAGAGATAAACTGGATTGAGGAGGGACAGGGTTCATTCACTGCATTTTAAATATGTTGAACTTCAGGCAAAGTCAAGTTGTTCAACTGAAAAGTATCGTATTAGAGCGTGAGGGAGGGTCAAGGCTGCATTTTATTAATTAAGCAGCAATTATTGCAACCTTGCCACATATTAAAGTCAACAACTGGGTACACATTGCTGAAAAGACAGTTATCATCCCCACCTTCATAGAGATTGGGATAAGCACTTGCTAATCATTATTTCAAGAATGTGTCAAATGTCACAAAAAAGTCAAAGTCAAAATTAAGATGGAAATTGGCACCAAATTTGGCAATAAAAAGTCATAAGTGACCATGGAAAAAGCATTTCCATTCAGAATGATGGGAACAGAAGCGAGATCACAGAGGGTTAAGGAAGGAGTAGAAAAGATGGTTTAATAGATGGCATCATAACAGGCCTCCAAAATAGGAAGGGTTTTTATGAGGGAAGTGCTGATTATTTGTTCTCTTAGATTCCTGAAGAGCCGAAAGAAAAATAAAAGTTGATTTTAATTAAACCAGTAAGGCTTTAAACGGCCTTGAAAATAATTAGAATAAAAATAGCATTTCAAATGCTCATAACAGAAGTTGTGAAATGAAGAAATTACTGCCTTTGAGGTTTTCAACAGAGGATAGAAAATTATCCTACAACATTCTGAAAATGTCCTTTAAGACCCTGGACCCTATTTCCAAAGGTTTCCAAGCTTTTTGGCCTGGATATAGAAAAGGAAGAAGTGGAGGAAGGCCTGGCTTTGAGCTGGAAAGGTGGGTAATGGTGCATCCAGAGAAATGGGGAGCCCAGGGGAGGGCATGTGAGGAGGTGCTGCAAAAAGAACCAGCCAAGGAGGTGGCGCGGGGCTGCTCCTGGGCTGCCCACATCGACTCCTCGTGAGCAGGACTTGTCTGTGGTCATTTTCTAAGGTCCCACAGATCTTTGCTAAATGTTTTTCTGCAATATTTCTGAAGGTCAAAAACCCATTCCTCATGTGTCACTTTCTAAACTCAGCTCATCTGTTTTGAAGGCACACCAATGACACTGCCGTTTTCTGGCTACTCCCCATTTTTCACATTTCCTTAGATACAGTGATTTGCAATTCGAGCCCCAGGTTCTTTCAGGATCCTGGTGTATAATGTGTGTGGGCCTGGAGTTTTGAATTTATTTAGAACAACTATGTCTGTTTTAATCTACTGGCCTAGTTTGAACTTCAGTTCCCCTCTTAACAATGTTCATTTCTTTAAAAAGATAGTGAGTTCAGACGGATTCAGTTTGGCCTTTTCCCCTTGCCACTGAGTTCAGGTCAGTAGTATTGTTGTGATTCATTTTAGACTCTATTTTCATTGGGCCCCACAGATTATCAGATAGGATTTTGAATGGTCTTGTTACGGGAGGATTTACTGTAAAAGCCTTTCCTTGTAAATTGCAACTTCATGTCACTTAATCATTATTTTAACTAACAGACCAGCAACAGAGTGTTTTCACAGCCACTGGTTATCCAATTAATGAGCCAACCTACGGCCTTTGCTGGGTGGGAGGGACCCGTGATAGTATCATCCCTGTTTTCTATAATTAAAAGAATAAAGGCATGTTATTATAAGAAAACACAAGGTCTCTTTGAAACACCTAACGTCTAATGTTTCTAGAAATTCAATCCATTGAGATGCTTTTCTCCAAATTGAAGAAAAATAGATTTGCTCCCAGACGGAGCTGTTTCTTGGGTCAAGTTTCAGCCAACAGTAGATTTTTCATGGAAAACTTTTATGAATCTGAAAATAAGAATGCCTCCCAAACTGCTGACACAGTCCCCTTCCTGGTACTGCCCCCTCCTGACACCAATATGATTTTATCCCAGAGCCAGAGACCACGGGCCCAAGTGTCCTGGTTTCAGAAGCCGCAGGATGAACATCTGCGCAAAAAAGCACCTTTTGTTGGCTTGTACTTTCTCAGTCGGTCAGCACCTTGTCCGTGCCCACAGCATCCCGAAACATCACTTCTTAACATCTTATGATCTTCTTAACTTCTTAACATCTTAACATCTTAACAAGAGATGCCGAAGCCAGTTTTTAGTTCAACACTGGATATTTCAGGTAAGTATGATATTTTGAAACCGTGAGATTAGAAAAAATCACTAATGAAATCCATCTTTGTCTGCTTTGTTTAGAAATGAAACGAGAGTGCAGAAATGAATGAGTATCTTGCTGGTCGCATTGCAAAGTTTTCTTCGCCTCACTGTGGGTGCCGGCGAAGGTAAGTGAGAAGATAAGTGAATAGTTCAGAAAACAGCAAGTAAGAAGTAGTATTACTAGGAGAGTAACACAGGCTTGGATCTGGACCATGGTTTTCATTTTACCAAATAATAAGTATTGAAAGGACGTAAGATCTGGAAATGTCTCCCTCTGGGAACCAAAAGAAAAGCACAGAACCACAGAACCCACAAAACTTTAAAATTTAAAAAAAAAAGGCAAAGGCCTACATATGACAGTTGAATTGTAACTTATACAAGGTAGGTTTTGACTATGAAGAAATACTTCACTATTTATAAAATAGACATCTTTATTCATGAAAAAACACACATTACAGACTTCTATGTAAAGCGACTGTCATTTTGCCTGTCATGTCTTGCGTTAGTTTTCTAAGGCTCTGTAACAAATCACTACAAAGTGGCTTAAAATCACACATTTATTATCTTACAATTCTGGGGGTCAGAAGTCAGAAATGGTCTCATTAAGCTAAAATCAGGATGCCAGCAGGGCTGTGCTCCACTCTGGAGACCTAGAGATGACTCGGTTCACCTGCTCATGACAGCTTCCAGAAGCTCCCACCGCCCGTGGCCCCTGAGCCCCCCTTCATCTCAGAGCCAGGACTGGTTAGCCAATAAATGAGCCAACCTATGGCCTGAGCCTCTTCATCACTGGGGCCTCTTCTTCTGCCTTCTTCTTCTTCATTTAAGGACCCTGTGTGTACATTGGACTTCGGTGGATAATCCAGAATGACCTTCCTGCTTTAAATTCAGCTGACTAGCAACCTTAATTCCATCTGCTACCTCAATTCCCCTTTGCATTATAACATAACATATTCCCCCATTCTGGGGATTAGGTCTCTTTGGGGGCGGGGCCATTATTCTGCCTGCCACCTATATACAGTTTTTAGTTTGCATAAACCGGAGGAAAAAAAACACATTCATAAGAATTTTCATGACTAAAACTGCCTTTCATCATACAAATTTCTGCTTCTATTAGACATTCTGAGTAAGAGAGAATTTTCAAAATCTTCACCTAGATAATGTTAGAGTAGAACCTCACAGGTGGAACTAAAACTAGCTAAGTAAATACTGCAACGAAGATGTTTGTATTATTGGCATCATGACCCAGTCATGAATCTAAAAGAGAGGCTGTATCTATCTGTAGACACTTTCTCTCCTGTTTATAGGTTTTCTCCTGTTTTCACAGTGTTAATTAAACCTGGATTTCACCCATTTCCTTCCAGGACATTAAGTGCCTTTTAATTCATCAGACTGGATATATGAATAAAACTAAAGTATGAAAATGCAAAATGGCACCAAAATATAGAGAATCAATAATCACTGTATTGCTGTGCACACTGGAAGCCTGGCTTTTATACTTCGAGAATCATTACAAAGCCACAGGATCCTGAATTTTTCAGTTTACAATTGGACTTCGTAATACTGTTTGTTCAGGATCCCTCAGAGGGAACTCCAGCACCCCAAGAGCTCGTGGTACCTCCCAAACTCTTGCTGCATCACCTCCGAATTGCTTGCTCTTTCCCAGAGAAGCTCTGCTCACCCCCCAGGGGTTCCCCTGCTGGAGCACCCTCCCTTTGCTCTGCCAGTGGGACAGTTTCACTTAAATCCAGTATCTCCTGGCTCCATGGTCTGTCTTAAGAAGAAGGAATTGAATCATTGTGATATATAGATTTCAAAAGCAGAAAAGGGAATTGCGTACTCGAAACCCCTTCTTGACCCTCACTTTTTATTCCATGCTGTTTTCTAACGCTCTAGAAATGGCTGGTGTTAGGACTCAGGTATCGCTAGAACGGGACACAGGCTGAGCTATACATTTTGTACTGTACATCCCAACGTGCCCTCTTAGTCAGGTGTTCATTTACTGACTTCGGTTTGACCTAAAGTAAGTCCTTCAAGCCCTGTGTTTCTTTGGCAGAAAATAGGAATTTTACGCATTCTCCATATATACACCGTAAAGATTGCTGCTACCCGTGATTTGGCCCTACTGTCCTTCTTCTCTACACTGATAAACATATATTCTTACAGCATTTTTGGATAATGGGAAAGAAGGGGAACACTAAACCAAGCATGGCTTAAGTGTTGCAAAGATCAGGAAAATTATATTAAAAGCATATCAGTGTCTTACAGTTCAAGAGATGGAGCTTCATCATTGAAAACAGTAGGACATGCTCTTTTAGACAAAACCAAAAATAGGAAAGAAAAAGCACTAAGGAGATGAATGGAGAATGCCAATTGGACACCCAATATCATGCTGCCGTTTGCTTTAGACGTTATTCCTTTTTTTACCACTAATTTATCTACCTCAGAGAGCCATGTGGACACAGTAAAAAAGTTGCTATCATCAATTTAGTTTTGAAGACTGGAAGAGTGAATGAACCAATTCTCCTCTGATTTCTCACATCCGGAATTCCTGCTGATGCTGGCTCTCACGTGCACTGGAAAGCCAGTTGGGTCCTACAGGCACCGAGAACATCAGGTAAAGACTTTACAGGGTTCTTTGCTCGATGGCACTGCTAATGCCAGGCCTGGCACTGCATTTACAGATGATGTGTGTCAGCAGAAAGAGCAAAACCCAGAATGGCGTCCTCCAAAGTGTGTGCCCGCAAATTGATCCTAATAGGGGCTTCATGTTAAAAGAGTTCTACGGCCCAATGTTCAGGAAAGGTTCTATAGCATATCCGTCTCAGGGCTATTTCCCTGCTTGCACAGCAATCTTATTAGTAAACAGCCATTCCATTCTTTCTGTTGCTCAAATCTTTGCTTTCCCTTATACCCCACATCCAATATAATGGCAAAAACCATCAATCTCTTCCCAAAATATATTCAAAATTTGACCAGTTCTCGATTTGGAATACCGTAACTCTAGGACAGTCACCCTTGCCTCTTGACTGGATTGTTTAATAGACTCCTAACAGGTCTCCTTGCTTTTAGGTCTGTTAGAATGTGAGTCAAATCATTTCAGTCTTCTGTTTATACTCTTCCAATGGCTTCTGAGTACTTGTGGCCCTAAGTGATCTGTCCCTCTGTTAGACTTCTGAACCCTCCCCTTGTTCGATCCATTCACACTGGCTTCCGTTTTGTCCCTCAAACATGTCAGCTATATTCCTAATTCAGGGCTTTGGCAAATGTTTTCTCTCCCCTTGGACTCTCCTTCTGCACAGAGACCTGTGACTCACTCCTAGACTTAATTCAGGTCTTTGCTCTAATAGATCAGAAAGATCTCCTCAACCAAATCCATAAAAAATAGCAACCCTCGCCAACCATCTCTCTTTGATCTACTTTATTCACCTTTATACCTTCAGTGTCTAAAAAAGCAGGTATTCAGTAAATATTTGAGTTGAGACAAAAATAGACTAAAGGTAACTCCAAAATTAAAAGAATGTGAAGCAAATATAACCCATGTGTAACCAAGCTTAACCTGCCAAAATTCCTCAGTTTCCAGTGGGAAGAGTCAAAGAATATTTACTGAATGACCTGGGAAAACCAGAGAGAGCTTCCTGAGCAGGGCACAATAACGCAATAAAAGTTCCTGGAGCCTTATCAAGCCTTTGGTTTTAATTTCTGCTCTACTATTTAATAACTTCGGCCTTAGTCAAGACACTGGCTTAACATTCCTGAGACTCACTCCCTCTTAGTCTGTCGTCCTCCAGGGGAGCAGAGACAGGACCCTGGGGGGCAAGCAGTGCCACGTGGGTTTGTTGAAGCACTATGGACAGCAAGGAGAAGCAGGGGTTTCAGATACAAGTCAGCAAGTGGAAAGTAAATTTGTGCCTCCTGGTTTATTTTCTGAAATCAGTGCTTATTAAATTCCAATGCATGTGAAAAGAGAAGTTATAAAATAGAGGTATGTGTTTATAGGTGTTTGATACCAAGGGGCATACACAAGAATAATTTTAGGTACTTGAACACTTAAATTTAGGAAGGTATTTTTGAACCAGAGGGAATATTTATTAACCTACAAGATGTCACTTGGGCCTAAACCTACATTCTCTGGTATCTTTCCTAGTTCAAGTGCATATTAAATTTCTGGAGTTGAGTTGAGTTCAGCATTGAGCAGACTTCCAAAGCTCTGTGTTTTCTGTTACTAAGTTTAATGAACACTAAGGGCTTGTAGGCATCTAGTGTTTAAATGCCACACTGTTTTGGGGGTCAGAAAATTCTGACTCCTGAAGAGACTGTTTGCCAAAGAATGTTTCCATAATCTCCACATTTTAGTAAAAGTATTTGCTTGGTGTCTGTCATTCCTTTGTTTTTGCACACATAAAGTTATCAAAGGGGTTACACCTTTCAACCCCCAGACATAAAACTAAACTCAGAGCACACCGAGCCAGAGGCCGGAAGAAAGCTCAGAAAACAGGAACGATCTTAACCACAGTATTTCAAAGATGGATATTACACAAGAACACAGTATGTTATTTGCTTTTTAATAAAGAAAACATTTAAAATAATTCTCAGCTATTGGAATTCTGGCCCAAGTGGCTAGATGTTAAAATGCATTCAATAGCAGAAAACAGGAATAATGGTTGGGAAAGTGACATTTAAAACTTTTACAAATCCAAGTACAAAGTCCCTAGGAATCCACAGGTTCCAGATTCCATCTCGGTGCCGCTGAAGCTGACCTCTTTCCTCTCGCTGCCTCTGTGCCCAGCCCCCTCCTCATCACACACACACACACACACACACACCCTACCTCGTAGGGGATAAAGTCCAGAGTCCAAACATGGTGCTTTCATTGCAATCTTGGGTTTTTTTTAATGTAAAAGAACAATGGATGAATTATACTTTTCGAACCTCAGTTTTCTCATCTGTAATATATAATTACTGTTCTTCGTTACTCACAAAAACTGGTGAAATAAAAAAAAATGAATATAGGGCATTTGGCAGATGGTAAAATTCTACAGAAATATAAAATATTACCATTCTCCTGGGCAGCGTTATTATCAGGAAAAAAGGAATATTTGAGCTGAATGATAGATTTCATGAACAACAATCATAAAATATTGATGTTAGAAGGTAATTCAAACATTATGTTATCTAATCTTCAGCCCATTTAAGAAATTGCCCTCTACTGCATCCTTGGCAAAAAAGCCACTCACCTTCTGCTTAAATAATTCCAGTAATGAGCAATTCAATGTTTCTTTAGGTGGTTTATTCCATTAATGAAAATAGAAATGTTCTCCTTATGTTGACTGAAATCTTCTCCATGATTTCTAATATAACCAGACATGTAGCTTAACAGTCTTCCTTCCTCTTCTATGTGGCAGTGTTTCAAATGTTTTTATAAAAATTGATATGCCTCACCTCTTGCATCTATTCAACAAATGCAAATCAAGTTGCAAGAATTAAGGATTCATCAGAGCTAATGCCTGCCCTCGAGCGGGGGGCCAGCCAGGCTCTAGCCCCCCAGTAGAAAACAATTGAGACAGAAAGTACAGTAGAAATTTCAAGCAAATGGGATTTAGTACAGGGAGTTGATTACTAAGGGCTGGAAGGGCTAGAATATGGAGGTAGCCAGTCATTAGAATCTACAGGAAACAATTGCTACCCCTAGGACTGAGTTAACTCAGATATTAGTAATTGTAGAGGCAGTCGTCTCCATTCGGAAGAGGGGGACGAACAGAACCTCGGAACTTGGCAGAGGGGCCACCGTGTGATTGGAGCTGAGGCCTCCGAGGCAGTGCAGACAGCTGGCGCTCATTTCCCGGGAGAGAGGGGCTCAGACCACCGGAAGTGGGGTGGTCAGCTGGTTCTAGAGCTCTGGGGCACCAGGCACCCTGGTAAGGAGGGTGCAGAAAGAAGCCAGACTACAGCCACAGCTGTCCTTGACTGCCTGTGGAAAGCTGACAGTTAGGACCAGGACCCAGATCCTCCCCCTGCCGTCTCTCCCTCTTGCCTGTCAGCAGTGACTGCTGTTTGCAGAAACCAACTTTGGAGGAGGTTTAGAGAGTCTGGGAAATGCAACCTGTAGAATCCCAGCCCCATCATAACAGCCTAAGGAATGTAAGGGTAAGCTTGATGCTAAGTCAAAACGGGCGAATAACTAGCAAACTGTGCACTTTCGGCCACTCAGCACCACTAAGCATCTCCCACCTTTGTTTAACCCTCCACAGAGCAATGCCTCACATCTTCCTAACAAGATGCAAGTACCTTCATAAAAAAACAGAAACTCGGCTACCCAGAAGGAAGAGGCACAACGTCCCAAGCGCCGCCGTCCCCACCTCTGCATGGTGGTGCTCCCCTCCGCCTCACTCCTCCATCTGAACGTTCCGTGACACGGAGACTGACTGTGGCCTTCAGTGTGCTGAGCTATGTGCCACTTCCATTCATTGAGAGTTTGCATCACGATTGGACCCTGAATTTTGTCAAATGCTTTTTCAGCATCTATTGAGATGATTGTGCAGTTTTTATCTTTTTTGTTAATGTGGTGTATGATATTGATTGATTTACGAATATTGTACCATCCTTGCATCCCTGGAATAAATCCCACATAGTCGTGATGGATGACCCCTTCGATATATTTTTGAATTTGGTTCGCTAATATTTTGTTGAGGATATTTGCATCTATGTTAATCAGGGACATTGGTCTAAAATTTTCTTTTTCTCTGGTGTCTTTGTCTTGTTTTGGTAGCAAAGTGATGCTGGTCTCACAGAATGCACCTGGAAGTATCCCCTCCTCTTCTAGTTCAGTACATTTCTGCAGATCGGCCAGCACAGTCAGGACTGTTACTTTGAAATCTTCATCGAGAAGATCGGTGATCTCCGTTTCACTCAGCCCTTTTTCTGGTGTCTTATCCTGTAGTTTTGTTTGGAACATATTCCTCTGCCTCATTTTGTCAGGGTTTCTGGGCTTCTTCCTTCGTATCAGATGGGCCTGCTGTGCTTCCTGGTCTAGAGAGTAATGGCTTTGTGAAGAAGGCGCCCTGGGGTGCCCAGAAGCTCAGGACTCTTTACTGTCCAGCACCCGGTTCTCCTTTGCTGTAGAGCCCCAGCCACTGTTGGTGGGCGATGGGCGGGGTCCATTTCTGTCTGTCCCCCGGCTGTGGTCTGTCTCAGTCCACAGGGGGCAGCTCGCCTCGGCCACCCTTTGTGAGCAGAGCAGGGGCACTTCCACCGGGGTCACTGTGGGCGAGGCCGCCCTCTGTCTGCCCTGCAGCGATGCTGGTGCCCTGCCTCGGGGGCAGGCACGTGGGTGCTCGGCTGCAGGCCTTGGGCACATGGCAGCAGGGCGTGCAAGTGCACAGTCACCTGGCAGGTGGAACATGTGGTGACATGGTGCAGGGCACGCAGTCCTGCAGTGGCGGCAGGACACACAGGTGCAGGGCACCAGTCCGGTCTGCCTGCAAAGTAGGAGCCTCGGAACTGGCGCTTCCAGGTGCCTCCCCAGCTGGGCTGCAGCAGGGCCAAGAAAGCTGGGAGACCCTCCCTCCGCCCACCAGGTGGCAGAGCCTGACGCCTCTGGGCCGAGCGGGCCTGGCCGGCCCATGTGCAAAGTGCCTCGGGGCTGAGCTGCCCGCAGAGGGATGGAATGTGTGGGCTCCTGGAGGTGCCCCACCTGCGGGCGGTGGAGGCTGGGGGAGCGTCGTCCACCTGCCCTTTCTCCCGCGGAGAGAGCTCCGTCCGATCCTCGCCCCCCGCACACCCTTCCGGCTGTTGTGTAACGTGTAAGTCTTCAAACTGCCGCCTCTGGGCTGGGTCTCAGCGGGAGCGACGGAGGGTGCCCGGCCTCCCAGCGTGCGCAGCCCTCCCTGGAGTCCCGTCCCGCTGATCGCCCGATGCCACGTGGCTCGTGTTCCCAGGGCAGATCTCCACGGTGCAGAGTTCCTGGGTTCCCAAGCCCCTGTCCCTGCCCCGCTCCGTTGCTCTTCCTCCGGCCCAGGGGCCCGGACTGGGGTCCCAAATGACCGCGGCTCCGCCACTGCACCCTTCTCCGGGTGGTCTCCTCTCCCCAGGTGCAGGTGGCCTGCTCTGCCGTGTTCAGGTCATCTCCAGGGTCAGCGGTGTTTGCTGTAGTTGCTTCTCTGGTGTGTGGGGGGAGGAGGTTTCCACCTGCCTTCCTGTTCCACCATCTTTTGTCCTCTCCAGAAGCACTGTTTTTATTTGCTCTATTTTCTGTTAAATTGAAGTCTCCCCCTAAGGCATCCTGGACCCTAGATACAGTGCTCCCGACCCCCATTCTGCGCCAGCCACCCAGTTTCTCCTTAATAATCAGGGTCCATAACCCCAACCAGCAGACACATTCCCTTCTTTGCCTGTGATTTCAGTGACTGAGAAGCCCAGCAAGGTCAGGGGGAAATCTGAGGATCCTAGTAGAAGCTTCTCTCTCCTAAAGACTAAGATCTCTAAGTCGTTAGAACCTAAAGTTGCAGTTTTAGAACCCAACTTACTCAAATGGCTTATTTTATATGATAATGAGAGGTGCTTCTCCAACTTCCATCATTTGCTCTGCAGACTCAAGTCTTTTTTCACTGGCTGCTTGTTAAAAGCACACACCCCATGGGATTATATGCCCCGACCTTGCAAGTGTTTCCCCGGCTGGCATATTTACTGAATCTATTAGTCTGACCAGTCCCGTGTGATTGGGGGTGTACTGACATTAATACATTTCTTAAAAATAAATATATTGCTACACTTGTTATACTTTTATTCCATTAAATGCATTCTTGGTTAGAAGCAACGTTGTGTAGACCACCCTGGTGGTGAATCAGAACTTCATTAAGTCCATGAGCAGCTGTGCTTGCAAATGCACTGCTATTAAGAAGGAAAAATTCACATTCAAATGAATGTTCATTACGTAAGGAATCCCTTCCCCCCGCACGATGCTCACTGGTGGGCAGCTTGGTTTCCCCAGAGATGGTCCATGTCGGGGACCGAGCATCCGTCTGCGCTGCAGGCATATTAGGCCCTTGGCCAGGACAGTATTTATATCAAACTTTTGTGAGGAGATGTCTCTGCTGTGAAACATATACATAAACTTCACCTTCCTACAAAGAATAATTTGTACCTGAGCCCACTGAGCGACACTGAAGATTCTGGGGCAAAGAGCCTGCTTGTGTCTACACAAGGTCAAAAACTCTGATTTCTACTTCATTCCTGCTCCCATACGGTCGCTGCACCATCTGGCGCCGGGCAATCAAGAGCTGGCACATTGGCGTCGGGCCCTCCGGGTGCCATGCTCCTGTCCCCGAAGCAGCTCCTCCCCTGGCTGTGGGCAGCTGCTGCAGAGCCTGCAAGGATGCTGGTGCCCCCTTGCTGGTAACTTTCTCAATGACTTTGGGAAGTTCACTCTGGACCATCTCAGGGGTTCATTCAGGGCCAGGGTTTGAGGGGATGAGGAGAGCGAGTAGACGGGGGTTGTACGTGACAAACATACACCAACACTCGTAAACCTTGGGTTCCTTCTGGTACATTGTATATTTAATATTTATGAGCAGACGCTTCAAAGGTCAGTTCCTCATCATCCCCCTTCCAGGATGTAACAGTCCAGATCAGAGGCTGGCCGACTACAGCCCGTGAGGCAAACATGGCCCACCGCCTATTTAAAGTTCTCTTGAAACGGAGCCATGTGCTTTTATTCACACGTCACCCATGGCAGTTTTCATGTTACTATTGTGCGACTGAGTAGACAGACGCCATTCTAGGCTGGCAAGACGCGAACATTCACCATCTACCCCTTTACAGAGAAATCTGGGGGCCCCGTGGCCCAGGCTGTCTCCAGGCTTCTCCCCGAGTTGGACTCTCTCTGTGTCTGCTTTCTTTTGTTCTGTTGTTTGCTTACCCATGTTTTCTAGTTTTTCTTCAGCAGACATGCCAATTAATTAGTTAGGAAAACATTAAGCTTCTGATACATGCTAGAGTATGTGCCAACCACTGAGTAAACAGTGGTAAACAAAACAGATGTGGGCCTCGTGTGGCTTTGTGTCTGTATCTGGGTTTAAGCCTGCGCCTCCTGTGATGTGTGTCTCTGGCCTACTGCTTGGAAGACCCAGGGACTGAGTGCTGTCTTCTCACGGGGTGACCGGCCCCAGACAGCCTGACTCACAGGCACAGAAACACACACAGGAGGGGCTCAGACACCAGCATGCTGACTTGCTGATTTACAGTGAAAACTTGCCGTCACACGGATTAGAAATACGTGGTGGCCATATGCTCAGCACATGCTCTTCTGCAGTCGAGCTGCGGGCACAGCCAGAGTCTAATCAGAAACCACTCTTTTGATTTCTCAGGAAAAATTATTGTGAAGCAGGACAAAAATGCCCAAAACGACAGGATTAGTGCTTTTTCCGTGGAGGTAAACTTGTACAGGGATTAAAAGGCTATTTGTTGGACACAGAAACGAAATAAAGGAAGTATGAAGAACTGGGTATTTAACCCCATCATGCCATTAAAAGAAGACAGGTGCAGTCTCTCTACCACAAAGGTGATTTGCAAGTGGGAGCAGACATGGTCGAAGGCCGGTGCCGACAGCTCTCTACCCCTCCCTGCTTGGGATCGAGATGTTCAGGACTTGCTTGTTTCTGTCATATTTCTTTACTCCACAAATGATCAAGCTTTCTTCTTATTGAAATTGTGTCTCTTTAAGTGTGTTCATTAGGAGGCCCACTTGACCCTCCCACCTCTGTCAGACGATTTTGCTGATCTCAGTTCTAGCAAATCACATGTTGGTCTCATAGTTATATTCTCAGAGGAAAGTCCATTCCATAACTGATTATTTATGATACTTCTCACATAAGTTTGATGTGGGAAGTGAATACGATGATTTCTGTTAAGTGCCTATAACCATGTCAAGCACATAGTAGGTGCTCACTAGTGAAAAACAGTATTATCCTGGAAGTGGCAGGTATGAATGTCATTAGCTACACCATAGTATAGTGTCTGTTACATGATCTGACTGGCAGGAGCAGAGTGCTAAGGGAACACACAGACAAGATGCTCCCAGAACCTTATTCAACATATGTGACAGTAAATCACTTCCTCGCTGTCTGTCACTTTTCTCTGGCTCTGCTCCAGAGCGTAAATACCAGACTTCAAGTGGGGCCCGGAACTGAACACGGTGCCTTAGGACGCAGCCAGTGCAGGCTGAGCACGGGGCGAACATCGCCCCTCTATTCAAGCCTTGCCGCTGTGCTCATGAAGCTTGCGATCTCCCAACCCCTGTGCTTTTTGTTGAGTAAATTATTTTCACACCAAGTCTCTCCAGTCCTGCTCTGGCAGAACTGATTGGTTTTTTAAACCTAAACTAGTACATTAAGCTAACTTCTCTTCTTCCCTCTAAACCATAGATACCCTGCTTTCCTTCTCATGTCCTGGTGTGATCTGCACGTGAAGCTGGAAGACTCCCAGTTAGGGCTGTGTCTGCAAAGCAAGCAAACACCATCCATTCTCCTTCTGAAGCTGCCCCATGTCTGACTTCTTATTTGCTTTGTTTTTAATTTAACAAATGTATAATTCTTAATAAGCACTTTAAAAACACGAACTTATTTTATCCCCCTAACAACCTGTGAGGAGCCACCATGTTATCTCAAGGCTTACAGAAGCTGAATGACTCCCAGTGTCAGAACTCTAATGTGTGGATATAAACCCAGGCGGTCTGGCTCATGAGCATGAATCTTATCCATTACACTCCATGGCCTCTTAGCTCCATTTCTTACTATCCCAACCCTAAGCTAATACAGCATCCTAACTGCCAATCTCCACATCTCCAGTCTGGTCTCTTCCCGTTTGAACTCCTCACCCACATTGTAGATAGAGCAACATCTCTCAGTCCCAGCTACATTTATATGATTCCTGGGCTTAGAACCCAGAGATACCTCCCTAGAGATGCAAGGTAAAGTCTTTATTACAAGGACTAGTCTGGAATCATGGGCAGAGCACTCACGTCCTTTCAGACCCTGCCTTCAGCCTTCCCGTCCACCCTTACATACCACGTTCCCTCTAACCTCTCTCCTGCAGCCGTCAGACACGGCGTGCAGTTTCCTGAATGTGGCCTGAGTGTTTTCTCTGTTACTCACTCTATCTGGAATGTCTCCACCCCTCCCCTGAGCAACCATTCACGTGTGTATGCACATGTGGGTGTGTGCACACACACACAAATACACAGCCATATCCGTACTCATGGAAGTCTAATCATATTCTATTTAAATTCTAACAAGTAGAATTTTAATTCTAATCAAAGCCCTAGTCAAATGCCCTTGAGATAGTGTCTAGAATCATACCATATACATAATAAACTGCTCACACCTTTAACTTCCCATAACACTTGGTTCCTTTGGCAAAACTAGTACTTCAATGTTGCCATACACTTTGTGGTGTACATATCGGTGTTTCCCACTAGATAAAAAACCCTGGAGATTAGGAACTAGGTGTTATACATGTTTCTGTTTTTTATACTCTTTTTATTTGATACATAAAAATATTAAGTTCAAACAAGTTAAATTGGACTAAATTTTAATAAATAATATTAACAAAATTGTAAGCATAATATTATCCCAATTTTTATAGACATTTAGCTATAGGTAATAAGTATGTTTTTGTATTATACATGCACTAAAATATTAAGCGTTATTTACTTAGCAAGATAAGATTATAGATTGTATCAAGTTTATTCTGTGATTCTTCTGTGTTTTGTAAATTTTCTATTAAAACTTTTAATAACAAAAAAGTGTTTTCATATATCAAATTTTATTTGGGTGATTTGGGGCTATATTTCAAATTCAATGTAACCTTTCCAAATCTATACTGTTTGTTGAATTTCTGCTGCCAGTTAGGACACAGAATTTGAAATGCCTGTGGCCCCATGGTTATTGCAAGAAAAGCCTGTGCAGAACAGAAACAGCGCCTTTCTATAAGGATGCGAAGAATCCTTGCTAAACTCAATTCTTGAAAGAATCTCCCAGCGAGACGAGATCCTCAGCACCTTCTAAACCTGAATGTGGGCTCCAGATCTAACAACAGGAAGAGGGATGACAGAACAGGCCTCATATAAACAGAGACATTGTAGGAATGAGAAGAAGCAAGCTGAGCCTCAGGTGACAGTGCGGGCTGAATGGAATTTCTGGAATCTGGAACAGTGGCAAATGTAAAAACAAATCTTGGGGTCCAACTAGTCTCTTTCCCTAACTATGCACTGACCTTGGCCATGGGAGGAGCGACAGAGGGCAGGCTGGGGAACAGAGAGGGACACCAGTCATCCCCCACATCCCCACAGCTCTTGGATTGCAGAGACCTGCTGGAGCTGAACCCAGAGATGGACCGAAACAAACAAATAATCAAAAAATGGAAACTGCCTCTCAGACTGAATACCGACCATGATGGGGGTGGTGTTGTGAGAATTTAGCCTGGGCCAGTCAATGAGCTCAATCAAATGACGCACAGACACTCCCTCTAACTGCGAGATGGTGAAAAGGGCTTGTGTTGCTTTATGAAATACACAAAACAAGAAAACAAAACTGCACATCAATCATATTATACACAATATGATAAACAAAAAGTATGAGACATATAAAGAACAGGAAAATGTGACTCCTAAGCAAGAGAAAACATAGTTATTAGAAGGAAACCCACAGATCAGAAGAAATTATCCAAGTTGAAGCAGAGAGACAATGAAAACATTGACGAAAACTATGTCAACCTAGAATTCTGTATCTAGTATAAATACCCTTCAAAATAAAGATAAAAGATTGACATTTTAAGATCAACAAAACTTTAAAGAGTTCATCTCCAGGTTTAAAAAAAAATGCATAATACAGACATCTAATAAAGAAGTTATATCCAAAATAAATAACTCCTGAGCAAATGGTCAAAGCACTTCAACAGATATTTATCAAAAGAAAAAAGTGGCTACTATGTATATGATAAGGTATATTATAGCATTAGTTATCTGGAAAATGCAAATCAAAAGCAAAATGAGATACTTTGCACCTAGTGGAATGGTGAAATTTAAGAAAACTGACAATACAAAATGTCAGTGAGTATATTGAGCAACTGGATTTTTTATATGTTTGCTGGTGGGAGTGTAAAATCGCTTTGGAAAGTCACTGGGAATTTTCTTATGAAGTGAACCACACACACACCCTAGCAATTTCACTCCTGGAGAAATGCAAACACAGGTCCATAAAAGGACTTGTGCAAGAAGTATTATTCTCCAAAGTCAAAAAATTAAAATAGCTTCTGCCTCCAACAACAGGAAATAGACAAACAAAAGCCATAACTGTATACGTCATATGGCTTATGCCCAGAGTAGACTGCCGATACATAAAAAAGCATGGATAAATCTCAAAAGCATTATGTTAAGAGAAAGACTCCAAACACAGAAGAGCTGCACACGTGTCACCCCATCCAAGAGCCATCCGGGGACAGAACAACTAATCCGCAGTGACGGGAATTTCAAGAGTAGCTGCCTGTCAGTATTGGAATGAACAGAAGGCACACAGGGAACCTTCTGGGTGATGAAAGCTTCTATGTTTTGACTGAAATGTGGGTGACATTTGTCAAAACTAATCAACCTGTGTATTTAGGATGTGCCCATTTTCCCTGTATACATACCTCAATCAATAGATATCAGTCTCTACTGATGGATGTTAAAGTGAAGGTCACTGTCTACAAGCATATTAGTCACGCCCATCGAGGTTTACGGCTTCTGCACATCATCCCGACACACTCGCTATTCCGCTGCTGTCGGCTGATGTGCACCCAGATGCGGCTGAGCATTACATCGTTTGCTCACCACTAGGCTTAACCGTCAGCCAGTCGTCAATCCTAGTCAACGCATTCAGTGTATTGTTACTATGTTAGTAACAAATTCATCAGTTTTAGTTGCTGGCTAAAAGCTCCACCTTGCCCAGTTCCACTCAGAAATTGTTTCTGTCCAAAATCTGCCTCCTCCTCTGCATATGTGCCCCTAAGGGGAACTGCAATTCCTTTCCTCCACAGGCTCATAGTGGGACCCTGATCCAGGTCCCAGCACAGCACACAATTTACTCTGTCCAGCAACTGTTCCAGCACAAGCAGGTGACTCAGTCTAGGCTAACGGAGTCCTTTCCTAGGATTGCTTTATTTAGAATTGGAGGAAAAGGAACTTTCTCTTGTTTGGGTGTTTTCCTGGGCGGACGTGAATGAGGGAGGGTATCGAGTCAAGGCAAACATGTGACAGAAGGAGAGCTCGTGTCACGTCAAGGCTTGGGGCTCCCCCTATAAGATTCCTGCAGGGATTTAGTTCAACACAAGGAAGACCAGCTCCTTCCTGAGCCAAGTAATCTCCTTTCTGTCATGCTAGCTGTGTTGCATTTCTGTCCCTTACAATTTAAACAATATGGACTAATAATACTATCATTGACATAATGAAACTTTTCTTTGGATATATTACTGAAAAAAATCAAATTACTTTGATTAACGTGTTTTAACAGTTTGATAACCATTTTTATTTTTTATTTATTTTTTTTTTTTGAGAGGGCATCTCTCATATTTATTGATCAAATGGTTGTTAACAACAATAAAATTCTGTATAGGGGAGTCAATGCTCAATGCACAATCATTAATCCACCCCAAGCCTAATTTTCGTCAGTCTCCAATCTTCTGAGGCATAACAAACAAGTTCTTACATGGAGAACAAATTCTTACATAGTGAATAAGTTACATGGTGAACAGTACAAGGGCAGTCATCACAGAAACTTTCGGTTTTGCTCATGCATTATGAACTATAAACAGTTCAAATATGAATATTCATTTGATTTTTATACTTGATTTATATGTGGATACCACATTTCTCTCTTTATTATTATTATTTTTAATAAAATGCTGAAGTGGTAGGTAGATACAAGATAAAGGTAGAAAACATAGTTTAGTGTTGTAAGAGAGCAAATGTAGATGATCAGGTTGATAACCATTTTTAAAAATAAATTTAGTATGACCACTCCTGGCACCTATAAACCTCTGATTCTTTTGCTCTGTGCTTGGAAATAATGTATTTAACATCCGATTATAAAATACCAATGGATATTGATATCAAGTCTAATAATAAATAATTTCCAGTGACTTCCTTTCTAAAAAATTGACAATTCTGGGAAAATTGTGGTGGCAGAGTCATTTTTGAGTATTCACAAGTCACCATCAAAACAAACACAGCAACTAGACTAGGGGCAGGGTCAGAAAGCTACAGTATCTGTGCATAAAAAAGCAAATGAAAGAAGTGGGGTGGCTGAGAAATCTGAAAATAGGGAAAACAAAAAATAGCCAGAGACGCTCGCTGGAAAGTGTGATAGATCGATTTTAGAAAAGCAGCCACACATGAGAAGAAACGTGAAGGGTTTTATGAGTAAGGTGCACAGACATGAGAGCAGTACGGGCCCTACAATGTCCCAGCACTAAATACCCAAACCTCTCTTCCAAGGCAAAGTCTGACACTAAGGAGAAAGTCACAGGAACAGAATATAAAATTAAATAAAACATGAATAAGGGGGTGTCTGAGTCAGCAAGGGCCACTGTAACAAAACACCACCAACTGGATAGTTTAAACAACAGAAACTATTTTTTGGAAGTTAGTAATTCAAGACCAAGGTGCCAGGAAGTCCGGTCTCTGCCGAGAGGCTCGTGCTGTCTCGTGGGCATCCCCCCTCCTTCCATCCTCCGTGCACACGGACGGTGTCTCTCCTTCCCACTGTAAGGGCACCAATCCTACTGAAGTCTTTTTATTATTATCGCTGTAGTAAGGTTTGCAGATCTGAATGTAAGGCACAAAACTAAAACTTCTAGGAAATAACACAGGAGAAAATCTAGGTGACCTAGGATTTGGCAGTAAGTTTTTTACATTCAACACCAAAGCACTTTCCTTTAAAAAAAATAATAATTTCTGTTTCTGCTCTACTTAAAGACCATTCCCATGTGTGACTGCATATGGAGCATGGGAGAACTCTCTGTCCTAGCTGCTCAATTTTTCTATTGATCTAAAACTTCTAAAAAGCAAAGTCTATTAGAAATGACTAAATAAATAAATAAAGTGATAGGGTCCATAAGAGAATTTAAAAGAAAAGTATTCAGAAAAAAACTACAGGGGAAGAAACACAAGAATAAACACAATAGAAGTAACTCAAGAGAAATAGAAGGTGAAGATAAAAAAGAAAAAGAGGGAAATGAAGAAAGAAATAAAAAGAGTCATAGAGAAACTAATAGATTAACAGCTAGTAGCGAAGCTCCAACATGCATCAGTCAAATAAAGCAATACAATGGAGCAGAACAACAGAGACAACAAAACCCTGTAATTAAGAAAATGTTTCCAAAGTAAGGTTAAGATTTGAAACTTCATATTGACATGACCCAAGTTCCTGGGAAACTGACCCAAAACAAACAACTGTGGTAGACAGAGAAATGCCCCCCATGGGTGTCTGCGGTGTGATCCGCGGAGCTGTGTGTCACTTTGCATGGAAAGGGGGCTTCCGTGCAGTACTGTGGGGACCTTGAGACGAGAGCGCCCCTTGCATCACAGGACCCCTGACGGGAGCGCCTCTCTGGCTGCGGGACGCGGGATGCGTGGCTGCTGCAGAAGGAGCAAAGGGGGACAATGACACCGCGGGCCGTGGCGGTGAGGAGGGACCATGAGCTGAGGAATGCGGCAGCCTCTGGAGGCTGAGACGGGGCAGGAGACCGTCTCCTTCAGAGCCTCCAGAAGGAACGCGTCTTCACTGAAACCTTGCTTTTAGCACAGCAAGACCCTTTGGACATCTGGCCTAGAGAACCGGGAGATAGCAAATTTATGTTCTTTCGAGCCATTAAGTCTGTGGTATTTTGTCACAGCAGCAATAAAAAAAACTCATACACCAAAAATATTCAATAAAGTCACTTGATCATAAACATAAAAATTCCAGGCAAGATAGCAACTCAGACTGCAAGTAGAGCTTGCATGCCGTGCTGTGAAACGACAGCACGAAACGCCAAAGATGGTGGAGCGACTTTTCTAAGACACCCAGAGAAAAAAGTGTGAGATAAGACTGCACAACCAGTTCCAATAAATTGCTGACAACGTACAAGTTCGTGGTGAACACTCTTAAACCTTTACTGAGGAATCTTCTTGAAAATGAACATTAGGCAACAGAAAGGACAAAGAGACTCTGACATCAAAACTATTATGTCCTTAGAACTGAGATTTATAGCATGGGAAAAAGAAAATGTAAATGTAAAAACTCGAATTTAAAAAGCAGATCTCTGTATAAAGTGTGAAGTATTTTATCTTTAAAATGCAAGGGCTTTTACCTATTTCTGTCTCCTGGAAAGGAGAAAATGGCCAACCGAGGTGCGATGTGCACAGCCAACACCTACAGCCCAAGCTGTGGTCTGCAAGCACTGCTTCCCACTGGGGAGGACCCGGGGGGTCCGGGGTGTGTAAGGTGCCTGCGATACCTTACCATATAAGCTGCCATGAACCTATCAAAACCTATGCAAGCAGTTTAAAAAAATCTCAGGAGCCAAATTGAAGAGGCAACCACTGGCTAAGATGATTTAATTTGAACATCAATGAAAATAATAGGTGCAATGTTCTCACATATTAAACTTGTTTACTTCTGTGAGTTTGTTTTAATATAAAAAGAAAAGGTCCTAATTGACCATCAGGATATGCTAGGAACCAAACTCATTATTTTGGAAATGGATAAATAAAGAGAAAGAAACAAAGACTTCTCTGCCCTTCCCATACCGATATGCCTTGGGTAACCTGGAATAAGTCTCACTATATAATAGTATTCTAGCTACTAAATGAAGAAGAAAGGATGGGATGAGAATATCACTGTTTTCACCCCATTGAATCACTTGATCTAAGTATTGAGCATCAATATCCACTAACATCACAAAAAGAGAGAAAATCAGATAATTTTGCTCTCTAACATCACAAAAAGCGAGAAAAACACATATTTTTTTGCTCTCTGATAACACCGCCTATGAAATGGCCTTGAAAAAGAAAATCTAACTCAAATCTGATCAAAACTCTCAATGCAACTACCAATTTTCAGGAAATATAAAAAAACAGAGGAAACTGTTCATTCACATAAAACAACCCATTTTTCTTTAACAACCACAGAAGCCAGAAATACATGGGACAGAAAGAGATATAAGTGGAGAAGGAAACTAACGATTAAAAGAAACTTGAAAAAGGCTATTGCCACATATGGAGTTATTTGGATCCTGATTCAAATAAACTGTCAAACCCATTTATGCATCAGGAGACGCTGGGAAGTCTGTGTGCTCACTTGATATTTGGTTATTTTTTAAATTACTTTTCGATTTTTTACCTAGCATATTGGTATTTCTTTATATCAGTGAGTTCTTTTGGAGATTTTATACACTGAAACAGAGATGAAATAGGATGATTGGAATTTGCTTCAAAATTGTACAGGCTGGGAGAAAGCGGATGTATTCTAGGCAATGGCATGTAGTACAAGCTTGATAATTGTTGAAGCTGTGTAGTAAGTTGAAGGGATTTCATTATATTATTGTCCTTTCAAATGTAAGAAATTCTCAATAATGATAAGCTGCTTTAAAAATCAAGATATGCTTAGCCTTTCTCTGGCCTTCAGTGACTATTGATTGGGTTTTCCTTCAAACTTTCTGTAAGTGTTACTGGACAGCATCGTGGGGGTCTTTAAGTTCTTTAAGCAGTTTGGAATACGATGAAATGGGATTGGACACCTGAATACATGCAAAGCGGTTCTCTCCCTGTGTTCCCTCCACCCTTTCTAGATGGACGTCAAGAAGGCGAAACAAAGACTTGAGGCAGGAAGAGCTTAGCCATGGCCCAGGTCAAAGTTGTCATAACCCAACAGGAGTTTTTCCTGTAACACAGTTAGCCTTGAATCTAAATTTGAAATACACATGATTGATTTATTTTTACATTAAATAAACCCAACTCTTATCTGGGCCAAGAGGGAAGCTACAGACATTGCAAATACAGATTTGCAGTTCTTTGAGCTGAGTTTATTGCTTGGTTAATGGGACAATTTAAAAACCTACAATGCTTGCTTTTCTAGTTTTCCCTCATATTATCTCATAATAATTTTAAAAGACGTTTGATGTTTTCTACCTATACCCTCCTATAATCTCTGTGAACAATATTTATGATGTGAGTATTGGGAGGAGAGTGGTGTTAAACTTCATTAAAAGATAGATTCTATTATCCCCAATCTTGAATTGAAGAGCTTAATATGAAGCTATTTGAATTTCTAATTTCTCCCCTCATAGTATAGCAATAACATACATCCAGCTGCAGGATAATATTGGCAGGCACAGCAATGAATTTTCATGAAAACCCCGAACACTGAATGCTTCATTTTTCTTTCTGTTCTTTCTTCTTTTTCCCCAAGAAACCCCCTATCACATGAGATATATAACGCCAGTCGTGCGCTTTGCATAATAATGGTCTCCTTCAGTTTTCCAGGCTCACAGAGAAGAATCACTAAGGAAACTAGGCAGTAACATCAATAACAAAAAAGAAAATTGCCCATTTTTCACTGAAACTGCTCTGATTCTCCTAATTTTTTTTAGCAATTTTATCTTTTTAAATGTAAATACTTGTAAGAGTTCAAAAAAAGATATCCAGTTATTAACATTTCAGGTCTAATTATTACTCTTCCTAATCTGCACCTTCTCCATGGAGCAGTTTTCTTTAGAAGAAGCATTATTACCTCCCTGCTTGTGGGGGTCCTCAGACATCTTCGAATAAATGTCTGTAGGTGAGACAAAGGCTGAGCAAAATTAATGTTATTAATGTACCAAGGTGTGAAGTACGAACTTCAACTCGATTTCCATAAAGCACTGTGTTGATTATGTGTTTGAAGCTACCGAAGATCCGTCTACACTGTGGCTATTGAAGCCTTTTACCAGCTCTCGGGCTAATCAGGGAGGAGAGCTTGCAACTTTTCCATAACGTGGCAGGGTCGAGAGTGCCGACAAGCAGCTTATCAACGCTAACGGCAACTGCTGTGTTTCAGCAGCCAGGATCAGAAGATGCATTTCACATTTGTGTTCTTTTTTGCAGAACTGCACATCTTAAGAAATCAGTGGAATGTTGCCAGGAGCCTTGCCCGCTGCCAAGAATTTCTGCAAGCCCTTAAGAGGGTACCCAGAATGCATTCCATTGCTTTACGAATTTTGGAGTTTATAGGAAGGATGGAATTGTAAGATGTCCTCCCAGGAACTGCTTGACATGTCTAATAATCTAATCCTTGTCTGCGCATCTGAAATCTCTGAAGACTGTTACTCCGACAATGGAAGCATTTCAAAAGATGAAACTTTCAGGTGGTGTTGTGAAGTTACACTTGATAGTCACAAGGGGGATGCTGAGCTAAAATTCTAAGAACTTCTGATCCTCTAGCTCATAAATCCTTGCTAAATTTAGAAGTCTTGATTTGGTGAACTATCTTCAACCCACATAATCATTCATTTATTAATTCATCTCCTTCATGGATCAGTCAATAAATATTTACTGAGCATCTATTATGAGCTGTAAGTATTGTATTACAGGTTGGTCATATGAAAGAGAATAAAGTTATCCTGAAAGATCTCACCGTCTGTGGAGGACACAGCATAAAAGCTTAGATCAAATGTTCCTTGCAGCTTTGGAAAGAACAAAGAATGTCCCTTGGGCAGGAAGGCAGACTTCCCAGAAGACGTAACAGTTACCCTAGACCTGAAAGAGGGTCTCAAGGAAAAGGAGCATGGGTACATTTTATAGTGTGTTCTTTATTGTGCCAATGGGGCCTCTCCCTTGCCCCCTGGGAAAAAAAGAAAAAAGAAAAAAACATGATTATAAGCTAGTAACCGTGCTTTGATCTTTGGTGTCAAGAAATTCTATCTCCAGAAAGTCCTTGTTAAAATGGGAAGGTTTGCTCATTAACTCTTTTATAGGACTTTTAATAACTCTCCTTTTACATCACACACCTGATACGAGGTTGAAACGAAAAGATATTTGGGAATTCACATTCTTTGTAAATTGTGAAGTACAATTCAAGCATTCGTCATTCGTGATACTAACCCTATTATCATAGTAATAACAGTATCACTTTAATAAGGACTACTTCATTAATCTTCTGGATGCAATGTAACCTGGAGAAAAATTGAAAAACATGTTTTTAAAATAGTTTTAGGTATTATCGTGGTGGATACTTCCAAAAGTTTATTAGGGGAAACTAGCGTGGAATTTCATCGTGATGGAAAACCCCTTGTGCTCCCAGAGAGAAAAACTGACAGACAGGCTGCATCCCCCCGTCTGGTTTGGGGACCCTAAGGACTCCCACCCAGCCGTCACCCCCAGAAGGGGGCCCCCCACACCTCTGCTTCAGCCATGGTACCTTGTTTTAATGAAGCTGGTCTCAGCCTGCATCTGCTTTCTCAGGCCCCATGTTGGCTACTGGTGCAGGTCACCCATGGCTTAGCCCAAACCCCACTTAGGGTGCCAACTAACTAGAGACCCAACACTGTTTTTGAAGGAATATATTCAGTATTTCAATTAGAAGTTAATCATGAAAACACAACTGTTCTATTACCCTAGTCTTGTTTTGTTGTTTTCTTAATGTATGTGGGAGAGGCACCACAAATTTCTCAGATTTAAGACCACCTAAAGATCTTAATATGCCCCAACTTGGGATTTTTAAGACATTTTCAGTTTTCCTGCGATTCTAAATGGCTGGAAGGAGCAGCTGCCTGGTTTCCCAGACTGAGGACAAAAGCGAAGATCACATGCTGAGCAGCCGTCCCTGTGCCTGACAAAGGCACCGAATGGTGCCGGGAAAGGACATTCTCAAAACAGATCCCACCCCTGGCTGCAGCCTGAAGGTGGCCAGCACTTGGAACAGGGCGCTTTCCGCCCAAGCTGTTAATGTCTCCTAATAAAATCTCCCACACTGGGAAAGGGGCTAGCCCAAAGCCTTCCTGACTCCCCCATGCAGCACACAAGAATGAAAAGCGGGCCCCGCAGTCTGAGAGGAGGTAGGCCTTGGGCACCCAGTGGGCACAGATTCCTCTCAGCAGCTTTCTCCTGGCCTGAAATAGGTCCCAATAAAGTCCCGTTCGGTGCGTGGGGCATTAGACAGCAAAGCCCTCCATTCCCCTGAATGTGTGCTACCCCGGGGGAGGTGAGAGGTCTGCTACTGACAAGCGCATCCCCCATGATTAGTCGCCCAGAATTTGCAGATATGTGGGCCCTCTGAAGAAAGGCCTGGGGTGTTTAGTATCAAAGACATGCATACCAGCAAGTAGAACAGGAAGTGCAGAGTAATGTCTTCCCTTACAGTTCTAAACACGTTACTCACTGCAGTACATTTGCAAATCCTTTTTCTCCGCGCAACCCCCACCCGCCCAGGTCTTTCTTTTGCACCTGCAGATGCTCCTGACCTTCGCCTACTGAACATAGGGTCCTACATGAACACGATATGACAGGAAAGCTTTATTTGGGTGTAGATTATACCAAGAATCTAAGGCCCCATCCAGAGGACGCACCCGCAGAGCAGTCAGATCCACAAGAGACAACACTGATTCAAACCTGACTGTGTGCCACGGGGTTTTATGTATTTTATCTTTCCTCAGAGCAACACGATGGGGGAGATTTTATTATGCCTCTTTTACAGATGAAGAAATAGAGAGAATCGAGGGAAGCTAAGAAATTTGCAGCTAATCACAGGCAGGCAGCAGGAGAGCCCCATGCCTACATCTTTCAAGCCAAAGTGTTGATCCCTGAGTCACCTGTTTCCCGGTGAGAGGAGACAGGGCAGAGGCTGTGTCAGCTCCTGGGACCGAACTTTGCCAAAGACAACATTCGCCCACCTCCCACCCACTTTGCACCAGGAAGGCCCAGCTCTCCACAGACCCTAAGGCTACACCTACACTGGCTCCGAGCACACTGCCCTGCCCCGGGGGGACGGAGCTCTCCTGCGCACCCCAGGGTCCCAAGTGTCTGATCTCCCCCGTGGCCTGCAAACGGGAAATGCCCCTGGCGGGGCAGCCCCTCCCTCCAGCTTTGGGAGCTCTTCCTGCTAAGTGACACCCGGTACGTGTCCTCTCTGCACCCCTTCCTCTCCCCACTGACTCAGATGGGAAGGTCCACAGTTTTCTTAGGTGTGGAGGGACTAACTCTCCATAGGCCTTTCTCAGAGCTTTAAAACAAGGCTCCGTAAGCCCAACACCTTTCGTACACCCCGTAGTTAAACGAGAAGAAAGAGACTTGGGTGCCCCTGCCAGGACACCACATGCTTCCCACCTCACCTCTCAGATTTCCTTTCAAACCCTGTTTTCTCTACACAGCCTGCCAGCAGCATTCTTAATTAGGGGTCAGTATCTCTTTCTTTTTAAAATAGGAAACAGGGTAAAGCCTCCCATGTTCCTGCACCAGGAGGGACGTAGCAACACACGAAGGGTGGTCTGCATTCTGATTCCCAAAGTGAAGTGAAGCCCGGGACCCTGGTTCACTGAACAGCGCGGTGACCCCGTCCTCCTGCCCTGGGGCGTGAACCGAGCCCCAGTCCCACCAAAGAAAGCGTGTCCCGGACAGGCGTGCGCGGCTCATGGGTGGCAGGGACGTCCTGCTCGCCTCGGCGTGGGACATCTGTGTCCCTGGACACGCTGGAAAGGATCGCACACTATGTGAAAACTGATCATTTTGAGGGTGGAAAAGGTAGAGGAGCCCCTAGACTCGTTTGCTTGCACTCAGAAGTTGCTAACATGTCATTTTTGGGTACAGATGAAAACTTGTGTTTCTGTTTGAAACCTGAGCAAAGGGAAATCATGTGTGTTCCCTGAAACAGAAAGGAGAAACTACAGGAAAAGTACATGCCACATAAGGACTTAAATAATTAAAACAAATACGACTTACTCCGTCTATAAAGTTGGCCAAATTTTACATTCTAAAGCAGTGTTAATAGTTTTTCATGATGGTGGAAATGTTCTCTGTCACGGCTGCTTAGTGTGGTAGCGACAGGCCACGTGTGGTTATGGTTCACTTAGAACGTGGCTAGCATGTCTATTAAATTTTAAATTGAAATTCGTATAGTCATATGTGGCTGGTGACCACCGTATTGCACAGTGCAATTTTAAAGAATAAGGTGGAAATATTTTAACATTTGATATAATGAGCATATTATTTAAAAATTAATAAATTCAATGTAGTTTCTCTACAGTCCACCGAGTCTATCTCGTCTCGCACCTGGTGTGGAGTGAAGCCCCGTCATACTCACTGGGCGAGGGGGGTTCTGGATCTGGGCTCTCTCTGCATCTGCCGCCCTGCCTCACGGTGATAAAAACTGGCCCAGTAAGTGCCGAGGATCGCTGCCACCCCTGCCCTGCTCTCACCCATCCTCACTTCTTGTCTCCCAAAACTACGCAAGTAAAAGAAATGTGTTAGAAGAGCTTCCTCGTTGAAGGAACCCTCTGTTGTCCACTTCTCCCATCCCCACTGTTGTTTGAAGGACCCGTGGTATGAAGGAATTGGAAAGGCACATAATGAATAATTGCCAAGATAAAATGATTCTCCTTAATTTTTTCTTTCACTTTTCTTCCCCTCACCTTCCTTTGCAAAGCTAGTTCTTTTCTTTCTGGCTTGAGGATCGCAGGAATTTCCCAGGGCTGCCAGAACAAAATATCATAAACCAGGTGGCTTAAAGGACGGATGTTTTTTCACTTGCAGGTCCAGAGGCTGGAGTCCGAGGCCGAGCAGGGCTGGTCTGCTGCGAGGCCTGCTCCCCGGGCGTGTGAACGGCCGCCGTCTCGCTGCCTCTGTACACGGTCTGTCATCTGTGCACCTGCACAGATCCCTCACATCTCTCCAGATACTCCAACACCCTCTTCTTAGAAGGCATCGGCCAGACTAGGTTAGCGCACACCCTGAGGGCCTCTTTAAAGCGCCTGTCTCCCAGTACAGTCACATTCGGGGGTCCCAGGAATTAGGGCTTCAACATAAGGATGTGGTGAATACAATTCAACCCATAAGCAATATTCTACTTTTTGAAGAGACCTATTTTCCAGTTTTTTGACTTTTTGTGATTAACAGTAAAGAACCACCTATCTTTGGTCATTGTGATTCTGACTTACAAATAAGTACATACACAATAAAATTCTGGTACATAAAAATGGAAAAATTCCTATTCTAATTTATTAATGTAGGACTAAAATGTACCATGTATCTACCACATTCTTTTTAATGCTAATTCATCTTTGTCAAAAGTAAAGAGAAATAACAGAGATGCTGTTTTTAAAATACACCTGATTTATACAATCTTAAATTAGGGTTGTTAAGGGAAGAAACAAAATCTGTAAACATTAGAGGTTTCAATAGTGAAGGCTTGTTAGGTATGAATATTGTGAAGGATACAAACTGTTTTTCAACCACCTATTCAATTATCCTTACAAATATTTTTAAAGTTTGGCATCGTTAATAACAATTATGAAATACAAGAAATGGTGAAACACTTCTTAAGTCAGAGAGGCACTGTTTTGCCATTCATGAAATGAATATCATGATGCAGAATTGATATTTTTAACTTAACTTTTCAAAAGCCGTCCAAAAACTGGTCAAAACTCAACAAGGTGTGTTGAATACATGATGTTTTCCCATTTAAAAAAAAAAAAAAGACAGGCAAACACAATTGGGGTCTTTTTAGCGGAGAAATAGTTTATGTTAGAACTGAAAAAGAAAAACATCTAAATTATTTTCATAATTTTTCTACTGTAACAACTTTCGGTCATCTCTGTCATCAAAATTATCAAAATTATTTGCATGTGTCAACGTAACACAACTGAGAGGTCTCAATTTGCCCAATCCCATTTCTTAACTGTTCCTCTAATTAAGAGCTCAGGAACACTAATAAAAAACTCTTTTTATTAATAAAAAGTGTTTTACTAACTATTGCTCTTGGCTTTGCTTACCTTTACCATCTCATCAGCATTCAAATGCTAATCGTCTGAAACTACAAGTCAATCCAACACATTTTTACAGATACTACAGTTGAAAATTTGGTTTACATGGCTTTTTTGAGGAATAGGTGTCTAAGGCAAAATGTATCAGAGGGAATATATAAAGAATTACCAAGTCGGAGAGGAAAGCAACTATAATCAACATTGGATAATTCACCATTAAAAATCCATTCTCTATCTCAGACTATTTATCACTATAATAAATAAACTTGATTTATTTCTATAATTTAGCTGATTTGCTATAATTGTCCTGTTCGATGTGCATTGAAAAATACAGGAAATAAATATGGTTTATGACTTTGAGACTTTATAATTTAAAATAAAAGCCATCCATAAAAAAGTTTACAGTAATGATAATTAAATGCAGTACGTTTACATAAGGTGCCTATACTTCCGCACACATGTCCCCCTCAGCAATCTAGTAACATCTTCTCCATCCCAAGACAGGCTGAGACAAGCATGTCCTCAATCCCTAACTCTTAGGACCAAATGTTTTTGAAATTTAAAATATTCCTGATTGTAGAAGGCAAAACAGCATCTATACCATACAACATAAAGGCTCCAGCGGGTCCTGGTATAACATGTAACTTGTCATTAAACACATTAATATTTTTACAATGAAACATATAAATATTGATACCGAGTGGCATAAGAGTAAATAGCTATACATTATTTCACATCAGGATTTACTACTCAATGAAACTATTCAAATGTTTTTGTAAATGTTTGCTTTTCAATGAACAGGCAAGCCACAGACTGGGGAAGCAGTATTCGAAATACGTGTATCTGGCAGAGGGCTCATATCCAAAATATATCAAGAATTCTACCAAATAAACAATTTTAAAATCCTATTAAAAAATGGACAAAATAATTGCAAGCCACTTCATAAGCTGGAATATACAAATGGCCAGTAAACACCTGCAAAAGTGCTCAACAGTAAAAAACATAAATTAAGCCCACAATGTTTTACCATTTCATACCATAAAATGTCTAAAATCCAGAAGTCAAGCCCAACAATGCCAAATATAGGTGAGAATAAAGGGCAACCAGTATTCTCATCCTCGGCTGGTGGGAGCACAGAACACTGCAACTACTTAAAGACTATTCTTTATTAAGAATAAATATGCTTCCTTATTAAGTTAAATATGGACCTTATAACCCAGAAATTCCATTCCTAGGTATTTGCCCAGGAAACCTAAAAACAGACATCCTACCAGCATTATCCACAATAGCCAAAAACTAGAACCCAAAGATACACCAACAGAAGGACATACAAAGTGTGTTACATTTATATAATGGAATGCAGCTCAGCAAGAAATAATGTATTTCTGATACAGTAAGGATGAATCTGAAAACTTTTCTGAGTGAAAGAACTTTTGACACAAAAGAGAACAAGCTACATGATTCTGTTTATGTGAGGACCATGAGGCAAAACTAGTCTGCGGTGATAGAAATGGGTAAACGGTTGCCGGGAGGGAACAGCTTATAAGATAAGGAAACTTTATCAGGTGATGCAAATGGTTTATATCTTATTTTGGAAGTATGCGAAGTTACACAGGTGTATGCATATGTCAAAACTCATCTAACTGAACACTTAGGAGCTGATATTTTATGTAAATTCTGTATCCTTTTCTTTTAAACTCTGTCTGCAGCAGATTTGTTTTAAACTCTGCAGACTTTGGAAGTGCAGGCAAAGTACTGTGAATTTGTATTAAATAATTATTTTCTGACAAATCTTGTTTCCAATGGAAGAAGTTAAACACCGTCTGCAGCACAGAGGATTCTGCTGTCCTGGGGTTTCAGTGCTGAGTGATTGTGTGGCTTTTCCCAGACAAACATCACACAGTTTGGCTTGGTAAACTGAGTAGGTTTACTCCAAAGATAGAAAACGTGGCTTAGCGTTTAAAGCCTTGAAGTACACCTCAGTCTACTGAAGTTAGCACCTGAGACTTACATCTCAAAAGGCTCAGAGCCCTTCCTGGCTACGACATGTCCTGCACTCCAGGTTGTAACAAACTGACGGGCGAGTGAGACTGAGAGACGCGGGTTCTGGCTCATACTCATCACTCAGGGGTCCGCGGGCGGCGCACCTGTTCCCCACGATCCCCTGCGGGCCCGTCAGGCTTTGACATGTTCAGTCACATGGCCGCACTAGGCCCTGAACTTCCTTTTCGGATTATGGTTCATGTTGTAGGATAAACATACAACTCCAACAGGAAAACTCTCCCCGTTGGCAGATCGAGAAGTTGCTACAGTTAAGGTTCTTTGGGGAATGACCTGATGAAGACTTTCAAAGTAGATTTTGCAGTCTTCGTTTAAATGCTGGCTGAGGAAAAGGTGAAAAGCTATGATTAGCTTTCACACAATGGTCAAAAGTCTAATGTTTGTATCTCTGCATGTTTCTGTTCTTAAAAAAAAACCCTCAAAATTAGAATACTATTCAATCTCCAAATCATGTTATGTGCTTCTTATTGAGAAAAATCTTATTTACTTTATAATATCCTTATCTTTATTTAGATTTTGATCTACTGGGTGAATAGTAGAAAATAACAATAAATACATATACACTTATGTTTGTGTATAGATAGATAGATAGATACATACATACATACATAGATTTAATTATGACAGATACGTTAAATATTATGTTAGTCATACAAATCTTAAGACAATTTACCATTTATGTCTGGAAAGTAAGAGGCAGGGTAGAATAGAGGGGCCACACTAGTTTGGGGGTGTGCCATGTGGATTCAGATGCAGCTGTTTCCTAACCATGGAAATAGGGACACTTTCCTGGTACCATTTTTAGTCTTAGTTTCTCATCTTTAAAGTGAGGGTGATAATATTTATTTCAAGTAACTACTTGGAGGAGTTACTGAGAGAATTGAAAACCCTGTTTGTAAATGTCTAGCAGAGATGCACCGTATTTATCTTCTCTCCGCAAATTATTGAACAAATTATTTAATTTCTCTTTGTCTCAATTTTTGCATCTGTAAAATAGGAATAATAACAGTCCTTGATTTGTAGGGTAAACTTATCTGTAAAGCAGTTAAAAAAATGGCTGGCCAACAAAATAATAATGAAAGACACTATTCCGTTTCTCTCCATTCTTCCCATTTATTCTGACATGAACAGGCTGGTGTCCCTTCTCGTCACACCACCCCTGCTTTGTTCCTCGCCTGCCACTGATAATTTAGCTCTAGAACAGCCCAAGGCCTGAGTAAGTGTTGGACTGACCCTTCAGCCTTCATGACTTAGGGACGTAATAACAGTGGACATGTATTGCAACTAATGTGCAAGACAGTAACTGTTTTGCATGCATTACACCATTTAATCCTAATAAAAACCCAGTGATATCAGTGGTATTATTATCCTCGTCTACAGACCCAAAAGCTTAAACTATTAACCTATCCATGAACGTGCAGCAAAGCATTAAGATGTAACCGAAGTCTGATGACTCAAGGAGCTGAACGCATAACCAAAATGAAGGAGGTCCTCACAGAAAGAGAGGATTTCACTCAGCAGACCCTGAGAGTGAATGGTCACCTTGACGAGAGAAAATCACAGCCCTTCTCCTGAGTACATCTATCTGATTAGAGCAAAACTCTGATGGCCTCCAACGCCTACGGAGCCACTGGTACTATGAGCTCAAGTAATGCCTGGTGAGCTAAATATCCTGTTCAAACTCCACTGGATCTCCAGCACCAAACACACCTAAACACAGCTCGATTTAGGGACTGTCTGAAGACTTAAGGGTACTCATACAAATAGAGTAATTTCTGTTCTTAGAATATACTCTCAGGAAACAATCCGTTGTGAACCAAATTTACTGTACAAGGAGATTCCATGCAGAATTAGTTATAATAGTATAACACTGAAAAAACAGAACCGAACAAAAGGAAAAGAGCTACATAAATTGTGGGAAAACAATTAACATGGGCTATTATAGAAGTTTCAATAATGATGTTTTCAAAGTTGATTTGATAACTGAAAAATGCTTATGAAAAACCTTTAAGGAAAAAGCACTTGTATATTATATATATTTCAGTTGTGTAGCTAACACAACCATGCTTTTCTATCACAAAAATTATATACATATATGTATATGTGTGTATATGTGTGACAGTATCTAAGACAGAAATAAATCATTCCAAAAGGTGAATGGTGACTACCTCTGGCATGCTGTCAGAGAAGTTTTGTTTGCTTCTCTTTTATATTCATGCATTTTCTAATTTTCTACAGTTTTAATTTTATAAATATAAAGAAAACATTCAAAATCACAAACTACAATGAAAAGCTAAAAAGTAATAATTAATGCTGTAAACTTGTCTATACCTCTATTGCCAGTCAGGGAGACAGATATGTAGAATACAAAGATATATACCACTCTTTATGTATATATATAAGTATTTGCATGGGTGTATATGTATATGTCTCCCCACTTCATAGAATGAGAGTTTATTCCTTGTTTTGCCCTTTTTTGCCACATAACCATAGGCTAGTAGTTTTCTAATGGCTGAGAGCTTTCATTTCATTTCTGAGCACAATAATTCCTACTATTCAGTGTTATTGGAAGGATTAGAGGTAAAAGGTGAAATTAGTGGAAACAGTCTGGAATATTATGGATGTAAATGAGTAGTAGCTATTGTCTCTGTGATTTACATTCTGTCCTACATTCTTGTGATTTGACTGCTTATGTCGTGTTAATCAATTATAATCCCCATAAGGACAGGGATTATTTTATTTCATACAGCACCAAGCATAAAGTTCTGTTAAGAGCAAGTCTTCAGTTAAACCTGCAAAATAAAGCAGAGTGGAGTCCTTGAAAAACATTCCTAGCTTAAATTTGTATTATCTACTGCCACAGATGGGACCTCGCAGCAGCGCAGGTACAGTCACTCACAGTCTTCTCTCCTCAGAATTCCTTCTCAAAAACCAACTTGAATAAGTACAAAATACAGTACAAAGCAAGCTGGTTCCCTCTTACAACATATTTTATAATTTAGGACAAAGAAATGTTTAAATCGGGGTTAGAATTTACTAACACAAATAATATTTCATCTTCCTCTTCCAAAACCATAGATTTTTTCCTGCTGATTTTCAAAGGGACATATTTATTTCAAACTATGACTACCTTCAAAACCAACAAAACAAAGCAGAAACAGACTCCCCCCTATTCTAGAAACAGAATAAAAAGAGAAAATCGTATTGTATTTTGCCATATACAATGGCCTCCCAAAGTTTATATCTAATATTTTAACTCATGATTATATTTTATTTTTCTGTGATCACCAATTTTCAGATTGTTCTATTTTTTCTACCTTGCGCTAAAAGATCATACCTACAAAATCATCTGTCAATTTTACACACTTTAGAAGATGTTTATTAAGCTGTGGTGAAGTGGCAGGAAGAGAGGTCTTTGGAAGCAGAGGGCTGGGGTTTAAATGGCAGCTCCCCCAGGGGCTGGGTGTGCTGTCTGGGCAAGCAAATCCCTTAGGGTCAAGTTTCCTCATCTATAAAATATAAATGAAAATATCACCTTCTAAATAGAAACCACTTCGTCTGTGAGAGCTAAATGAGATCTGTGGAAGCATTTTAAGTGACATAAGTTTTAATCACCCCCAGTACTTTCAACACACGCCCAAGCCGCCCTCGTCTGTGCCCTGCAACACCACCTGCTCGCATCTGGGCGCCTCTGCCCCGCGCCCGGCCTCCGTGCCGCTCCCCTTCGGGGCCCGCTCCCACCGCAGACCCTGGCTAGCGCTGGCTTTAGCGCCCCAACTGCTCCGGCTGGGAACGCCCCGGGGATTCGCGGCGCGCCAAGGAGCCCCCCTCCCCGGGGACGGTCCCATTCCCACCTGTTGCCTCGTGATGTCTATTAGTCACTCAGCGCACAACGGCAGGATGCTCTTTCCAGGCCTGAGTGGGGTTAGACTGGGGACCCGCAGGCCCCAGCATCTGGGGGGCTCCAGGGCCGCCCCAGGAAGCCCTGGGCTGGATCATCAGCTGCATGACTCTGGGGAGTCATACACATCTGACCTCCTTACCTGTTACTCTCTGGAGACTTGCGGTTATTCCAGGAACTGTCTTGAAGTGGCCTAAGACAGATGCGACGCATTGGCCCAAGTAACTGGAAAGACAGTTTCCCCGGACTCCAGCCTCCTCTGCCTCCTGTGCCTTCCCTCCTGCTACTAATAGACGAACTACGTATTTCCTTTTAAAACCCTTCTGCACGTGGCCCTGAACCCACCGTCCTCTGCCCTGCTCAGGGAATGTGACCAGCAAGGTCCTCCGCACTGGTCTGTCACCAGATTCTTTCGCCTAGATCACCCCCACTGACCTACAAACAGGCTATGGTTTCCTCCATCTTAAAAAATAAATGAAACAAAGAAAAATAATTAATCCTCGTCCTCAGCCAAATGCTGATTTGTTCCCCTCTGCAGTGAAAATCCACAACCACGTCGTCTGTCCCGCTCGCCTGGGCCCACTCCCAGGAGCCTCCCCGGTCAGGCCCTCAGGGGCTTCCAGGGTGCAGCCGGCCGTTCCTTGCCCCCTGACTGACCTCCTTCACTTGCCAGCAGCACACCACCCTCCACAGGTCCCCCTCCTGCCCCACAACTGGCCTCCCTCCTGAGTAATTCCTCGCAGCTCCACGACCCCCCAGGACTGGAATTCCCCAGGACTGTTCCGCCATCTCCACTGACACATTAGCTGACAGGGATTAAGAAGTACAAATTTCTGGTCATAAAATTAACGTGGTGGGGCTGCAATGTATGCCACAGGGAATAGAGTCAGTGATGCGGCACTAGCTTTGTATGGGGGCAGATTTTGTTGCTTTGGCAAAATCATCCATTTGCGTGTCATTATATGTTGAATTCATGCTTCCCATGGACCCATTTTCCTAACTCTAGACCCCAATATTCAATTCCCTACCAGCACATCCATGCAGACAGCTAGCAGATACCTTGAGCTCCACAGGTCCGAGCCTGCACCCCTCCTGTACCCACCCCTTTCCCCATCTCAGCTGATGGCACCGTCACTTGCCAGATGCTCAGGGGAAGAAAATTGCCGTGATCTTTGATCCCTCTCCTTCCTTCCTAATACCATCCGATCCTTCGGGGAATCGTGCTGGCTCTGTATCCAAGTCCACAGTCCAACCAAGTCTCACATCTTTATCCAAGTCACCAGTCATTATCTCTTCCCTGAATCACTGAAACAGCCTCGTTACTGGGCTTGCTCAGCACCACAGTCCTTCACCACGAATCCTTCCAATGGGTGAGCCAGATCATTTCACTCTGGGGCTGAGGACCCGGCAATGGTTCACAGCCACAAAGATAAACCCAGAATCTCTCGGCTCCCCGGCCCCACACGATCTGGACCTGTCCCTTTTCCTCCCTGACCTTCTCTCTCCAGTTCTCCCAAGGCAGGTCCGGCCACGGGCACCGGGTCACAGGGACACACCCGCACGCTCTCCCCGGAGGTCTCCGCACTCGCTGCTTCAGAGGCTGGCTCACCCCCTCCCTTCTTCCCAGTACGGGCTCAAATGTGCACATAGATCGTGTCACCTAAACTCTCTTCTTTGGATTGAAACCTGCCTGCTTCGTCTCTCCCCGCCTTGCCGACCTATTTTTTCACCCTCGTCCATTCCCTCCACCCCATAGGATTTATCACCCTCTAACAGGCTGTGTGACCAGTGGTCATGGTTACAGTCTGCCTAACGCTACTAGGATGCAAACCCCACGAGGCGAGCACTTTTAACTCTTCTGAATCTCAAAAACCTAGAACAGTGCTCGGCATCTGCCTCGGCCGGCACGTGTCAGCACCTGCTGAGTGATAAGGTTCGAGGGAAATGGGCCTCAGAGAAAACTGGCTCCGGAGAAGGAACCTCATTGTGTGCGAGGGCTGTTACCTCTGCCGCCTCCGCCTTGGGTCATGTTTGGGCCTCATTCTTTCCCACTACAGGTGGGTTTCTTCTGCAGTGTGGAGCTGGCGGCGTGGCCAGAGAGTCCCGTGTTTATCTCGTCCCAGCTACTGATCCAGAGCATAGAGGGCTTTCCTCTTTCAGTGCCAGTAAGATCCAGGGAGGGGCTCTGGTTCAGCTGGTCAGTGGACAAAACAATTGGCCACGTCTGGGCCATAAGGGCACCTCTCCTGGGACCAATGGCCTCCCAGGGCCCGTGAGCAGAGGCTCAGTGGTATTACCAAAGCATAAGATAATATTACAGAGTCTAGCAGGCTGCAGATATCAAAGGATGACCACTACACTGCTGTGTTCCTCTGGATTTTTCCTTTTCTATCTTCCTTTTTCTAATTTCATTTTGTTCCCTCTTCTGTTACGGCATATGTTGTCTGTCAAAACCACGTCTCTAACTGGAGTACTAAAAACCTGGAAAATATTATCCCAAGCCTTAAGATGCTGGAAGGAGAGAGCATGAAGTTGAAAACTGGAGAAGGGACTAACGCACATCATTGGCGGGACCCCAGTAATATTTGCCAGCAAGGACAATACCGATTTATGTGTGTGTGATGCCTAAAGTGTACAGAATACACACCTGCCTGCTCTATTTAGCATACAGACCCTTAAAGTAAGTCTTTACTATTAGCCACACACTACAGGGGATGAATCTGAGGGATAAAATGTTTCTTTTTCCAGAGTCATGAGACAATAAAATGATGAATTCTAGATTCTGAGGATGGGAATGTTCAGCCCTACTGATTCAGTCCTACTGATCCCCACCCCACCCCCCCCGCCACAGTGATTCATCGTAGTTTTAAGCAAGTGTTTCATGAAAGACTTAGAAACTAATTCACACTGGTTTGGTGTATGAGTGTCATGCCTCCTACTGATTCTGGGCAAGAAAACAAATTTTGTACAAAATTAGGTAGTAGTTTCTAGACAACACTTCCCATTCCTCCACAACAGTGAAAATACAGTCACTAAAGTGCTCAAAGGACAGGCGAGCATCTGAGGGTGCAGGTTCTAAGGCCCGGGAGCCACAGCACGAATGCCAGCCTGGCTCTGGTGTCTGTGAGGCTTTGGGTCAGTTGCTTCCATCACCACTGCCTCTATTTTCATAAGAAATGGAATTTATAGCAGATTCTGCTGCCTAGAATCACTGTGAGTATTCAGTGAATTATATGAAAAGCACAGAACAGTGCCAGAAATACAATAAATGCCATATAAGGCTGTGCTGTCATGATCTTACCCAACCCTGACATTTTACAGAGGAAACTGAGGCAAAAAGAAGTAACTTCTCCAACATCATAAATCTGTGTGAGCATCTCCCACCGCTTATCTGCTTTTACATGGGTCATCTCACCTTTTTATCCTTTTAATACAAAATATTTTCCATTCATTAACAGTCTTTAAAAAAACAAAAACCAAACTGCACACTACAGGGGACCCACCCCCGGCCCCCGGAATGCATGCCATACTTTAATTTGGTAAATAGTTCCAGGTGCGTGACTGACGGACGCTGAGAACAACGCACAAGTCAAGTCACACATCAAAACCCTGATGGCCGTCTTGATAAGGGTGACAAGGGACGCGTGTCTGGTACGTCTTGGATTATAACTTCATTGCTCAGCATGCGTGAAGAGCTTGTCTTAGTCACTTCATCTAACTTGCTCTGCAGATGGACATCAGCAGAGATACACTGAAAGTGTGAGACCTAAAAATGGACAACTTACTATGTGTCCCAACCAAATATATGGGGGAAGAGTGCCTTCTCTACACTGGTCACGCATCACCAGGGTGCTGTGGCAAAGCTGGTGTGCCTCCCAGCAAAGGATGTCGCCTCCAGAGGCAGGACCTAGGAAAGCCTAACGTACTCCCTTTCCCTTTCGACTCACCTCCTTTATTTTAACAATAATGAAACTGTGAATTAGGTGCTGCAGTCAACCTGAGGCGCCCATCTCCGGCGCCTTCATTTGTCACCAAGTACAGCACTTTTCCTCCTACACACCTCGGGACTGAGCTGCCTTCCTATGTGGGGTGGCGCATGGGGACAGGATGGACAAATTGGAGGCCGACGGCGAGGCACACCGATGCCATGGGGACAACGTGTCATGGTGACAAGTGACGCCAGGAAACACTGAAGGGCTCAGCCAACACTTTTTATTCAGAGTGCTTTTCAGAGAGAATTTGTGTTTTGACGGGGATTGATTTCTAGATGGTCTGGAAGTAAAATAGTCGGTCTTACTTTTGCAGTATTTGGTCCTTTCATTCTCAAGCATTTAGTTATGTTTCAACTATACAGTTTTCCTTAGAATACTGGCTTAGTTCAATTTTATAATATTAAGTAAATTCTATGATTGAATGTAAACAATAAGCTTAGGAAGCTGACATGCATATCTGGAGCCTAAAAAGGTATCTGAATTGACCAAAATGTTCTCTAGCAACATGCAGCCGCCCCTCACGTGCACATTTATTTATTCATCTATTCATCAGGTGTCTGCTTAGGCCTCCTAGTCACTCGGAGGCACCAGGGTCACGAAGCCCATCATTTTCCCACGGGGCTCAGAGACTAGTGTGGGGAGAAAGCATACTCAGAAAATCACAGTGCACAGCTCCGAGCACAGAGAGTTCCCTCACGCAGGGCTTTGAATGAATGACTACCCAGAAGTTATTAGTACAACTTTATCTTCGATGTAACATAGACATAAATACAGAGCTGGGGGAGGAGAAAATACCTCTGCTCCCAGGAGGGTGAGAAGGTACCCGAAGGGATGGCATTTGCAACGGGTCCTGAACGATTAATAGGGAGGCAGAGGAGAAGGCGGGAGATGCACATTCCTCATGCAGGGGTCAGCCTGGCCAAGGGGTGAAAGACAAGAGGGGGTGACACGGTTGGGGCCTGTTGAGAAGCTCTTTCACTGTGTATGCCCTCATGCCACGGATAAAGGAGAGCTGAGACACACAGCCAGAGGGGGAGGCTAGAGCTGGATTTTAGTTCGAGTGAATTTACCTTGAACTAAATGGAATATGAGAGTTGAGTTCTAAGGGAAAAATAAAATCACCTTTCCCAAGAATATTGTTCCATTCTTTCAGCTGAAGACATCTCTGTGAACGTGTGGCACCTGCTGCAGTCTTGGTTTAGGGAGGGAAAGGATTGACACATTTAGGAAGATCGATTGTAAGGAGCTTTGGGGAGGGGTGTTAAGCTGGGAGGCGTGAAGCAACAGCATCTGATGGAACGTGATGAGCTCTGCGAAATGGACACTTTACAGCTATGCGCTAAAACTAGGGAGCTCCTAGCAATAACATTCACACGTTCCCAAAATGCTAAGTAATGAATTTGGGGGTGGGAAGGCGTGACAGCTTCTGAAGGCTCTGAGGATTTATTGAGGTGGGGAGGCTTGCCATCTCCTGCGGTCATGGCAACATGAGATCTGCAATTCAAACAACAAACAAGTAGGAGAAATAGCAGACGTGCACCCGGTGACCAGGAGCTACTAAGCATAGTCAGGTCATTGAGTGGAGCAGGCAGCAGTGGGGAAAAGGGTGGAAGGGGTCAGATGCCGGACGCAGAGCCGCCGGAGGGCGTCTGGGGCCTGGTGGTTCTGCAGCCTTCGTGAGTTGACCTCCTGGTGCAAAGCCCATTCCCAAAGCCACCACCGACCAGTCGGGAGCGGCCTGCCCCTTTCTTCAGTCTCTCCTCACCTTCGTGTTAAGGGGGCCAGTCTGCAGACCAGCAGGAGCCCAGGCCAGCTTCTGGCTTCTGAGCAGAGAAAGAGGACGTTTCTGTCACTTTCAGCCACTCTCTCTGCAGTCATTTTTTACAGCAGCCACTAGAAAACTAATCCGGCGGACCTGTTCTAATGCGTGAGTTAGCCCTCCCCAGAGAGAAGTCACTGCTACGAGGCTCCGCACTTGGGGAGTTTAGACATAAATCTGTCTGGCTTGTTCTAAAACACAGCTGTGAATTTTAATTGGAGGACATAATTAAAAGATTCAAATGGCAGGTTAATATTTAAATGCCCCTCTAAAAAGAAACAATTTTCTATGTGTACATTAGAAATGTTGCCGTGGGTCCATTTCGATCTCCTGGTCAAACTAAGGTTCAGTCTCAAGGGAAGGAGGGAAGGAAGAGGAAGTGAACTCCTGGTGGGACACTCTCCGAGCCCGCCGGTGCAGACCCCCGAGTGACAGGGCTGCCCTCGATTTTACTTTTACATTCATAATGACTCTCATAACCCTTCCCATTTCTGACATCCCTGTTTGCCACTAATTGACCAAATCGATCAGGGGGACGGGAAATCATCGCTCACCAGGCGTCAAGCAGACCCTGTCACTTTGCGACTTCCAAGGGCTCAAAGCCATTTGATTCGATTAGCTTCAGTGTTTTACACACAGAGCTGCATAGCCGTTTGGAAAAATTCCTTCGCGTTGGTTCTCTTCTTCCCCCACTAAACAATGACACATCTTCATAAATGTAATAAAAAGGGTGACAGGACCCACAGTGTTGTAGAAGTGCTGCTTTACAAGATTCAGTGTCATCTGCTCCCAAATTAGCCACTACAGAAGTGAGTGCCCTGCTAATGTCTGGAGGAAAAACCAGATTTTCTGGTTGTCCAAAAAGATCAGGAGCTAATTACAGCTAATTAGAGTCCACTTTCACCTCTCCCTGCTAATGGAAGGAAGCAATGAGGCAGGCAGTCCCCAAATGGCAAACCTTCCATTCGATTTCAGCAAGGAAAACAACACAAAAGACATTTAAACGTCAAGATTTTTCTCACAATTCTTAAAGAAAACTGATGATCAAGTCAGGGGTGGGCTTCCAGATTGTGTGAGGGTAGCAGGGATGTTTCTACAACCCTCTGGACTCACCCACCATCGCCATGGTACTTACACTAGAATTAAAATGTGATTCCCATCCGTTAGCAGGTGTGGCTGAGCAATGGGTGAATGAGCTCAGAGGGCTCATGCCCCCAGCTCATAAAGTTTGGAACGTGCTCTTGGACAGCCGGTGGTGATCAGTAAGAACAACAATTCCTGTGGCTGAGCACCTGCTACACGCCAGGTACGTTCCCTTCACTATCATCCTTCATTTTACAGACAATGAAGGTAGGCTCAGAGAGGTCACATGACAGACTTTGAGCTACCTGAATAGTAAATAACAAAAGTTAGGTCCAAACTGAATGTGACTCCCTAGCTGAGGCTCTTTCCACAAGGCTGTTTGTATAAAAGGAGTGGACAGTGGCTAGTGGTCTTTGAAAAAGTCTCCTGATACAATTACAGGTGGCTGGCACATGTACTAGTTAAATAATTATTTTATAAACCTAGATGCTTGACTAATGAAAATATACTAATATCTCTCTACAGAACAGAATTTATTAGATGACAAATGGAGCTTAAGAGTTTAGTTATTGAAATTTTGAAATAACCTAAAGTTGTTTTATTTAGAAGGCACCTGACAGTAAAGGATCAGAGGAAGACCCCTTCTCAAGAGCCTGGGGTACTCGAGTGTCATCATCTTGCTTCTACATTAACTTGACCCACTCAAGTTCTAAGTTACAATTCTTATCAACCAAGTTTAATGTGTGCCTTCTAACTCCGTAAATAATTTTTCCTTTTTCGGAAATGAACTTTAGTTTTTAAATGATTTTAAAGGTGGGTATTCCAGAAAAAAGAGAGAAACAGGAATCTTCAATAAAGAGAAATTATACTTCTACAAAATGAAAATTAGGATGAAGTCATAATATGTTTTTTATATTCCTCAATAAGCTCCTTATCCTTGAACAATATTGAATCAATGAATAATTTCATGTCGTGATGGTGATTAAATTAGTTCCATCAAGTTCCTTTCTATCCACACACGTAGGTCAAGCTAGATACTATGCGAAGTGCTGAAACACAGAAATGACTAATAGTCCCTGACCACATGCTAATGGAAGAGGCACACATATGCCCAAATAATTAAACCCAAATATGTAACTTGTTTTTGACAGCACCACCGTGCACAAACTCTCCCAACATAGAATTCTGGAGCCATCATTGATTCTTCTCTGAAACCTTTACTTCCATTCCCAATGTCTTGATAATTTTACCTCCTAGATCTTTTCAGCTCTGTCCCCTCTTCTCAGTGTCCCTGCCTCTTGTCCCCACTGTCTCCGGCCAGGCTCTTATTGTCCCTCACTAGCCTTTGATCACAGCCTCCTGTCCAGTCCTTCCATTTCCAACATGTGATCCATTCCTAAATATTTTTCCATAGGGTCATCTAAGTTGAAATTCTGACCTGGTGATTCTCGTGCTTTTGGTCAGTCGATGAGTGACTCTGTCATACAAAATGGATTTAACGGCAAAAAGAAGGTCAAGCCCTGGATTCTCCAAGTATTAAATGTACAATCTTGGACATTGCTTAGCCTCGGAAGCCTTGTTCCTGATACATAAACTGTCAATATCTGTGACAAGGTCTTCGTCTAACTCTAGGACTTACCTGCAGCATCTCTCCGCTTGTACTTTATGCTCTAGCAACACGTGTAATGCGTAGTCGCCTGAAAAAGCCTTGCTCTCCTACCCCACCACGGCTCTGCCCATCATAACAGCTCAGGTCAGAATGTCCTTCTCAGGAGAGCGGTCCGCACACAGCCTCCTTCCCTGAGGTCACGGCTTCCCTGAAGCGCCCTACCTCCAACGCCTAAGCTGGGCAGGAGGCTAAAAGCCCAGGCATTTTGGCCCAAATTCTGTAGGGCCTGAATAAAAATAGGGAGACCCAGGATTGGTACTTTGTAAAATGAAAATGTTGCATCTGGAATCAAGCCCACCCATGGCTGGAGGGCACAGGAGGTCAGTCCTGCCAGCCATGCCACATCCTGGAGTTGCACCCACACCCCCTCTCCGCTCGTACCTGAGGGAGTTCATCGGGGTCCCCAAAGACAAGCTGAAGAAGGAAGGAAGAAAACATCCCATCTTTGTTCACATGCAATTGTCCAAGTATGTGAGTAGAACCCAAAAACAGATGATGACTGCATTCCAGCCGCACCGTTGGTGGCCTTGAAGGGCAGGGAAAGCCTTCCTACAGAGGGAAACAGAAAGCAGTGTCTCTGGTGGTCCCTGCTGCATGGAAGGGAATGTGGGCCAGTGTCAGCATATGCGGAGATTCCGGGAAGCGGCCGACAGCCTGAAAGTCTGGTCAGAGGCACAGAAGGAAGAAATGGAGGTGCCGTGTGGAACTGGAAACAAAGTGCGAAGATGTTTTTCTATCATATCTTAATATCCACCTGAAATATGCACCAGGAAAGAAGCAGTAAGTAACCAAGAATTCCACTCATCCAGCTGATATCAACCAGTCACGTCGTCAGCAACCCCAGAGATGCATGAGGGCAAGTTGGGGGGAGGCCGTGGCAGGGAAATGGAGGGGATACTTGGGTCCCAAGCATGGACGTCCACTTCCTGAGACTGCCCTGGCTGCTGTGTTCCTGCCTGCCCAACCCGCCTGCCTAGAGACCACCACCCCAGCCCCAGTGTGACCCGGTCACTTAGGAAGGGTCACTGGCTTGTTGGGGGCCAGTTGCCTTCCATCCCGGAAAGGTTCATGGTTAGTACTCAGAGGGACAGATGCCACCATGGACGTGGCTTTGCCTTTTCTGCTCAGGGGGCCTCCACCACTGTCTGACTGCTCACGGAGTCCCTGAAATGGAACCTCATACAACACAGCCCCGGACAGAAGAGCTGCTGCACAGCGAAGGAAGTATGAAAATAAACTCAGGATCCCGAGATCAACCGGCCCGCTCACCGCGCCATCCCGAGGCGGTCCGCCCCCTACGGCACTGAACACGTGACTGAAGTGCCCGCTTAGAAACAGTGCTCTGCAGAAAGCAGGCGGCAGGGGCAGCAGACACCGGAATCAGAGACCCTCAGCATGGTGCTGTTTCTAGTAAGCAGAGTACCTGCGTCAGGGGGACGGGGAGCAGGAGGCGTGGCCTCCGGTACCCTCACCGCCAATGACCCGCCGAGGGCCTGCATGCTTCCCACACCCGCAGCTCGGGGTCAGACGTCCTGGCTCCCGTGGAGCGTGCTCTGGCCAAGGGACACACTGGGTGCCACCGAACCTGGTCCCCCGGGGAGCTCTGTGCTCACCGCAAAGGCCAGCAGGACTGTGGGAGGGACGTTAGATTCTGATGGTCACCAGAACGCAGGGCTTGCTCCCCCGGGGAACGGAACGCAGCTGGAACCCGGGTGACCACGTGGTTCCCTAAGCGTGAGTCACTCTCCTGCCCATTGAGACTATCGAACGTCCAAGAGCCCCGACCTGAGAAGGTTGTTCAGGAGTTCAGGCCTCTCGGGCGTCAGGGCTGGAGCGCAGGCTCACCGTGAATTCCAAGCACCGAGACCCGCGGAGGAGACGGCGGGGTTGGGAGACCTGAGGACGAACAGCGGACAAAGGAGGTGACGCACGCCGGCCGCAGCCCTGGGAGCAGCCACGGGCCTGCACCCCTCGCGGTGACTCCCCTCCTCCAGGACCCCCCTCCAGAGGACGGGCCCTCGGGAGCAATGGCGGAGCTTCTCGCTGTGCACGAGTGCAGACACGGTGCTGCGGAAAGGGCGTGCTGAGCCCACCACGGGCATGCCACGCAGATGGCCCCCAAGAGAGCATCGGCTGCAGGGAGAGCAGCGCGTGAGCCTAGGGCCCCTGGCCACACCTTGACGACGTGCCACACGGTCCCCCTAAAGCCCCGCTCTCCCCGGGCCGCTCAGTGGGGAGGCGAGGCAGGGAGTAGGGAGACCGACGCTCCTGTGCCGTTGGGACTCTGGGGCTCTTCCCACACGTGACTGCACTCTGGCCACCCCCCCACCCCCCAGGCCTCGCCGGGACATTCCCAGGGCTGCTCTCCTGTTTGAGCTTCTCTTACACTGGGTCCTTTCTCTCTTTTTTTTGGTCTGCCTCCCTCCTGAAACTGTGAATGTCATGATAGAAGCGTTTGTATCTATTTCCTCACCCTGTATACCTACCATCTATCACAATGCTTCAGAAGCTTGGCATTTTTTAGGGACTCAGAAATATCGGTTAATGAATCACTAGGCGTAAAGCAAGAGAATGAAAACCCCAGACGCCAGCAAGGGAGGATCCGGGGAGGGGGGTGCAGAGGCACGGCTCAGGACTCCACCGAGGGAAGAACATCCTTCAGGCCCTTTGCAGAGGATTCTGTCGTTTTGGAAGTGGGCAGAGTGGAAACTATTAGAGACATTTACCCAGCCCAGATGCAAATCTTCGGAACGTTGGATTCTACCCATCACGTGGCCACCCACTGCCGAGACCGGGGGAAGGCTGTCCTGGTGCCCTGGGGTGACGCAAGCCAGACGATGCCACATAAATAGCCCCCTCGAGTCACAGCTTCCTTTTGACCAGTGATCAGAACCATTCCATGAATAAGCAGCTTATGACACCAACTCAAATGCACAAAGATTCATACCTGACACCCAAGGAAAAAGGGGGGCACTCCGGGGAGGGGCTCCTCAAGCCCTCGCCTCACGCCTCCCTCCAGTCGGCTGGACTCCTGCCCTTATTCCCGCCGACTTAACCCCAGACTCTTCACCCTGCTTCCAGCGGTACTGGAGAGTGACTATGAATTCTTTCCTTGACTTTTCTACCAAGGTTATGTGTTCATCTATGATTGGGGTTTTTCCTGTCCCAGATATTTCTGTGTCCATCTTTACTTTGAGTGAAGACACTCCACTCTTTCCCAAAGGAAACCCAACCCTCGCCTTCACAAATAGATCATTTGGGGGTGGGGGTGGGGGCAAAGGAAATCATATTGTAATAATATTTAAAATTTTTATCATCCAGTAGACATAAAAATTACATCCATTTTTCCGAGTTTAAAAGAATTACATGCATGCGTACATAGTACAGTCTACTAAATCAACAATGGTTTGAAGGTAGTTATTATGAAGTCATCAGAAACCGATGTCACTTCAATCAGACATCAACAGTTGACATGCCCCAGAAAGTAACTTATGCAGTAAATTTCGGTCTTAATGTATCATTTTCAAAAAACCTTCAATTCTCAGAGGGACATTTGTTAGGAAGAGAAAGCATGCCTGAAATCCTGAGTGTTTTCTGACTGTGTCCTTTCTCACTTGCTGATCCGCCCTCCGTCCCCAGCCGGGAGGCTGTGGGATTGCCCGGGCTGCCGGCAGAAGTGCAGCCCAGCTGTGCCCGCCGCAGAGGCCAGAGCTGGAGGGGTGACCCCCAGACTTTCACACACAGATGATTTTGGGGGGCAGGCAGGGCAGGGCTGTCAGGGGCTGAGGCGGACGACCAGGGACTCAAACAAAAGGTTTAAAAGGACAAGTAAGAGGAGGACCAGAAAAATATTACAGATAATAAAGCACAGCCCTCAGCCCAGTCCAGCTGTCAGCTGATGGCATCATAGGAGCCACTGAATGGAGGGTTTGGAACTGCATTGAACATGTGTGCATTTCATTTTATTTCATGTTTAAGTGCTTTAATTCTTTGTGTCTATGAAAAGTCACAGGCAGAAAATCCAGATGGACTATATTAATCAGAGCACATAATTTTCGTGGTAGACATGCTTATTCCCAAAGCCTGGATATATTCCTGGAGCTCCTGCAGTGCCTTGTCAGGAGGTTAAGAAACACGGTTGGCTCAGCAGCATTTGTTAATTTATGTAAGAAGGAAAATGAGTCACATGGAAACATATGGAAATATCCAAATGCCAGTATTTTTAGGTCAGCTCTTTGTATCCTCATTTCCCTTTTAACCCGGGAATTAGGCTATCAACTTTTAACATTAAACAGATTCCCTCACTTATACTTTGCTTTCAAATGTATACACACACACATATACACATAAAAATATATATATATATCTAAAGATATACATGTATGTATGTATATAGATGTATAGAGATATATTACAGACTAAAGGAAATTAGCATTTTCTTTGGATAAAAAACTGACAAAAAATGGGAAACCCTTACTTCAGGATATCACAGTTAAGGACTGTGAATAATTCAAGCAGGAGTTACCGCCATCCAGAGGCAGAAAGCCATGAACTGCCACATCCTATTACAATTTTACTGTAAAGAGAGTAAGCCAAGAAAAATGTGTACATTGTTGCCGTTTTGCTCATTAAATCATCAAGGAATGGGAAACTAAACACAGATTTAGTGGCACTGGGTCTGTGGTCCTACTGTCGTCATGAATGATGGAATATATTTGGCATTCTTCAAAAGTAACCCTAGTGAAGGAGACATAGGTTTCTGTGTGTAAGTCTCACCATTTTCACAGACTCCTCAAACAAAAGTAGAAAACATCTTAAAAGAGAGCTCTTCTACATATCTTTGAATACATATATATTTTTTGAATATATATCTTTGAATATATATTTTTTTATTGTTTTGAAGACATATGATACCTCCATGGAGACACTGAAATTAATGTTTCTAGTGGCTGATGAAGGCAGCCCATTACCCTTCAACATGAGTAAAATAAAGTATTTCCTGGCTACAAAAGGTCTATTGGGGCCCTAGGACATCTATCATATAAATGGTGCCTAGCATTTCAATGCGGGCTTCCAAAAAATATTTGTAACATATACAGAAAATAATATTAGTGGGAATAGTAAGTAAAATTCTGCAAGGCTTGCATAGCTGAGGAGTGCTGGGTTCACTCTAGGGACAAAGTCAGGCCCTGACAGAGAAAATGACATGTGACTCTTCTAGGCCTCCATCGTCTGACACTGCTACTTACTGGGTTAGGGGTCAGTCTCTACAGCGGTTCCGTATGCTAAATTTCTTCTGTCAATAAATGAATAAGCACTAATTCTAGAGTACAGGAGTACTTCTGCTTGTTTACATTTTGTTAGAAATCTAAATTCATAATCTACGTTCATTTGGGTTTTTAACAGGAATAAATAATGATCCAGACTATGTGTGCTATTTACAGACACTTTCCATACCTATGGCAGGTATAGATACCACCTCTCTAAGTGCGTTTCAAAACTCTTGAGTGTGCATATATTCGCACATGCACACAATCTGAAAGAATCAAGCAAACAGACAACCCCTCTGTCAACCAAGCCCACTTCCATTTTCTAACCAACTGAAGCTTCCCGAAGGCTAGTGTGGGAACATTTCTGTAGTTGGGCTGGGCTCTGACCCCTCTTCAAACCCGATCCCACTTTTCGCTGGTGTCTTTTCCCTTAGACTTCTTGCATGGACAGGGGATCAGTGCCCTCTACTGGTTTTCATCCTAAAGTTAAAAAAAAAGGTGAAGAAGAAGAAAAGGACAGGCAGGAAGCAGCCACTCAAATCCTCGGAAATCACTCTCCTTACTAAAGAGAAAAAAAAGAGACTTACCGAAGTGATGTGATTTGTTCATTTGCTTGTAGTCCTAATAAACTATTTACACCGAAGATCAGTTGTGCGCTGGGTTGCTTCTGGGGAGTTTCAAATCGTTATAAAGTCTTAATCCTGCTCCAGGAAAGGAGGGAGCAACATATACAGGGATAAAAGCTGAAAATAAATTGAAAAAAAGAATTATTTTATATATAAACTATTTATAAGTGACATAGAAAAAGGTTTGTTAATATGTATACACTAAACTGCCAGCAATGATTACCTCTGAAAATAATCGGTTTTGGAGACAAGGCTATATAGAAGGGTATTTTCACTCTTTACATACTATGTACATAGTTTAAAATTTTAACACAGAAATTGCATCCTGAATCCCGTGCTTCTCACCTCCTCTCCAACTACCATGCCTTCCAGGCTACAGTCCCCTGTTCAGTCTCCTAAGTCTCTCCCGGAAGCCCCCTGGGTCGCCCTATAATCCAGTCTCATAGGCAGTCAAGTGATTCTTCCCAAATGTGACGTATGCCTCTCCCCCAAAGCCAGTTCGTGGCTTCCCATAATATTTAGAATAAAGTTCAGTCTCTGTTGTTCCCCAAACTCCCCGGAAGCTAGAACAATGCCTGGCATGTAGTAGGCACTTTAAAATGCTTTTTTATGAACAGATGAATAGGAAGAATATAGTATTATCTGTGCAAAATTCAAAAGCAAGATCATTCAGCCTGGAGAATAGGTGAGAACTGGCTGCTAACAGTTCAGCTTGAATGAATTCATTTTACCCAGTTGGGTCTTGTTTGCCACATGTCCTAGGGGGAAAGTTTTAATGGTTCAAGGTCTCCAGTTTTTGCACCTAAGCACACACACACACACACACACACACACACACCCCAGATGTGTGCTTGTTACAGGAAGCATCCTGTCTTCAGCTGTTTTCTGACGACGTTACACTATATCACACTATAAAGGAATTAAACTCTGAGGAACACGGGCACACTGAATACTTGTTACGTGCCAGCACTGTGTTAAGCATTTATAAATTAAGAACTTAGGGTATATTCACTTATTTGTACTTCAAACAACATTGACGTAGGTTCTTTCTTCATTCTTAATTTACAAATGAGGGAAATAAGACACAGAGTGATTAGATACCATTCCTAGAGTCACAGTTCATAAGTGACGTTGGGTGCAAAGCCCTTCTGTCTGACTGTGTCCCTCTAGGCCACCCCAGTGAGATGCCACAGGAAGGCCAGGGGCTCATTCGATTTGTGTCACCGTCTCCACGCTGAGCTTAGGAATGGGCACATCTTCCCAGGGTCACACAAGAAATGTGTGGATTTCTGTATAAAACTAGGGTTTTGGTCAAAAGGGAGAAGAGGGAAATGGATGCTGTGTGGACAGTGTTTCTTACAAAATGAAGACTTGTTAACACCGTAAATGTCCACCACTAACAAAGGAAGAGTTAAAGAATTCCATATCACGAAGGTAAAATATGAGGAAACCACAAAAAAGTGAGGACAACATTGAACAATAAGAAAAATGCAGATACAGAAATGCAGAAAGAAAAATCAGAAAGCACTATAATTATAGTTATGCAAAATTATACATGCATATGAACAAGGAGAAAAATTGTGTGTTTATTTTTATTTTTAGATTTCCATTATTCCTGATTTATTATTGTTTGTATAGCAAAGAAAAAGAAAACCAGTAATCAAGATGAATTTTCCTGAAAACCTTCTCTAGACAAATGATCCAAATATAATATAGTCTGAGCAATAGCCCCTGAAAAACTGTAAGGAATGTTTATCCATACTGAAAATATTGATCCTCATAGAAAGCACACGATTTGTTATATTCCTCCTTGTTATCTTCTCTACTATAATTTCCTTACAGTGAAAATTTTCCTTGAATGCATTCATTCCTCAATTCCAGAGCCTGTCTCATTACACACTGACCTCAAAATTTAATCCATAATGTTTTCCCTGGCTGATACCATCCAATAGAGTTTATTTCTCTACCTCTATGTCCTACTAGAAATTTGGTATATGAGATATTTTACATTCATAGAGTTTATCATTAATGAAATACTATGAAATCTCAAATGTTATACAGTAACTATACCTGGATAAAAAACCACAGGTAAAATATTTCATATTGGGAGTAGTAGGAAAAAGTGGGTTTGGTAAGATTGCTTTCCTGGCATTTTAGCCTACTCATTGTAAATGTTTAAGTAAAAAATTAAAATCACAGTTTTCCTGTTCTTTGTTAAACCGTATGCATCTGTTAGCATATATGTGACCATGTGATGTGTGTGTATCAGGTTACTAATGTTTTACTTGTGTTTGCACCTGTGCCATATACAGATCTACTTGAATTATAACTAACTCATTGTGGCACTGTATTGTTTTCTTCCCTCCAATGCTTAAAACTCAATACAATCAGTAATGTCTGGTAGTATCTACACACTGATCAGGGTGCAAGTTGAATCGTGTCTATGCTAGACAAATGTTTTCAATTGCATAATATTTGACCTAAAAGATTCTTTACCTTTCAATATTGTTTGCCACAAAATGGTGACAGTGTCACAAAATACTCAACAGGATTTAAAAGAGAAATCCTCCTAACTAGGAAAAGCATAAGTTCACACATCTGGTTCAACATTTTCAAAACAAGGTTGATAAAATTATCCATTAACCAAACAAACTGTATATTTAGGAAAAAAGATTGTGAAAACAACTTAAAACATTATATGGTATATCTAATGCTTACAATATTTTTAAAAAGCAAAGCCCTATTCAAAAACACAAAAGCCTCAGAATGCCATTTAGAACCTCATTCAGGTAAGAGGGAAAAACATAGTCACTGGAATTAGAAACTTAGTAGAGAGGTTACACAGCAGATTGCATACAGCTGAAAAGTAGTGAATTGATGATCAATCTAGATGAACCCAGAAAACTAGAGAGACAAAAAGATGTAAAACATGAATAAGAAGTTAATAGACCCCAAGAAAGAACTTCATGTGTAACTGACTTAACAAGGTATAGAGCAGAATAAACTGGGGACAACCTATATACCAAAAGCTTATGGCTGAGAATTCACACTGAAGAATCACTGTAAATTACAGCAGGATAAAGAAAAAGTCCATCCTAGATAAATCACAGTGACACTGCAGGGTTCCAAAACAAAAAAGGACAGAGATTTTTAAAGCAGCCAGAGACAGAAGACATATTACTACAAAGGTGTGATAATTAAATCAACAGCATAATCTTTAACAGCAAAGATAGAAGCTAGAGAACCAGAGAAACATCTTCAAGAACAAGGACAAAACAAACACTTTCCATTTGAGATTTACCACCACCAGACCTCCCCTAAGTTGCAAAGAAGTACTTCAGGAAAACTGAAAATTATCCAGGAGAGAGTAAGACACAAGAAGGAATGGAGCAAAGAAATAAATAAAAGTAGATAAGATGGAGAAGATGTGGACTATACATACAATAATAATAAACAACAATACCAATATCAATAACAATAATAACTAACTACGGGGTCTAAAAGAAATAGAATTAAAATTTGGAACAAAAATATGTGCAAGACAATGTGGTTCACTGAAGTTTAAGATTATATTATTCATGAGGAGAGTGAGGAAAATTATTAACTTCACACATTGCCAACATAAACTTGTATATACTGTAAATAATAGAATCTATGGGTGAGCACCTGGTGGACTGATTGATGGCCTCTGATTTGTCACACCCCCTGAATCTGTAACTCTGGTGGTGCCCTACCCACTCATTTTGGCTTTGCCGTGTAATTTCTCTAGGCAGTGAGACAGCAGCAACTCTGACGAAAGCAAAACCTTTTAAAGGTGCTTAAATGTTTATTCTCACTTTCTCTCCCCTCCTCTTCTCCTTTTCCTCTCTCCCTTTCCTGTCTCCCTCTCTTACTTCCCTGTAGGTCCATGAGTACATGCATAAACTAACATGAAAATACACTCAGACTCGCCTGTTGGGAGAGAAGGGATTCAAGGAAAACAACAATTCATCCCCCAGAAAAATATTCAGGACCAGCCAGCTCCACGCCTTTCTCCCCTAGTAACCCCCCAGCTGACTAAGAAGCATGAGCAAGCCCAGGTGAGGTCATCTGAGACTAGCTTAGATCAGCAAACCCCTCACTCAGCTGACTTGTAAAGTCATGGAAAATAATAAATGTATGGTTTTTGGATCCAATAAGATTTAGGGGTAGTTTGTTATGCAGCAAAAGCTAACTGATACAACCACAAAAGCAAGGAGATAGAAAACCCTTCAAACTAACAGAAAGAACAGATTTAATGTGAACCAACATCTAAAGTTTAATGTGCATGTAATTTAAAATAAAGAAAAGAGAAAGGGGTAGATATTTGAAGTAAAGTGACCAAGAACTTCCCAAAATTTATGACAGATTAAAAAGCCACAGATCCAGGAAGCTGAGAATACTGAGCAGGATAAATAACAAAAATGTCACATGTAGACATGACATATTAAATCTTCAGAAAGTCAAAAATGTTCAAGAAATGGTCTCTTCAAGCATGTTAAAAGAAGTTCTTCAGGTAGAAGAACATGGGTTAGAAACTTTCATCTACATAAAGAAGAGCTTCCAAATATAAAATGGAATCTTTTAATTATCTTATTCTAAAGTGATCTAAAAGACAAACATTCAAAGTAATAGAGATGATGTATTGGCTCACTATAGTGTATGGATAAGTAAAATGAAAGCAATATCATAAGAAATAGGCAAAATTGGGAGTATTTAGTTATAAAGTGGCTGGAGTACATGTGAAGTTGTATAGGGTTACTTGAAGATGTTTTAGAATAGCTAAAGGTGTATAGTGTAAATTTTAGTACAAACACTAAATAATTTAAAGGAAGTATAATTGAGATATAGGAGATAAAATGGAATCAAACAAAATTTTCAGTTAAAGCAAGAGAAGGCAACGAGAGGGGAAGACTTAAAAGGAAACAGTAAGTGCAGTGAATAGAACATAGTTAGACATGGTAGATATTAATCCAATTATAACAATAGTCACTGTAAATGTGAATCATCTAAAAGACACAGATTGTCAGAGTGGATTTTTTTTTTAAAGATCCAATTATATGTTGTTTGCAAGAAACCCACTTTAAAAATAAGTCAACCAAGTTAAAATGAAGGGATGGAGAGAGATGTACCATGTTAATACTCAAACGAAGCAGGAATTGCTCTACTAAGACAAACTCACAACAGGGAACATTACCATGGATAAAGAAGGTCACTACATCATGATAAATAAGTTAATTCTCCAATATGACATAAGAATCCTACACATGTATGCACCCAGCAAGACAGTGTGGAAATAATTGGGAAAAAAACTCAACCGATAGGAGAAGTCGGTAAATCCCCCAACACAGCTGGGGACTTCAACACCTCTTTATCGGTATTGACAGATTGAACAGTCAGAAAATCAGTAAGGATGAAGAAAAACTTGAGCAATACTATCAATCAACTTGATCTGTCATTTATAGAATATTCAGTCTAAGAACAGCAGAATACACATGACTTCCAAACTGCCACAGATCACTCCCAGGATAGAGCATACTCTTGGCCATAAAACAAACAAAAGAATTTTTAAAAAATCATACATAATGCATTTTCAGACCAAGATGGAATTAAACTGGAAATCAATAACCTAAAGATAATGTAAAATTTCTAAATATTTGCAGATTATACAACACACTTTTAAATAACACATAGGTCAATGAGGAAGTCTGAAAAGAGATTTTAAAACATCTTAAACTAAATGAAAACACAAACTAAATTTGTACTGGATGCAGTGAGAACAGTCCTTAGAGGGAAATTTGCCCTATTAAATGCAAAGCTAACCATGGCCTTGACACACAGTCTAGCAATCACACTCCAAGATACTTGCCCAACTGGTTTGAAACCTTAGTTTCACACCACAATCTACATTAGTGATTAATAACCAGGATTAGAACTTCTACAAATCAATAAGAAAAAGACAAGCAAAGTGAAATGAGCTCCCAATAGGAAAATGAAGTATGTGACCAGGCAATTCACAGAAGCAAACAAATGGTACATACATTTGTTAAGAGGCTCAACCAGTGGCAAGGAAAAATGTGAATCAAAACCACACTGCGGAATCATTTCACATAGTCAGATTTACAAGAATAAATTTATAGAGAAATTTGATAGTACCAAGGGGCATTACAGAAGAACAGGAACCATGCTAATGTGACTATGCATCAATATAAGTACTTAGGAAATTTACTTACAACTCTTTCCTAAATCTGCAGGTGCACACCCCTTACCACAGGTCATCACTCCCCTAGGAAACTAAGATACATACCAAGAAAACTAGTGCCTCACTGTTCCCAGCAATATCTAATAAATGGAGTCAACAAAAATATCTACCAAGCAGAGAATGGATAGTCTTGTTATAATTCTTACAACAGGCTACAATATATAAGAGATGAAAAGGAACTTACGTATCAATGTAGATAAATCTCACAAAAATAATGGAGCAAATTCCAGAAGGATATATACAATATCTATACAAATTCCTATTTATATAATGTTTTAATATATATTTAAAGCAATAGGATATATTCTTTCGGAATAAACTGGCATTCATTTAAGCAAATAAATATATGGGTAAGATAATCACAAAATTCAGACAGTGGCTACTTCTGTGGGGAAAAGAACATGACGAGAAGTAGGGTGAGAACAAGGAGGACTTCGATTGTATTTGTAATATTTTTCTCTCTTAAGCTACTTTATGAGTATATGAATATTATGTTGGCTTTGTCATTTTTAAATCTAAATTTTTATTTAAAAAAGAACAAAAATTAAAAAAGCATATCATCTGGAATCAATGTGTGAATCCCAGCTCCATCATTACTGCGTGACTTTGAACCTGTTAGTTAACCTGTCTGAGCCTCATGATCTGTTGGAAAAATGATTACAATAATATCTAACTTGGAGTTACGGTGAGAGTTAATGCACTGTTGTTAACATATGTAAAGCACTTAGCATAAAGCCAAATACAGAAATCACTCCATAAATGGGAGCTACCTGCAAGTGCTCATCCCCTGGGGCGCTGTCTCTTGAGCCTAGTTATCACGGAATCAGGTCTGTATGGTAGTGCAGTCACAGTGTTCTCAAGGGGGTGCACACCAGTTACCAGAAAGTTTCTGGTGCTTTTAACACCTTGTCAATCATGTCACATGAAAAAGAAAAAGTAGTCAGTTATTGTGGGTACTAAACATTGCACCACATTTATGCAGGACTACTGACACTGAGTTAATTTATGACTAAATAAAGTTGTCAGAAAAATCCCACTTCTTTGCTAATTGCAAAATAAGCACTTCTCTACTCAAGAACTAATTCTAGACTAGCATTTAAGCAAAGTAGGTAAATGAGTTATTCATGGGCCTCAGAGGTTTTTAATAACTTTCTTCTTCTCCAATAAAGGGACATGTTGCTCTTGGGAGCACTTAAGCTGTGCATTAACAGGCAGCTTGCATTTTGATATTGCAGTGCATTTCCTACAGAAAAGAGAAAATAGATGTACCTTCTAAAGATAAGCAAGTCAACAAAGATTATTTCTGCTCTTTTAACCCAGTCCAGTCCCCCAAAATATCTTAGTGTAAAAGAGAAAAGTCCTTCACATGCCTTATCTATACTGCCAAATTATTTTGTCATTAAATGTCACTCCTACTTAAAAAATATGTTTTTCACTGTTGACTTGCCAGGCACCATGGCATTCTACCTGTTCTGGGCCCATCTAGTCACAAATTCATAAAAGTGGTGGAGAAAAAAATGTTTAATGAAAATGATCCCTTCTTTACCACAATGAAGTCAAACTCCATAGACAAAGACAGACTGTCTTGCTGACCGCTGGACAAACTGCATCACTATTATTTGCAAAAATCTTTTTCTCTCTTTACCTTTCCAGTGTTTTGGTCTTCCGGGAGAAAAGGAAACTGTCCTGAAAGAGTGTGGTTGGGTTAGAACACGAGCCAAACACTGATTAGAGGCAAGGTAATGTGCCCATGAGAAGACAGCCAAAAGGAGAGGGATGTCACCCCACGCGAGGCCCCACTACGCGCACCTCCGGTGGGAATGACACAACTTACTCCCCCGTACTTCTCATGTTTTGCTCTTGAGGGAAAATACCTCTGGTTTCAAGCCCTCACATCTGCCTCGTTTCCTTTCAGGCTATGAATCTACTCTCTTGTGGGGCAAAGATATACCAAACACTTAAAACAAAACCAGGATTGTCATGTTACTCTTAGGAAGAATACAGACAAAGGTACTGAATGGCAAAGAAGGACACGTTCTAAGGTGGAAGGCCACAGTGCCTGTCCATCCACCCAGTACGGCAACAGCTGAGATACAGAAGCAACTTCAGGTGACAGAACAACTGGAGGGAAACACAAGGGATCTTAAGTTCCTCTCTCAGTCCCAGACAGACTCAGTGGAATAAATTTAGTAAAGATAGACAAGACCTAGAAATCAGAATTAATAAGGCATATTTTATTATTTTTTTATTTTTTTATTTTTAATTTTGTTGTCATTGATCTACAATTACATGAAGAATATTATGGTTACTAGGCTCCCCCCTTCACCAAGTCCCCCCACACACCCCATTACAGTCACTGTCCATCAGCGTAGTCAGATGCTGTAGAATCACTACTTGTCTTCTCTGTGTTGCACACCCCTCCCCGTGCCCCCCACCATTATACATGCTAATCGTAATGCCCCCTTTCTTTTTCCCCACCCTTATCCCTCCCTTCCCACCCATCCTCCCCAGTCCCTTTCCCTTTGGTAACTGTTAGTCCATTCTTGGTTTCTGTGATTCTGCTGCTATTTTGTTCCTTCAGTCTTTCTTTGTTCCTGTAGTCTTTGGGTTTGAGGTGAGTCTCTTGTAAGCAGCATAGAGATGGATCTTGCTTTTTTATCCATTATATTATTCTGTGTCTTTTGATTGGTGCATTCAGTCCATTTACATTTAGGGTGATTACTGAAAGATATGTACTTATTGCCATTGCAGGCTTTAGATTCGTGGTTGCCAAATGTTCAAGGTTAGCCTCTTTAGTATCTTACTGTCTAACTTAACTCACTTATTGAGCTATTTTAGACACTGTCTGGTCATTCTTTACTTTTCTCCCTTCTTATTCCTCCTCCTCCATTCTTTATATGTTGGTTGTTTTATTCTGTGCTCTTTTGTGCTTCCTTTAACTGCTTTTGTGGATAGTTGATTTTATTTTTTGCCTTTAGTTAGTATTTGGTTGGTCTGCTTTCTTTGCTGTGATTTTATTTTCTCTGGTGACATCTATTTAGCCTTAGGAGTGCTCCCATCTAGAGCAGTCCCTCTAAAATACCCTGTAGAGGTGGTTTGTGGGAGGCAAATTCCCTCAACTTTTGCTTGTCTGGGAATTGTTTAATCCCTCCATCATATTTAAATGATAATCGTGCTGGATACAGTATCCTTGGTTCAAGGCCCTTCTGTTTCATTGCATTTAATATATCATGCCATTCTTTTCTGGCCTGTAAGGTTTCTGTCGAGAAGTCTGATGTTAGCCTGATGGGTTTTCCTTTATAGGTGACCTTTTTCTCTCTAGCTGCCTTTAAAACTCTGTCCTTATCCTTGATCTTTGCCATTTTAATTATTATGTGTCTTGGTGTTGTCCTCCTTGGATCCTTTCTGTTGGGAGTTCTGTGTATTTCCATGGTCTGATCAATTATTCCCTCCCCCAGTTTGGGGAAGTTTTCAGCAATTATTTCTTCAAATACTCTTTCTATTCCTTTTTCTCTCTCTTCTTCTTCTTCTGGTACCCCTGTAATGTGGATATTGTTCCTTTTGGATTGGTCACACAGTTCTCTCAATATTGTTTCATTCCTGGAGATCCTTTTATCTCTATGTCAGCTTCTATGCATTCCTGTTCTCTGGTTTCTACTCCATCCATTCTGCTTATAAATCCTTCCAGAGATTGTTTCATTTCTGTGATCTCCCTCTGTACTTCATCCCTTAGCTCTTGCATATTTCTCTGCAGCTCCATCAGTGTGGTTATGAGCTTTATTTTTAAATGTTTTTCAGAAACACTGGTTAGGTCTGTCTCCTTCTCAGGGTTTGCCTCTGTGATCTTGGTCTGTATCAATTTCTTCTGCCTTTTCACGGCAATAGATTTGTGGGAAGCTGGTGCGTGTGTTGGGTAAGAGAAAGTCCCTTCTTGCCAGTTTGTGGCCCTCCTCTCCTGGGAGAACAGCGACCTCTAGTGGCTTGTGCTGGGCAGCTGCGCGCAGACAGGGCTTCTGCTCCTGCCCGGCTGCTATGGAGTTAATCTCCGCTGTTGCTGTGGGCGTGGCCTGGCTCGGGCAGCTGCTCCAAAATGGTGGAGTCGCGTTGGAGCAGGAGCTGCTGGGAGGCTATTTATCTCCGTAAGGGGCCTCCCTGCTCCCTGCAGCCCAGGGGTTAGGGTGCCCAGAGATCCCGGATTCTCTACCTCTGGATTAAGTGTCCCACCCTGTCCCTTTAAGACTTCCAAAAAGCACTCGCTTTTCTTTGTCCCCAGGGCTCCGGCCTCCAGTGCCCACTCACTGTTCTTGCTGCCCTGTTTCCCTAGCATCCAGGACCCCCCGCACGCACTGTGTCTGCGCTCTGGCCCGGATGGCGGGGGCTGGGTGCTCGGCAGCCCTGGGCTCCGTCTCCCTCCCGCTCTGCCTGCTCTTCTCCCGCCGGGAGCTGGGGGGAGGGGCGCTCGGCTCCCGCGGGGCCGGGGCTTGTATCTTACCCCCTTCGCGAGGCGCTGGGTTCTCTCAGGTGTGGATGTGGTCTGGATATTGTCCTGTGTCCTCTGGTCTTTATTCTGGGAAGGGTTGTCTTTGTTATATTTTCATAGATATATGTTGTTTTGGGAGGAGATTTCCGCTGCTCTACTCACACCGCCGTCTTGGTTCTCTCTCTTAATAAGGCATATTTTATAGTTAAATATTTTAATCTAGTACTTTGGCAGTGGAGAATATATGTTCTTTTCAACTAAACATAGAACATTCATTAAAATCTACTAAATATATGCCCCCACACACACACACACAAAATCAAATTTAAAAATAGCTTAAAGATATTAATAAAAAAATTTACTTTGACCATATACAATAAGACCAAGACCTAATAACAAAAATTTTAAAGTGTCTTCTACTCACGATTTTTAAAAATGGTATTAACTCTTAGATCAAAGGGAAACACACAAATGAAATTACAAAATTTCTGGAAAATAATGACAATGAAACAGCTTTCTGAGCCTATGGGACACTGATGAAGCAACGCCCAGAGGGAAGAATTAAATACTTATAAAAGAAATAACAATTACTATTATTTAATAATAAAGGTGTACTTCAAAAAGAAAAAGATCAAAAAAACAACAAAAACAAATTTATAAAACAAAAGTTTGATAAAATAGAAAACATAAAAGTCAGAGAACTCAATCCACCCATCTAAACGTCGGATCTGTTCTTCACACAGCACGACAGAATAAATTCCAACTGAACTGGAGGTGTGAGTGTAAAGTAATTGTAACTACACAAGTCTTACAAGAACATGAACATATTCTTTAAAACTAATAAAGAAAAAAATTTCTAACAATGATTCAAAGTACAAAAGCCATTGAAAATAGATAGTAAATTTTACTATGTAAAATAAATATCATTAAATAAAAGCAGGCATTAAATGGTCAGTGACAAACTGAAGATGAAATTGTAGTTTTATCAAAAAGAGATTACATCCTCAATACATAAAATTTGAGGAGAACAACTTGTTAAAAAGTGGGAGGGGGGACACAAGCCCCCCAGTTCTGCGTGGAAGGAGCTTGGAAGATGCCACTCCATCGAACAAGTAAAAAGCTGAACAGACCAAAAAATCAGTAACTATTCTTGGGTCTGTAGGTGAGGCGAAGACAGGAGAGACCACTGCCCCAGGACGGGGCCAACAAGCAGGGGCTGGGCAGGTTCACCAGCGCACATGCACAAGTGGGCACCACTGTGGAAGCCAGAGCCAGTGTGGGGACACCCAGTCTGTGTTCAGTGTGGCCAAGTCTGAGACTTATAAGCTCCAGGGGGATCCCACCTTGGGGGAGCCCCACAATACTGTGAGGTTTCCCTCTAGGACTCTACCCAGGTCACCAGTAAGGATCAGAGAAAAGTCTCCCCTAGCCTCCAGCAGTGGGCAGAGGAAAAAGAATCATTTTGAAACTGGCCAGAGCACCCTTCTGAACAAGCCTGCCCGCAGGAGAAACTAGTCCACCGCAGCCCCGGCTCCTAGGGGGAATCAGAGCCTGCCTGACCTGGAGAAGGGGGACACCCAGCCCAGCTGACCCTGGCCATCTTCTCCCACCCGAGGGGTAGGGAAAAACTGAGACACACTTGAGAAGTTTACAGACCAGAGGCAAGGGCTCACTGCAGGCTGAGACCTGATCACCAACCTGGATTATCAGTCCCGTTATAGGCTTGCCCCCCCACTGCCACACACTCACCACAGCACCAGATTATTAAATCCTATTTACAGCAGTTCCTTTTACCCAGCACTTCATGTCTGGCTACCAGGGAAAAAATTACAAGGCAATACAGAAAAGCAAGTAACACAATTTGAAGAGACAGAGAAATGATCAGATCTAGAATTTAAAACAGCTGCAATTAAAATGCTCAGGGCGCCAATGGCTGGAGTGGACCACGTGCAAAAACAGGTGGGCAAGGTAAGCAGCAGGAGAGAGATGTTAAAAAAATAAAAAGGCAAAAAGAAATGCTACAGATAAAAAACATTGCCACAAATGAAGGATGCCTTTGATGGCTTAAGTCAACTGGACCTGGCTGAGAAAACAACCTCTGAGCTAAAGGATGTATCAACAGAATCCTCAAAAACTGAGAAGCAATGAAAACAAAGACTGAGAAAACAGAGCAGAGCATCCAAGAAGTGTGGGGTGACTACACACCATGTGACACACACACAACAGGAACCCCAGGAGGAGAAACAGAAAGGCGCAGAGCAAATATTTGAAACAATACTTACTGAAAATTTCCCCCAAATTAATGTCAGACACCAAACTATAGACCCAGGAAGCTCAGAGATCACCAACCAGTATGAAAACATCTAGGCACCTGTCTTGCCTGAGGGCTTCAGCCCCCGGCAAGTTCACTGTGGATTCAGTGAGACTGAGGAATGACAATGGATCGTTCTTGGGGTGAAAGGGTTTACACCCAGCTTCACTCCCCCAGGGGAGGGTGGAGCACTAGAATTGTCTTCACCCAGTAGCGTGCAGGTCTGTAACCCTTCTCCATCTCTGCCTCCACCCGGAGCACTGGGCGGGCCTCTTTATAACTCAGTCAGTACTAGCTCATTGCTAACGGGTGTGGGAGCAGTAGCCTAGCAGGAGGCCTGTTACATCATCAAGTAGTTTAGGGTCAGGTGGGGACCCCAGCCACAGGAGTTTCCATTTTCCCCACACCGAGTGAGACCAACTCCTGCAGGTAGAAGTGGCTTTTTCTACAGAGGAGAAGAAATTTATACTGTGAAGAACTCAGGAAAGCATTGTGCATATTAGCATAGTTCCATCAAGAAGTCAGATCTCCAAGTCTGTTTTCCTAATTAAAGAAAAGTACAGGTTTCTCCACACCATTAACTTTTTTCTGAATGTTACTGCCTAGTATACTATATGCTACATTATCAAGTCAGTTAGCTTGTATTTTGCAACATATGTCAGGAAAGTGTAAATCAAAATGCATTAAATCATTTAATATTCTATTTGAATAGGTAAGCTTTCCTTCCTAAATAGCAGAAGCTTTTCAGAATGCTTGACATAACCTCTCTGTTTTCCACTTGAAGAATAGTTTTTTTGTTAAGGAAAACGCTAGTACCAAAGAGCTCAATATTTAATCTTACATGCTGTTAATATAATAAAAGGGAAATTAAATGATTTATGTGACTAGCAGTGCATATGGAAAATAGGAAGCTGTGTGTTCAGGTAACAAGTAAGATACAGGATTTCATGCATGTACTTAACAGCAATACTTTCCACATTGAAAATAAATAAACAGCATAAGCTATTCCTGGGCACTCTGCAATTATGGTAAGTCATATGGAAAGATAAATAGTAATATGTTCCCCTTTCAGAAGGGAAACCGCTGTGTCTATTCTGAGTTGTTCCTAAGTTGTTATAGACGGTGGTTGACTCCTGGCCTCCTTTTCCTCTTCCTCTCCCCTTGTTGCTTTGATGTGTAAAGAGATGTTATCTCAGCAAGGAGTAAAGGGAAGGTAGGCTGTTTTGCTACTTGATAGCTACCTCAATAAAAACCTTTGGAGTCAGGAAGATTGTTCCTCGTGGGGAAAATAAGATGGAGGGATTTATAGTAAATTCAGTGTGCTTCCTATCACTCAGGTACAGTCAATATTTATATTTATGTTAATTCACATAGTTGTCATTGTAAGCTCTTGATTACACCCAGGATAGACCATGTTTGAGAAAGAAAATCCTTTAACAGTCCCCTTTCTGTCTATTGTTTTTTTCTGTACATCCATTTTTGCAATAGTTGTGAATGTAATACATACATATATATATATATATATATATTAGAACTATGTGAAATTGATATTTTTGTAGGTTAAAGAATGACCAAACATGTACATGAAATTCATCAAATGATTATATTTTTATATGGAAATAAATACTGAATAAAGGCTCATTACAATACTGTTAAACAGTGTTCCCAATTAATATTTGTCAAATAAATGATAAAATTATATAATTACTAGATGAAAGCCAATCCACATTTAGTAAATGGTTCAAATAATATCATTCCAAATTATTTTTGAAACACGAAGCTGAAGGCTCTGTTAGAGAGACAACATACTTATCATCACCTGCATTTCCTATACTGCCCAAATTATGTTTTCATTTTAGGATCTCAAAGTTAAAATTTCTTACAAATCCAGAAAGCAACAAATTCACTACTGCAAATCCCCAAAACCTGGTGACAGTAAATGCCTGCTCTTCTTTACCTGTTTCCAATGGTGGTGATAAGGGTAAACTTGTGGTAGAAATCTTTTTTTAACTGAAATTCTAAAGTATGTCCCCAAATAGGAAAACAAACAACAAATAAAGTGGCTTTCTGTGTAATAATCCTGTGCTTTTAAGCCTCCAGAGCACGCATTCTTAAGCCAAAATTGATTTTTTTTCCCCTAAAGATAAGGACGAATGTCCTGTAAGTTTTATGAAGGAAGTTGGTATATTCAGAGATGGAGAGTGACTTGCAGGTAAATTTAATTAAGTCTCCTGTTTCCAACAGATTATTTCTAGTCACCATGCCTCCCAAGATGGATAGACTTCTGCAAATGGACCAGAGAAAAATAATTTAACTTTGCTGCTCTAGGTTGTTAGATGAAGGCTAGAAAGTCTCAGCTTATTCTCTAGATTTCCATTTTCAAGTGCTACGTTACATTTTTTTCATCCCCCTTTATCTGATTTTTTAACATTAGGCAACATTCATCATGACAAGAAGCTAAGAAATCTTCATCATCTATTTTCCTCTATTATTTTCTTTAAAGCAGAAGTTGTACAGAGAAGCACTTTGTGAATGTTTCTGAAAGCACTTTTTTTTTAAAGCAGTGAGATGAATTTTAAGGAGGGGTCAAGGCCATTTGTTTCATCTACTGTTCAGATGAAACTCTGTTGGGGTAAGGGCAGGACTGGCCATCGCATACAGTGTCTCTCCCCCGCTCAGTGAGAAGTCCGGCTGACCATCCTATTGATTTACTGACTACCCACCATGGAGACATTTAATGAAGTTGGTAGTTCGAGAGGACAAGTCGTGGGTGTGTGCCACCAGACCGAGCACCTCCTGTGTGACTGTGTCAGCACCACCTCTGTCCTGAGATGATCTATGTCAACAGCACGTGAGACACAATTGATCTTGCAGGTAATAGATAACCCCAAAGTAATAGAATTCCAGAAAAGCAGGACAGAAATCACTTGAGTACCAGCTTCTAGCGCCTGGGATTGAAAACGAGATTTCATGTGAGCTGGCCTCATTCTAGTTTTCCAGACTATTTATATAATCTGCTATATTTTAAAATCTGAGTATGTTGATCAAAGAAAAAGCAATGGATTTGATTATACATAAACTGTGGCCATGCTAACACTGTACGTGAAATTGATGGACAGATTCTTAAAATCCTAGATGTAATTTTCCACCACATTTGACCAGCTAAATACACATATTATAAAGAGTTTTGGCAACAGTTTTCACTTCATTGTCGGTGTTTTTTTAAACACTGACAGAAAGAGGAAATCCTCAAAGAATGAAATCATTAGAGTAAGGTCTACTTGTATATTTTTAGACAATCAGAACAATTCTTTGAAGGCGGTTTGTGGTAATAATTTTATGCACGTTTCCTATATTGCCTGTGCCTGGAATCTGCCCTGATCTGCCTTCCTGGCGGGCTGCCCTCCTGTAAACACTGTAGGAATGAAATGCTGCCCCAAGGAATTGTGTTCGAGACTAGCCAGTCCACTAACGTGCATGCCACCGTGGCGGTCTGAGCTAGCGAAGCACCGCTTCACCAGATGCAAGAAGTCACCACTCAGTGAATCATGAGCCTTCGCCCTTCAGCTCCAGAAGCAATGAAGAGGATAAGCACATCGTGAGCACCTACTGATGCAAGCAGGGAGTTGGGCAATGAAAGCACTTAACCTCTTCCCTGCAGCAACAGTGCAGGTCTGGTGTTATTCTCCCGACTTTGCAGGTGAAATAAACAAGGTCCAATAGAAGGGAAGACTTGCCCCAAGACTCATGGTGAGCGGCATGTCCAGCACCCAGCACTTCACCAGAAGAGCTAAAATTCTAACTCATCCAGCATTCAGCCAGCTGAGTGTCCTCAAGTTGACAGCAGCCATCAGCTGAGTCCTGAGCAAAATAAAACAGGACAGAATAGCGTTTTCTGCAGAGAATGAGTGACTTATATTGTCACCTATCTTTTAAACCTGTTAACATGCCTCCCAAGAAGCTGCTCGCACCTGAACAAAAACTAGAGAAATAACAATAACAAGAGAAAGTGTGGAGTGCTGGGTTGACACGAAAACTAGAAAGAATGTTTAACTCTATTTTGAAAATGACTTCTAATCTATGCAACAAAATTCTATCTGTTGTTGGTGAATGGAGTGACTTCTGCTGTCCAATTATAAAAGCAGGAAGAAATGATATAAAAAAGCAGTTTGAAATAAAACTATGATATGGCATTCAGCACATGTAATATTATTCTAATGTAGAATTTCATAACTTTAATAGTACAAAATTAGTGTCTACTAACCATCACTAGATAAGTGACGAAGCATAGTTTAGACATCCCTTGGGAGGGGTTCCTAAATATTAGGAAAGCAGTGACAGCTTAAATACCCTGCTTTATTCATCTGCTTATTTATTCAGTCAGTCCACACACAGTTACTGAACACGAGCAGCTAAGGATGAATTAGTGAGAGTAGAACCGTAAAACATGGTCTCTGCCTTTATGGGCTGACTGACCCAGGGGTATCTAAATTCTATTATTTAAACGTTCATATAGAAAGAGTACCTTAACACCCTTCTATGTGCAAAATGCCCTGTCTTTTCATTAGAATGAGAAGGAGACGCGTACAGTGCCTACTTCAGCTCCCAGGTACTGGGGGCAAAGGGATGGAAATCAAATGGTAGCGGTTCAAGGAGCCAGCATGGGGGTGGTGTGGGCGGAAGACTAAAGCAGGCATAGACCATCCAGAGCAGGTGGCAGTCAGCAGGGGAACAGTCCCCCTTCAGCCAGAGCCACCACTGAGGCTGAGGACGGGCGTTCCGGGAAAGGGCCCAGCGGGGAGGCCGGATACCCGTTCTGGTCGCAGGACCAGGCTTGGGGGCAGCTGACCCGGCTCCTGGGCCTCAGCCTCTCCTCACCTGTGACCTAAGAGGATGTGGACGCCAGGACTTGTATGTCCACCGCAATGAATTTAAACAACATAAAATGTCATTTTCTGTTTTATTCTAAGAAAAATGCAACATAAATATGTCTAAGTGAAAATAATTTTTATCTGTAAGTCAGCAACTTAACTTTCCTTAATAAAGAGTTTCAGTGTTCCATACACATCATCATCATCTTCAAGTGCCTCATAAATACCTGTTTGCCAGCAACGATGGGCTGTGTGGTATTCAGAGGGCATCTTGGGAATTTATTATTTAGGGTGAAAACGATAAATAAGAGGCACATATGAGTCTATAGTCTCTTGAAAACTATATGTGAAAAGGAAAAGATTTAATTGACTCTTCTGAGATTTCATCAGAACTGTGCCTTCCAGAAAGGGTCTACCTCACGCTGGGTGGCACTGACCGTCACCTACCTGCTATGAGGTGAGGACTATTTCCAAATTCTACCTGTCACTATGGCTGAAATTGTAGCATTCCTGGTTTATTTCCCAGGTTAGGACATTATCTCTGGAGTTTCTCATCCAAGATACTAATTCCCCTCAGAGAGTTCACTGCAATAAGCCACAAGCTGAGAAGAGATCAAGGAGAGAAGGGGGAAGGCTTGTTGTGCATTTGGATGACGAGGGGGAAAGAAACTCAGTGGGAAGCAGGCTGCCTGGGGGAGGCTCTCCACAGAGAGAATCCTGGGTGACCAGGGGCCAAACAAAAGCACTCCATATTTGTGTGCCAGAAGGGAGATTTGGCTGGATCAGCAAAAGAAACACAGAGCAAGGCGGGGGGACACAGAAGACAGATTCCGTCCACTTTCTAATCCTTCCAAGGGTTGGTCCCGGGGCCAGAGGTTCGGCATCTTACCGGTGAGACGTGGATGCCTGAACTCTTCATCTTTGGTCCTGAAACATTTTAATTGTTTAGATATGTTCATGGACATGTCAAGAGTGGTTGGAATTAAATGAGATATTGCACATGAAATGATTTGTATCAACTCTAAAGTATGAAACAGATGTTAGTGTTTTTATCTGATAGAGCAAAGGGCACAGGGCTTTAGAGAATAAAGGGTAAGGGGAGTAGCTGTATAAATATATAAAATTGCATCTGGCAGCATAACCTAATTTAGCTCAAAAAGCAATTCTGCCCTTTCAATCATAACATCAAGCCCTCACTTCTGAACAGAAACATAGGTGCGTTTGGCGGAGAAAACTTTTTCCTGCCTGGACACAGCAGGGCAGTGACACAGCAGATCGGGCTCTTATCAGGGAAAGAGAAGGTCCCGGAGGCAGGTGAGCCCCACGGACCCAGAAGGCATCAGTTTCCCCTGAGAGAAGCCCCGCTCTGTTTCAGGTAGTGAAATGGTACCGAGCACATCCCAAGCGTCAGCTGGAGCTAACAGAGTCCTCGGAGGCCACTTGGGAAGCCGTCTGCGAAGGCCAGGGACTGCTGGCCCCCCTCTGAGCCTCCTGCTCATGGGTGACGAGCTGCACCATCATTATCTAGACACGGTGTCTGCAGTAACTGGGGATGATCCCAAAGCATCGTGGCTCCTGGAAGCCGCCCACAGGGCTGATGTCAGCGGTGGTCAAGCACCAGCTCTCCACGCCCAGGCATCTGCAATGGTCACATGAGGTCTTTTGAAGTCTCTGGATCACAAAAGCCGAATAAGCAGAAAGCAGGGCCAACTCAGACAGAGGAGAGAGAAATTCTGTGTATGAGTTCCTGACTGAAATCTCAATAATGACCCTGGCTTGTGGTCATGAACCTCGATTCCCCAGCAGGTCCGAGCATCAGATCATCTCAGTCTAGATTCGGGTTCCGCTTCCCAAACCACAACTCCATCCTCCATCCTATTCGCTCCATATTTTCTAATGTTTTTGTTTTGTGATAAAGTAGAAGGAACCCAGGTGTAAGCCCTGATTTCAGAGAGAAAATAGTTGGAGGGATTCCCCTGTGAACCCCTGTCCAGTCCACCGTCCCCCTGAGGATGTCTACATGAACTGCCATGGGGAGCATTAGGCCCCGACTGGAGAATCGCAGAGCTCGGAGGCCGCGCGGAGAAGTCGCAGCCCGAGGGTCGCTCTTCCTCGAAGTCCCGGCTTGCACGACTCATCTAGGCCCCAGAACAGAGCCGACCAGCCACCGAGGTCCTGTGCAGGGACCTCACAGAGTGGCCTGGGACAGCTCAGCCACACAGCGCCCAGGCCACGCACAGCCTTGCTCTGCAAACCGTAACAAAACAGAGTAAGCTTTTGAAGCGACAGAGACCAAGATGGAGACCCCTCCCCACACCACATCCTCTCTGTTGGCCGCAGAAGAATGAGAACAGAGGCGTCCCCGTGGAGCTTAGAGCCAGAAGCAGCTGGACTAGCTACTGTCACCTCTCTGTCACGACCCTCGCTGACCAGGCCCTGGTCAGCTGATAAAGCACTTTATATCTGTTAGACCGGCAGAAAGCAGAGAGCTGGTGATGCTGTAATGCTAAGTAAAGGCGGGAACACGGAGGTGTGGAGAATCCTCGTGCAGGAGGGCTCTTCTGGAGAACAATCAGGGACACACAGACACGTTCCTCACGCCCCATCCCCACAGACACACACACACGATTACAGACGTATCCCAAAGAAACGCTCACACTTCAAAGGACCTGGATGAGGACATTGTCTCCGTGTAAACTGGGGGCAGGAAATCAATGGCAATCTGAGTATCATAATCACAGGAGAGTAAATGGGAAAGTACAGTGGGCGCACACATTGACTTAAACAACAGAAATACACGCAGCAACATAAAGAGACCTTATACATATACGGGGATAAGAAGCAGACTGAAACAGATTGCTCAATACCATTTGCACGTCTTGAAAATACATGCAACAAAACCATCATATACATTGGGGAGCAATGACTGCTAACAGAAACATCCTCATTAAACACTCCAGAGGTCGTACATGAGGGAGGGGAGGAGAATAAAATCAGGAAATGCTTTTAAAAGAGAAGACAGAAGGGAGACAGTAAGAGAGGACCCTTATTTAGAATCATGAGGATGTGCCATAATTGAGAAATACGTTCAATGCATCATCTGTACCTGAGTCCAGACCACATGCCGTCTGTATGCTCTGACTCACATACACAGTGTTCCTCCTTTCTTGTCTCCTCTTCAGATCAACAGTCTTACATGATGTAAAACCACATGCCCATCACAGACCTTAGAAAAGGGAGGTGCAGGAGCAGACGGACCCCCTTTGCAGATCCACAGGGCTCCCTGCACCCGCTGAGATATCCAGATCCAAGCCCAAAATTCTTGTATAGCCTTTGTAAAAACCATTGCATTTTAAAGCTGGGAAAAACCTTAAATATCAATTGAGCTTCACATTTTACAGATGAGATGGCTTGACCTACAGGATGACAAGTGGCCCAGAGAAAATGCATGTGACATGACTCCAGCTAGGAGATTTTCCACTACACACCTGAGCCACACGCCACACAGTGTAGCACTAAACGACATTATCTTGTATAATTCGCTATTATGTCATTAATATTTTTGAGGGCAGTGGCAATGTCTAATTTACCTCCTTCGTTGTGTATGACTCAGGAAAAATTTATATCAATATAGAAGCTAATTTATTCCAAAATATTGATTAGCCTACCCTGCTATCAGCAAGGTTACAGGTTCAATAACAAGAGGAACAAACTATTTCTGTTCTGCCAATGTATTCTGCTATGAGATCTGGGTTCATAGCAAACCCTTCTAATAGTGGTTGAATCTACATTACCTCGGAGAATTAGTGCTATAATGAGGAACACAGCTGTCCAAGATGACTCCTGTTTCACCACAGTTCTCACCTAGGACACAGCAAATGAATTAAGCCATGACTCAAGGTGGAGTCCACCACTCTCTCTTTGCTGAACCCCTCGATCTACTATTGAACGAACCTCCCTGAAGCCCCCGCTGTATTGATTTCTCTGCAACCACCGCGCCACGCCACGGCGTGGGAGGCAGCAAAGCCTTTAAACGCTCTCCAGTAAATGTCGCTTTCATTCCCGCGCGCGCGATCTCGGCTCCTACCTCGGGCCTCTGCCGCGTCACTCAGCAGCCAGGAGGAACCCATCGCCTCGTTAATTTTTACTCAGCCCTCAATATGCAACTGCAGTTGAGCCCAGGAAACCTCCCTGCACCGTCACTACACACTAAAGAAATAATTCGTTAGCACATGTTTCATTCCCACCAGTCAAAGCTGTAGGAATTCAGCAACTGGTTCTTTTTCTTTTATCCCCACAGCACCTACAGAGTTCCTGACTCACCGTAGGAGCTCAACAAATGAGAAAAACTGATAAAAAAGTTCTAAGCTGTGCAAGATCCAGGGCCCAGTTAGCTTTTCTCTGATCCATTAACCAAGAGATGACCATTCAGAGGACAAGGCTGCCCTGTGGGGTCAGGCAGGGAACAGTCACAGCTCCGCCAGGTCCATGTGGGCAGGAGGGGTAAGCTGGTCACTGTCAGAACCCGGCAACGGCTGATGGATGTGGGTTAAGTGAGAGTGAGCAAGTCCTCAGGTGATGAGCCTGGGGGCAAAATGTCAGAGACCTAGGCAGGGTATTGGACCACAAGGAGTCAGAATATCAGGACTGGACATAATGCCGGTGACTGTGAGCCAGGAGCCAGGACTCCCCGTAAACCTCAGGGCAGGCACAGGCGCTAGTCTCTCTCTGAATCCGGGTGAACCCAAAACTCCAAGTTGGCAGCAGGTCAAAACGATGGTCAGTAAGCACACCAAAGACAGCATGAACAGGCTTTGAAATGACTTACACATAGCTCGACGTGAGTTCAGCAAGACAGGCCACATCCTGATGTTTATCTAAAGTGCATGATGCTGAGGCTCTTACAGAAACACAGCATAAGCAGAGCATCTTCGTATGAAATCCCCCAGCTTTATGTCCATGGGTATTCTACTATATGAGAACGTTATCATTCCAAACGTCTATATTCAAGATCTACAGAGGAAAATTGTTAAATGATTCAGAAGCAGTATACACCTTATATAAGCTTTCTGATATACTCCTAGTATATATAATTTGCATTCTCAAATGCCAAAACTGCTTATTCAAGTCAAATAATATTAAGTTTTTTAAATGCATCTTTATTTGTATATTCGAAAAAGATTTTCTTTATACCTTTTGAGTTAAATCTCTAGGTTTGTTTATCAGAGAAAGCTAGCTCAAAAGTGAAATAATAGCCTCTAAGGATATTCTCCAGTAACTTGCAAAGTGAGTCTTTTTGTGAAGTTGACATCTTCCTCTGTCATCTCAGTTTAAGCTTTGCTCGTGGGCCAGTCCTTTCTCCTAACCCTTGCACAAGGAAGCTTCTCACACAACTGCCAGAGGGCCCTGAGACTCTTCTAGAATGCTGAGAGTGATGTCCTTTCCGGGAAATATCTCGGAGAAGAAAACACCTCTCCATCAGTGTAGAATGTGGTAGCAGTGAAAAAAAATTGGTTTAGAAATTTTCCAGCATGGGTTTTTTAAGAGACGTGTCCAGAAGCCACGAGCAAGCCCCATTCCCCAGTAACAGTACTCTGAGGCCAAGGAGGAGCACGGGTGTCTCGCACTTTGATCCATGGTTTCACGCCTGTGAGAGCATCCTGCCAGCCCTCCAGCAGGGACCTTCACTTAGACTACAGATTACGGAGGACAGGTGACTGAAAACACAGCGTACGACGCTGGAACAGGCACTGGGTCATCAGACAGGGCAGGCGACAGAGCTCAGAGCAGAGGGTCAGTCAGATGGGCTGTGTCTCCCTCACTCTCACTGACTCGAACGGAATGCAGAGAGGCATAGAAGGGGCTTTGAGTTCTCTAAGAGATGGCGTCGGGGGGTGGCCCAGGCAGCATCCGACAGGATCGAGCGTTCCTTTTCCTTTTTGACTTGGACCTGCGATCACACACCAGCAAGTCACTCTCTGAGGGCAGTAGACGTTTGTTCATGATTCTAAAATTTTATTTCAGTAACAGCTCTGTCTAAGTGCAAGGTGGTAACCTAAATCAAATCATGAACTAGAAAAAAGGATATTAGTGAAAAAACTGGAGAAATTGGAATAAAATCTGGAGTTTAGTTAATAGTAACATACACATGTTGGGTCTTAATTCTTCCAAAGGTACCAGGGCAATAAAAGATGTTAACAAGGAACACGGGTACAGGGTGAGGGGGGATTCTACGCTTTTTCTGTAAGATTTTTGTAAATCTAAAATATTCAAAAATAAAATGTTTATTTAAAAGAGACTATGATGCCCCATTAATAGGGACAGTATTTGCCACACCACACAGAACTTATTCCACTCATGCTGCCTTTGAAATGTACGTGAAATACAGTAAATCTCCTAATAACTAAACTAATAACGCTAACTTATATTGGAAGAACAGATATTTATAAAGGAATCTGGAGATTCCATGATCTCATAATAATTCAAGCCATAGATGAAAGAGGATTCATAAAACGGGATAAAAATGCCAAGATATTCATATGGTTCTTGAAAGGATAACACATTCAGTTAATGGGGACTGTGAATTTCACATGCCTGTAAGAGAGCAACTTTTATAAAAGCAATTGAAACTCCTTTTCACTATGACATGCTAAAAAAGAGCAAATTACTCATTCAATTTAATTTAATCAAATTTTACTGACAGTGAGTGACCCACTGCTCTGACTTATGGTAGAGGGAATACATAAATATGAGAACATCATACTGAATTGTCATTGATTCGCAAAATCTACAAGGGTTTTTTTCACAGTCTATGTGTATGTCTTGAGCCACCAAAAGATTAAACTTAGTAAGTAAAAAAAGGAAATAACTATATAAAAATATATAAAATTAATACAGAAAAATCATATTTTATATTATGAGTTTGCTTTTTGAATATTCACCCAAATGAATTCCCAGTCTTTCTAAAGGCAAGGAAAAGTATATACTGAGATGTAATAGAGTGAAGACTGAAGGAGGCATAAGAACAGGGACAGGCACAGTAAACACCCCCCAGGAATGTCCTCATAGCCCCCCACTGACCATCCAACCCCCTGTCTGTGAGGGCCTGTCTGTAATCACTCTACACAGTCCACCTTGATACTATTTTAAAAAGCCACTCAGGACAGACACCCAGATGGCCTCCCCCAGCTGTACATTCAAACATTGAGCAGACCTTACTGCTGGAGAAGTTTCCCTTTAGTTTCCAAATTACTATGAAATACATGTAAGAAAGACAGAGAGGGTGTAATTAGTGTATTAGCATCTACAGTAGTCTATTCTTTGTTGGTGTAGTGCAAATCAGTCCCTCAGAGACTGATACTGGATGAAGGAATAAATAGAGTTTCTGGGACCTTGCCGAGAGTGCCAGGAATGGGAACAAACCAGTTTCTCCATACAATCCCCATTCTAACTCATCCCAACACATTGCAAGATGGACCAGCACATCTGTGAAGCCTTCCCTGAAACACCCAGTTTACTGTTCCTAACATCAAAGTGCCCCCTCATCCCACGTATGGGCTTATAAAAGACATAGACAACATTACAATAAAGTTAAATACGGCCGCCTTTATTGAGCTTTGGACAGACTACACTAAGACAACACGGTCTCTCTGTGGCATCTATATGGTATAAGCTGTATATTAATAAAATTTCACAGTGACACCCCAAAGCAGGTAGTCTCTTAGGCAAATATTGTCCCATAAACTACTTTTCCATATACCTTATAATATTCATGCAAGTTTATTTTAGTCCCTTTAAAATATTTTTTTTCACATTAAGGAAGTTGAGAAATTTACTTAGACACTAAAATTAGAAAATTACTTTGGATTTGCAATTCTAGTCATTGTTCTTCCCTTGTATTTCTTGGCAGACTCAGAAGACTTTGTAAAATTTAGTTCTACCTAAAGTTGACGAGATATTTTAGGCCACTGGAAGTGTCACTAATGTCACTTTCCAGGCCAGTTTCAAATTGGAAACACATTCACATTTTACACACAATTTTGTCGCACAATTACTCCTTGGTGAACTCACAGCAATTCCAATGGCATATATATTTTTTTAAGTAAGGTTATTTATGGGTACAACATGTGGCAATTTTTGACAGACCAAGTGAAAAATAGACTTGTTCAGAATGCTCATTTTTTTAATTAAAAAATGCTTAAAATGTCAATATTAATTTTATGTGGCAAACTGATAATTTTTAAGACATTACGAAATTGTCTTCATAGGTCCCAGATTAGTCAGTATTTTCTCTACTTTATCTATGAAAATGTGAGGTTAAAGTACATCATAAAGTGCAAAGTTAATGAAAAGCAGGAAAGAGAGCTTGTACTTTCAATTCCAGCTTAGTGTGACACCCATTAGACCTTTTCCATAAGAACAATGTAAATGTTTTCATTATAGTGAAATTTCTAGATTGTTAAATCATCTATTGCCTGAGTCACTGAAAGAAAAAACTTGATAAGCAAAAATAAACAACTATATAAAAAATTAGCACAGAAAGAAAAATAAGATTTTATTTTATGAATTTGCCTTTTAAATCTTTACACAAATGAATCCCGATATACCTAAAGGAAGGGGGAAAATGCATTAAGCAGAGTGATGTTCAGGGGAACAGTAAAAATAGTGATAACAGTGTAGGGAAAGAGAATAAATTTGGGAATTCACGGCTTCTTGGTCAAACCTGAGCATTTTTGTTAGGTGTATGTTTTTAACTTCACCTCGCGCCCACAGTTTCTCCCACTCACTGCTCAGTTTCATTGCTACCTGTGGGAATGTATGAGAAGATTTTTCTAAAACCAACTATTAAGTTTATGTTGTTTTGTCCTGGGTACAGAGCAGGATGCTCAGGGCCAGGACCCAGAGACTAGACACAGCCACTGAAGGAGCAGGAGCCGGGGGTGCTCAGAGGCAAATAGCAGCAATCCGGCAGGCCTGATTGGGGATGGATGGTACCCTGCGTCAGGAAACTGGGGGGGGATCCAGGCAGGCAAGAAGATAGCTGATCAGTATCAGGGAAGACCAGCAAGGGTAGCCAAGTTTCCTGAAAAGAGCAAGCAAAGGATGTGTAGGTAACGGGTTGATAATAATATCAGCAGGAGTTTGCCCTTGCATTTGTGGGGAGGCTGACAGCCTCTAGTTGGATCAGCAAGAACAGAACCAGGGTGAGTCTAGGACGTCCTTGGGTCCTGGGCAGGTTATCAAAGTGGGGAGCCGAGGGGAAGGGGAGAAGAACCCACTCCCCATGTTTCTTCTCTATGGGCACAAACTCTCACCTGCACAAGATAAATAAGTACTAGAGCTCAGCCGCACAGGACCAGGGCCGCAGTTCATGGCACTGTGTTGCTCTTAAACACTGAGAGACTGGATCAGATATTACATGGCCGCAGCACAATACAAACCAGACCAAAACAGACCTAGTCCCTAGATCCAGGGAACAAGACAGGAGGGTCTGGTCGCTGAGCAAGGCAAGTTCTGGCCACTGGACCCGCCACGGAAATTCAGAGCACGGGAGCAGCATAAATTAATGTGAAATTGAAAGAATTATCAGCCCAGGAAAGGGTCTGTAGCTGCTCCTTTATGTATTTTTTTTCTTTCTTTTTAACATCCACTTTCCCTGCCTCAGTTTCCTGTCAAAATAGGAACAACTCTGGTATTTTTCACACTCATACTTTAATTCTATGGGTGCATCTCTTAGGCATCTTCCATTGCAACCTTTTTGTTTCTGATCACAAACAGGGAGGCTTTGAACACGGTCAGAGAGCAGCCCAGTGGCAGGCAGGCCAGTGCCCCGAGCTGGGAAACCTGAGCTCTTCCTAAGCCTCACCTGACTTTCCCACGTCAGGCTTCTCTGAGGGTGGGAATGGCAGTTGCGACGTCCTTGTGCACCGAGGAAGCCTGAGAAGCCCCCCACCCTTGTCTCTCCATCTCCCTTTACCCTGGAGCCCCTCCCATCATTCAGCGTAAGTCATTCCCTCTTCCTCTTGAAGAAATCTCTTTACTTCTAATCATCCTTGACATGTCAGTTTAAATTTTACTCCTAACAGCATATTCTTGCCCTGCATCAATCTGCTGCCTCCATGATCCCTAAAGCCCTTTAGCATCGTCACACTGTTATGAACCCCTGTTTCCTTGCCATTTTCAGCTCCACTACGAACTTCAAGAAAACAGTGATCAGGTTTATTCCTTACGCAGTTCCAGCCCCAGCACCTGGACTAGATTCACCATTTATAAATAAGCATTCAACTCATGGTGGGAGGAGAAAATAACCACATAAGCTAAGCGTCTCAGGCATTCTCTCCCCCTTTACCTGTGACTCAGATCTGTCCTACAGTCCCACATGGACTTCTACGCAGCCCAAAGCATAGAATGCACGCCCGCAACCCCACAGCATCACAGTCCACATGTCTGCTGCCTCAGAGACTGGTGGGGCTGCTCAATCTCTCCATCTTATGCCACCATCCCAGAGCGAGCCAGGCCACCTCTTCCCAGGGATACTGGAACTCAAGCCAGCACTCTTACTCACCTTCAGAATGTGGGCAGCAGCTAGAGTCATACTTTGAAACCATTAGCAATATTCTTTACCTTGTCTTTAAAATCCTGGGATGGCTTCCCAATACTTGGAGAATAAAACCATCTCCTTTTTTAGCCCCTCGCACACGACGCCCCGTGCCTTCTCATCTCTTCCCCCCACGGACTCCGTTCAGGTCGCGAGCACCCCGGAAGAGTTCCTGCGCCACGACCTTCCCCCCACGGCCCCCTGCACGGAAGGCTCTGTCTCATTTTTAGAGCCTTGTCAGACCACATTCCCCAAAACTCCTGACCCCTCCCGATTATTCTCTTTCATGTCAACCTGCACAGTTCCTTCAGCCCAAGGATTATAGATGGAGCCAAGGCCTGTTTGCCTGTTTCTTTACCTTCTCCTCCTCTGCATGCTTCATGAGCACTGGAGTTTGCCTCTGATTTTTCTCCTCTGTCCCTACAGCTTGTGGTGTGGAGCCAATACTCCATATATTTGCTAAATAATTTGTTGAATAAAAAAATAAATAGGCAGGAACTCGATAACCATCATCTCAATCATCAATTGCTCCATCAAGAGCTCCTCTCTCAGCACCCCACCCTCACCCCGAAGCCCAGAAGTTCTTGCCGGAGACCCAGGAGGAAAATCCAAGGGTTTTTAGGAGCTGTGATGGAACAAAGAGTTAAGGGCCCTTGCAAGGAAATATGATGAAGGGAGTCCCCAAAGAGGGTGCTTTTTCACCCACTCAATGGGTGGCCATGTGGGGCTGCCCCAGAAATGAAGCAAAATGTGGTGAGGAGTTGAATAAATGACACTACATTGCAGACCGTTGTGTTCCTGTGGACCTCCAGGAGTGCCTGGCCTTACAGCTGGAGCGAAGTGCTCTCCGGGGTATGGGGGTCCCCCTGACCGCAGGCCTGTTCACAGCGGACTCCGCATTCTCCGCAGCGGCTGAATGCGCACGCCTCGGTCAGCACCTGCAGGGAGGGCCCAGGAACCTGCTCCCCAGGCTCCCTCGGGGATGTGGCACGCGGCCAACTTTGGAACTGCTAATACCTAATCTTTGTATCACTGACTTGGCCCCTGGATTTACATAACTAAAAGTCACTAAACCACGGATATTTCTGGCTTTTCCTTACATTGGAAGAAAAGTTCATTCAGGGGATATAGATTCATTTAGACCTGTAACAAGAGGTGATTTTTACTGTAGCTACAGTGAGAGACCTGAGTATTCAGACCCAGCTTGAGGAAAACGAACAACTGCCCCAGGTAGGCTGCCCACCAAAAGACACCACTTCTAAGACCCTTCTACCCCTCGGACCATGGGGTTTAGCTGCCAGCCAAAAATTCTACATTATGGTGCTGCATATTTTCTGCAGTTTGATCCTCTGGTGGGGAGGGTAACACTTCCTGGAAAGCTGAAGAGAACACTGAGTAAAAAAAAAAAAAAAAAAAAAAAAAATTTTTTTTACTCTAAAAATGGAGTGGCTGATTTATAAAATTACATACACATTATTGAAAGTTTCAGAGCATTGAATCTAGTAGTGTAAGCATTTCCATTCAGTTCCAACAGTAAACATTTTTTTTCCATGCATTCATCATTCTTTGTTAGAAAATCACTCTCTTTGTGATCAAATTACCTTTTTTCTTAAGTCAAGCTATAATCTCCTTTCCTCTCTTAAACTTCAATTTTTTCTCTTTTCCATATATGTTTCTAAGGATTTGGAAACTACTTTTTATTTTTCAGGACATCAGGCTTAGAGGCAAGGAACATTTGATGCATGCCTTCTCTTTGCCAGATGTTGCATTAGATGCTTAATACTTTGACATATCACAGAAGATTTGGTCTTAGCAAAAAACCAAGTGTAAGGGTCATATTTTTGGTAAATGAGAAAACTAAGGCTCAGCCAGAGTATATCACATGCCCGAGTTCATACAGTTAGTGTGTGAAAAAATCAGAATTCCTGAGCAGGTATTAGAGTGTTACATCTCTCACTCTTTCCACAACATGAGTAGTTGTCAAATTCTGTTCTGGGGACCTTTGCATTCCAAAGATACATTTTGGGGGGGGTTACAAATGCTAGGTACAAATCTCATTTGTTAGTGTTACTAATCAAATTGTGTAACATACTGGTGACCATCTGTTGACTGTACAGTGAAGTCCATTCATTTTTGTGACCTCCTCAAATTTTCTCTTAACATTTCTATGCCTACATTTAAACTTTGTATAAATGTGCTGATGGTTAAGAATACATTTTTTTCTGCACTGATCTTTTGTGGAACATAGCCACGCTCCTGCTCGCAAATTCCACAAGCAAGACACCAGTGTTGTACTCAGTTCAACGCCAAGCGACGTTTAGGAACATGTGGTGGATGCATTAGGCTATCGTGAGCCACAGTCTATTGTGAGATACGAAAGCAACACAGGGCAAATCCAACAGGAACTACCCAGTCCTGCAATTGACAGACTTGTTTATTGTACGTGTTGCATCCTGAATGACTGTTTTATTAAAAGGGAGTCAGCTGGACACTATTAGTGATTCTTGTTAGGAAGTTTGACTCACCTTTAATACTACAAGTAGTCTATATTCTTTTCAATCCTCCTGAGATTACACAAAAAGCTGCTTGAACACTTGCCATCTTTCACAACTACTTCTCTGTATTATTTGTGATTTTACCGATGCAGTTTATCCAAATCAAAACACAGAAATCAATAGGCTGCTGACACTGATGTTAGGATATAGCTGCTATCCTTCGCTTTTGAGTTCAATTTGTCACTCACTAACTCATTATTTGATCTTTACTGAATAAATGTTATCAATTTCAATTTCACAAAGGACATTCACTCAAAAGAAATAGCATTGTTATCTGTTCTATACTGTGGAATTTCCATTAGAATTTTCCTTAAGAAAAAGAATGCCTCTGGTTTGGAAATTTAACGATGAGTGTACTGAACCAAGTACTGCCACTGGAAACAAAGTCATGTCCTGCCATGAAAGCAAGAATGGAAGTGTATTTAATAAACAGACTACTTTGCAATTTTCCATTGTGACTAAGATAAACATACATTTCATTGTGTCCTGTTATTCTCCAAAGCCTTAACAGAAATACTGTGTTCTCAATAGCACATTTCATCTACAACACCCCTAAGAGAAAGGAGAGTTTTCATTAAAATGAGAATGAATTTATAAAATTGTATCACTTCAACCAATACAGCATCACATAATTCATTCTCTCCCTTATGCTATTTAAAGTCAGATATGAGGAAGCGCCTGTCATTGTCTACCCAACGCATTCAGGAATAAAGCAGTCCGGATCAGGGAGGTCTAGAATATTATGGACAAATATCTTCTTCCCAGGATAAAATATCATGGCATATTGTATTTTTTGTTTAATTCATTACACAGAATCTATGCTTCTCTCTGAAAGCTCAATCTCTGCACAGTTCCTTTATCTGTCAGATATGCGCGATGGCTCCCCCAGACCCCATCCCTCCACTTGCACCCGAATCCCATCCCCCCCCCACTTGCGAACACCACAGGGGCACCTTATTCTGTGTATCCATCCCTGCTCTCCGTTGGGTCTTTCTCATCAGGACAAAACATCCTTTTTTCATGTATTTCCCATACTTAAAAGAAACCTTCCTTAACCTCCACTTGCCCCAGTAGCAGCTACCTGGCTTTTTTTCTCCTCTTTATAGGTAAGCGCTTTGAAAGGGTGGTTTCTACTCCAATTTCTGTGGGTGCTGCTCCAGTTTCTCTCCTCTCCTGAATGCACTCAACTCAGCCTTGCATCACTGGCCCTCCTAGCTTATCGAGGTCACCAGTCACCTCCACATTTCAATCAGTGGCCGGCTGTCAGTCCTCACAGCCCCGTGTCTGACAGGCTGGCCACCCCCCCTTCCTACCCTTGGTCCCCAGGACGAGGGTGCCCCTTGGGTTTCTCCACCTGGGTGCAAGCTCGCTCTCAGGCCCCCCGGCTTCTTGCCCCTCCACCTCTTCCCTTACCATGTGATGCTGGAGCGCCCCAGAGATCCCGCTTTCTCTTTTCTTCCTTATAGTAACTCCCTGGGAGATCCCACTCAGTCATGACCTCAAACACCGTCTATGCACCAGGAACTCCCGAATCCGTATCTCCAGCCCTGACCTTCTGCCAAACACCAGACTTCTGCCCAGGCGCCTGGCTGGGATCTCCGTTTGTTGCTCGGTGAACTTACCAGCTCAACAAACCTACTCTGCCTGCACTTCTCCCCGTTTGCTTTGATGACAACTCCGGCTTTTTCAGTCGCTCGTGTTAAAATTCCTAGAGTCGCCCTTGCCTCCTCGGTCTCTCACGGCCTACATCCAAGTCTCAGGAAACCCGGTTGTCTTTACCTTCGACATGCACCTGCAGTCCAATCCCCTCTCACCTCTTCCGGCACCCCTTCCCTGACCCAGACCTCTGCCATCTGCCTCCCAAATCAATGCAATAGCCGCCTGGTGAGTCTCGTGGCTTCTGCCCTCGAGGGAGGAATCTCAGCAGAAACGCCGAATGACTGCATCAAAAGGCAGGCCAGGTCACATCACCCCCCAGGAGAGCGGCCCGGGGTTCTGGCCCCTGGCCCGCTCGGCCTCCCCTGCCTCTCTGCTCACCCGCCCTGCTTGGGCCCCGCCAGGCCTCTCCTGTTCCTCTGCAGGCCGGCCATGCTCACGCCACAGAGCCTCTGCTCTGCCGGCCCCGCGACGCTCCGCACGTGCCACCAGCTTCAAGTCCTCGCCCAAATGTCACCTAGTTGGGGCTGTCCCTTACCACCCTCTTGAGACTTGCCACCTGGAGCCCCTCCCGGCCATCTTCCTCTATTTAACTCTATTTTTTTCTTCTTTCCCTGGCACTTACCGTCTCCTAAAGTATGCTGTAAATGTTGGGACTTAGTTACTGTGTTCACAGTGCTTTGTGTCTACCCCCCTGGAGAACGCGAGCCGCCTGGAGGGGGAGATGGTCTTCGGGTCTGTCTTGTAATGGATAATGGATCATGAGCCCCTAGAACAGGCAGCAACCCAGGACAGGTGCTTGGCGAATGTTTGCTGACAAAATGAACTTCCCTCACAAGGGACTCAGCAACATAATTCTTGATGCATTGGAAGAAAAATGACATGATCTTTAGATCACCGTAAGCAACCATTATACCTATATTGTTTAAATCAGTTTTCAACTCAGTGATTTTGCCTCCCTACCACCTCCAAGCATTTTGATCATCACAGCTGGGAGGCTGCTCCTGAGGTCTAGTGAATAAGGTCAGGGGTCAGGGGTCAGGGATACTGCTGGATGCTCCACTATGCACAGGACAGCACCCCCCCACACACCCCCGCAACAAAGAACCATCTGGCCCAAAATGTCAGTAGCCCTGAGGTTGAGTGAGAAACCCTTGTTTACACTGGGTTTCTGAGATATCCAAAAAGGCAGAAGTTATTCAAGAACTAAATATTGGAGATATCTTACTGTACCCAAAGATGGATTACTCTGCACAATAATAAATATTTCATTAGGTATTTTATTGTGCCCAAAGATTTATTACAGCGGATCTTTTCTTATACTCTACATATTTAATAGGACCACAGGCAATTCTGTTCTGGTATTTATAGTAAACCAAGTCCCCAAAGAGATTTAACAATGTTTCAGTGTTCACATAGCCAGTTAACAGAAGAGCCATGATAAAGTTTTTAGATCAAAAAGCAAAAAGTAAATAAACAAAAAAATTCAAGAGATCTAAAGACAAAATAAACACAAGAAAAGAAAGCTAATGGAGAGGATGCCTGCCCTGGAGCTGATATGCTTTGCTTTCAGAGATGATTTTTAATTACTTATTTTCTGTAAAATGATCCTAGACCATAAGACTTTTCAACATGCTTACTGGTGGTTTTAAAGGAACTGAAAAAAAAAAAAATGGGCCTGGCCCCGATCTAACACAACAATGACTGAAGACCATCAGCAATAAAAACCATCAAGGCCCCCTTGTCTCTACCGACCACCCCTCACTGCTTCCCCGCTAAGAAGACGGCACTTCCACCAGCCCTACCAGGGGTCTGCACACGTAGAAAGAGCCCTCAACCCACAGTGCACGATAAAAGGCTTAGCCTAAGGTATTGTCGGGTGATAAGCAGAGTGTATCAGAGCAGGTTCGCACAGCTGCTAAGAGCTGCTGCACACCTCTCTCCCCAGTTCCGTGGTACTTTTCCAGCTTTTGCAAGAGTATTTACACCATGGAAACTGGCAGATTCAGCAAATCAGCTCCTGCCCCCATTGCTGACTGTTAAAAATGTAACAGCATATCTCTAGTTGTACCTAATATGGTTCCACTGGATCTGTCAAAGCCTTGGTTCCCCAAATCTAATTTGGAAGATTCCCGTTAGTTCTGAAGGTTGCTCTAGCAAGTAGGGCAACCCCACTTGAGAGAATCAGCTCGGGGTTTAAAGGTGTGCAGGCAGGAGTTGAACACCAGCCTTGGGTAGACTGTTTAGTTTTTCTTAATCCAATTCTTCTCGTTTGAGAGGTACAGATATTAATACATCGAGCAGAGACTTACTTGTGAACATTAAATGAAATATGTAAAGTTCTGAGTTCAGAGGCTGGCAAGTTACATGGATGATGAGCTGAATACCTAAGCCCTTATCTTGTCTGCCTGTCTGAACACAGTTAGTATTGCTGGGCTTGGAATGCATCAACAGTCAATGTCATTCATTTTCTTCTCTGACTTCCTCTAAGTCAGTAAGTTGGAAAAGATGTGGGACAGGCCAAGGGAGAAATAAGGTGTTGAAATTAATCACTAATGATTTAGAATTCATTCATAAAAGTATGATTATATGTAATTAGGGGAAATTTTCAGAGTTTTAGTGAAACCATCATTCATAGCAAGGTTCAAGTGGTTCATCTGCAGTCCATGTTACCCCCAAGGTTGGTGGTTTAATTTGCACTGACCAGTACAAAAGGAAATCACAGGCCAACTTGTTCAAAAATCACTGAGAATTTCAAGACAGTGACAGGGCAGTGTCAAGGCGCGGGTGGGGCCTTCAGGGCAAGGGCCTGCATGACGCACTGGTGGGGCGCAGCAAGGCAGCCCCGGCACTGCTCTCGCCCTTCACTGCATCTCCCTCCACCGCTCCCACACACACACACATGGTCATACCCTTTCGCTTTGTGCCTTCTGATGCCTGGTAAAGTCTGCGCCAGCTTCTAGCACAGGTGGCTTGACAAGGATGTCAGTGCTGGGGGGAAAGGGACAGAATCATAGCCTGTGGTCATTCGCCCATGGCGCTCCTTCTGGGTGGACTGATTCACTTCAGAGACAACGTACAGGTTAGAAGTTTGCTTGAAGAGCCCAGGAGTTAAATGGTCATCAGCGAAGGAGAGGAAAGTGAATTGGATGGCTTCACTTCACACTGGGGATATTTCGCCCCAGTGATCAATGTTGGCGTTCTGGAGTGAAAGGACATCTTCTCTCCTGTACTAACCTGGATGCTATTTGCTGTCCTATACATCCCCCCTTTTTCTTTTAATCTCTGTGTAGAGTGTTGCCCTTCCATGATTTCATCTTTCATCTGTTACGTTTTGACATGATTGATTAAGTTACACTGTTAGTTACCTTGAAGTCATGGAACTGTACCCTAGTCACATTGATTGACCTGGGCACCCTGATCCACACGGGCACAAACCATCTCTTAAGGAAGGAGTAACTTCATAGATACCTGCTATGCAGAGACCTGGGCACTTGTTTGGAGAGAAAACAGACCTGTGTCAGTTTATAAATAAATTCAGACAAGTTAACATCTCTAAGCCTCAAAATCCTCATCTGTAAAACAAATAATAATGCTTACTTTCTGAGTTTTGTCAAAAAAGATAATGAAATAATGTTTGTGAAATACAAGGATTGGCCCGGAGCAAGGGCTCAACACTGAACAGATACAGTCATCCATATTTTCGAACAGTTTGCACTGCGTTTCTACTAACCCCACTCTTCCCAGCTGGCCTTCGTAATCCTTTGTTTCCCAATAGGGGAAACACCTCCACAGCCTCTGTGACGTGATGCACATTTCAGTGTGAACCGTAAGTCAGCACGTGTACAAAAGCAAAGACAGGCGGCCTTACCAAGGCTTCATACTCTTCATAAGCTCCCATGGAATGAATTATACATCCACAAATTCATAGCTAATTATAGCTTTTTGCTTTGCCGGTTACTGCAATGCCTTGTGCTATTTTCTCACCCTGCAAATGTTACTCAGTTGAACCCATCAGTTCACGAAAACAAATTCAGCATATCCCCTTGTCATGTTTGATAGAAATCAACCGTACCATGAAATTCTGCTTTGTTTAAGCTCAAGATAGTTACTCGTGTAGACCATGCAAACTTTGGCCTTTTAACTCCAAGACCATTTTTCATTATATTTCCTTTGTTAGAAGGATCCGTTTGTGTATGATTCAGTGTGGCTTTCTTAAACCTTTACAGTTGGTAGCTTAATGTATTTTTGTTTTATTTCGAGTACAAAGACTGTATTATGCTATGCCTGGCATCGATGCTAGTTAGCATGCCAGCTACATAATTTCGTTCTCTGCAGTATGTCAGTATTTGAGTGCCTGAGGCTCAACAGGTGGTGCTAGATAAAGGTTCTGGCAAATCAAATAGGTAATGTGGTTATTTCCTTTGTCAAATTATAATTTAAAACAGAGGCTGTGTAAAATGAGACTTACGTTTTCCTGTTTGAAAAAGGACTCAACTTCCAGTACAAATTATTTTCTGTAACAAAGACACATTCCTAAGGAAGTGTATTTCTGCATAAATGTGCACCGCCTTCTCGTCGCCAGCTTCCTGGGTCTGTCACCCGGAAGTGTAAGTATTGCTACGTAAGACTGTGGCTTCTCCACCTTTCTGTGAGTCCACGCCAGAAATTTCACAGAAAATGTAAAGTTTATTATCCCTTACCTTATAGACTGTTAATTTTACTTTGAATATTTTACTTAAATCACCTGCTTTAAAAAAGTGTTGTTTGTATGCTATGGTATCATGCAGTCCCTGTTACAGCAGAGGAAAGGCCCATGTTTCCATCACCAAGAAACTGGAAAAACCCTTAACCCAAGAGTCAGCATTCTCTCCTGGAGTCTAACATCCAGCCCCACCAGGTGCCAGGCACTGCCAGGCAGTGGGGGACGCGTGCACCTGACCGTGTCTCTGAAAGTCCCCCCGAAGAAGCCAGCTCACGTGTGCTCAATGCCATTCCAGAAGATCACACCAGACAGTGGCTAAATGCCGCCCCTGTTCCCAAGGAGAGGCCACCGGTGTCTTCCTGGAGGCCGGAGGCCATTTAATATTCTGGTTTGAGGCTTATTGTGTTAGACAAGGAACCTATTACATAGTTCTTATATTTGAACAAAATCTGATACAATAATAGTAATTCATTTATCTGTGCCCATATAGTAGATTATCTGAAGAAAAATCAAAGCAAATAAAAAATATTCATCTAAACTTCTTATTTCTGTATTATTATCTTGGAGACTCCTGGATATTTGACATCATATAGATATGACACATAGAAGATACTGAATGAAGGTTTTCCAGGAATTGAATTAAACTTCAACAGGGAGAATCTGATTTTTTGCCTTTCAAATAAAATTTCCTTTATGCCCCAGAGTAAGAGTTATCTCATTTAAATATATTTTGATTATCTCTAAGTAGATCAATTTCCTTCTGTCTTCATGTAACTCTCATGAATTATTGTGTATAAATATTCTTGAGTTCTAAGATAAAGTTATATGGTTTTGACATAATACACAGCCTCTATACTGCATATTTATTGGGCTTTATTTACAAAGATTATGTCTACATCTATCTATAATTCAACAGAAAATCAGGTTTCAGGACTGAAGGCTAAAGATAATTAAATTTTGTAAGGATTTGAAATGAAAGTCTAAGCAAATCAAATGTATATCACACATGAAACATTAATTAGATCATGCTTCTGGTCTAACACCACTATTACCACCAGTCTGGGCAAATGGGAAAATAATTTCTCTATCAGTTCTTATATCCATAAACATGGTGTATGGACTGGAATCAGTGATTTCCAAAGGTTTCAAAGCAGTATCTCTCCTTCTTCAAGCAAAAAGATTTAAAAAGCAGAAGGTGCACACCAAATACAGACCATGTGGGCAGTGCCCTCTGCCCTCTCACTTCTCCCACGCGGGCCCCATTCCAGGCCCCAGCTCTGGGAAACACCAAGGATATATGGAGGGTTCCAAGGCCTAGTGAATCAGCCAATCTCTGCAGTGCCACAGCTCTAGGTTACATAACACAGCTCATTTCATAAAACACAGAGTGTCTCACTGCATCTTACATCCCTCTCAATCCTCTGAAAGAAGGTGGGTGGCTATCATTTTTATTTTAGGAATAAGGAAGTTGAACCTCATAAACATCTCCAAGCCAGAATCTCCTGGTATTCTGTTTGCCACTTAAGACCCCTTTCTAAACAGCACAGTGTCAAAGGTTTCAATGCTTTATGTTTTTTGCAAGTTTTAAATAGGCTTCTCCAATGCTGGCCGCAAGAATGAAGATGAAACTTTACAGAATCTTGGAAAGAAACAGCACACAGATTACAGAATTCAGTAGGCTGACAGGACCCTTTGCTGTTTAGTGTTGCACTAAGAAACAGGTGCTAGGATTCATGACGCTCACTATCCTGATGGGGTGTCTGATCCAGAGATTTGGGTTGTAGCTGTTTTGTACTGAAGGTGTTTAACACCATATTACCCCCACTGCATTAGGGAGGTAATATATTATGCATTATTATATTTATAAATTTTTTTTTTTTTTTGCAGCTTTCCAAGTCCACTTTATTGAGTGCTGTAGCATTTACACAGGTCAAGGGGAGACAGGCTGTGGCTGAATAGGCCCCTCTTGGGGGTTTCTGCTGGGGAGGGGTGAGGACTCCCAAGGGAGTCCAATGGGCCAAAGTTCTTGTCCTGCTGTCTCAGCTGCTGGTGTGACAGCAAAGAGGAAAATGGGTTACAATGTATTGTATCTGCATAGGAGTGGATCTAATATACAATGTATTACAAGATGTCAGCTCTCTCCAAATTTATTTACAACCAATAAAATAAAATTCTGATTAAAATTCCAACAGGATGTCTTTTAAACTTAATAAAATTATTTTAAATGTTAACTGAAAAAATAATGGGTGACAATAGTTATAAAACTTTGGGGGGAAAAAGGAAAGAACACAGAAATTTTAGTGTAAAGAGTTAACATATTATGCACTAAATTAAAACAGGGATGTACTAGTTCAGGAGGAAGGTAGATGAATAGAAGAGAATAGAAAATTCTATAAATAGAGAAAAGCAGCAGCTCTTAAAACGTGGTTCAAGGACCCCTGGAGGTTTCTGAGACCCTATGAAAGGCCCTCAAGGTCCTCCCTTTCCCAACTGTCTATGTAAGACTTGATTTTCTTCATATTCTTCCAGGAAAACAAGATATCACAACAGACTGACTGAGAAAGAAGATATAACAGTCCAGTCGTCTTCCATGAGGCCAGACAGTAATAAGACATTCATAAAATAGTAAGACATTGCCACTTTTCTCACTAGTTGTTTTCCTTTCATAAAAATATACCATTCATATTAACATGCAATAGCCTTACTATTTTTAACAAATTAATAAACTGTTTCTTAGTTTTGATTTCTAATATGATATATATCAATAGATGTGACTCACATAAACAAAAGCTCTTTGAGATCCTCAAAAAATGGCGAAGTGCAAAAGCATCTACAGCCAAGAACTTCAAGAGCTGCTGGCCTAAATAATAAATCAAAGTTTAATACATCACAAAGACAACATATCAGACTACAGTTGACCCTTGAACAATACAGTTTTGAACTGCATGGATCCACTTCTATGCAGATTTTTTTCAATATCTTTGGAGATTTGCAACCATTTGAACATAACATTTAACACAGTATCTGATACATATAACATATAAAATATGTGTTAATCAACTGCTTATCTTAATGATAAGGCTTCCAGTCAGCAGTAGGCTACAATAGCTAACTTTTGGGGGAGTCAAGAGTTAAACACAAATTTTCAATTGTGCAGGGGGCAAGGGTTGGTGTCCCTCAACCCATCATCAGCCAAGGGTCAGCTGCAGCAGGGAAAGGATAAAGCATTTAATCTTGTTGGCACAAGGAGCCAATAATTTGGGGGAAATGTGTCTCTGTGGCTAAAAAGAACCAAAAGAACTTTCTGGAAAGGATATGCTCAATTGGAGGTGCTCTTGAGTGGGAGAATTAGCTCAAATGGGGAAAACTGGAGGTGCTCTCTCAACTCCTGGCTGAATGGCAGTTGGATAGTTAACATTCAAAGACTTCCTCATTTTAAATCTGTTTCCACACATGGATCCAATTCCCATCTATGGTTTAAGTGACTATCAAGTTATAATACGTCCCCTTGTAGTTCACAACATTTGGTGTTTTCAAAGTTTTCTCTTAATTTCCAGCCCTGAGGTCCCACCGCCGTGGGCTGATGAGAAATGCTAGCTCAGTCACGCCTGTGGCTCCCCGTTTCCTCCCCGGGTCCCACAACGTCCTCCCGCACTGGGCGCCCAGGGGACAGGCACGGGGGCCCTCGGGTCAGCGCCTTTGGGCCACTCCACGAGGCTGGGAGCCACTGACCATTCCTCTCGGACGTCCAGCTACGTTCCCAGGAAGCTGCTGGGGCCGCTCACCAGGGCCCACAGGTCTGTAAGACCTCCTCTCGGACCCATCCTGGTGTAATAACCATCGTTTATTTTCTGTATTTAATGCTTTGCATCCTTTTATAGGCCACACTCCTGTTCACCACCATGGACCCCAGTGTGTCATGCCCTTTTGAGGGGTGTGCAGCCATTATTATACAATAACCAAGCACATTCCCACACGCCGTAGGTCAGTCACCCAGAAGCAGGGGGCTTCCCTGTCCCCACTTCTCCCAGCAACTGCGCTCAAGACCTGAGCTCACCGTCCTGCCTGTTCACCTCGCCTCGATGGCTTCCCCATGCCGCCCCGTGTGGGCGTTTCACTCCTCCCGCCTCTAGGGAACTGTGAGTATCACAAACTTCTTCCTCCACGACAGTCATGTCTCTGCGTGTTGTACACCCCTAACAAACAGACCCCGAGGACCACCTCACACCAGGGAGTCTCCTGGAACAGCCTGGAAGTCCTGCCTGTCTTCACGGTCCCCCTGGAAGCACCCAGGCGTTTCCCACCACTCACCTTGTATGGAAAGGAAGTCACATCTGACACCTGGCTCCTTTGTCATCGCGGAGCCTGAGACCAGTGGTCTTATGCCCACCGTTTCTGCCTTCATCTTTGGATGTTGGGGTCTCACGGACCTGACAGCTTTACCAGCTCGGGGCAGTCTTGTTTCTTCCGGCCCCCCTTCCATGTTCATGGGCCTTATTACCCAAAAGCAAACCTCCATCGCTTCCAGCTGTCCTTGTTAGCCAGGCAGCTCTTCAGCCCCATCTTGACTCACACATCGTATTTACTGGGCATCTACTAAGTCCAGGCATTGCACCAGCACTGGGTATCTACCAGTGAAACAGACTTTGTCCTCCCCTGTGGCAAGGTCCCAAATTCCCAATTGTGAGCTCCAAGATATAATCTTCCCCCGTCCCCACCCTGGCTCCCCGCCCTGTGATGCCCCCTGGTTATTTGCGTGAACTTTTGCGATGGTGCACACACCTGTTTGGGTCCAACATTCCATGTTTTCCTAGCCACAAAGGTAATGACAGTTTCTGGTCTTGACAACACTGTGCCTCCCCGTCACACTGGAGAGAACTGACTTGGCCAAGCAGAAGCCCTACATGTGACAGGAAGAGGAGATACCCTGTATTTGGAGAGAGTGAGAAAGATTTAGAACCTCAACTTCAAAGAATAGAGTAGGAAATTTATAGGGACTGGAAGCTTAGCTGCCACTGGAAATATGACATATAAATGTACTCTGCAGTACAGTTTAATTTATTTATCTTGACTTCTTTCTGGCTTAACCCAAGTTGGGGACTGGTATGTGGAGGGGTGACAGGGAGCAAAATGAATGAAAAAGTGACATTTATTGAACTCCAGTTATATCACAGTTTTTGCTTCACTTAACACAGCATCCCAATGAGATAGATATTACTGTCCCATTTCATATAAGAAAATATAAAAATTAAGTAATTTACCCAAGATCACATAGGGAGTAACTGGTTACTTTAAATACCTGGGATTAACTTAAATCTAGGTGTGAAAATGATGATGTATCATTTAAGACACTTTCCATCGCTTCAAACATGTGGATATTCTATGTGAAATTTCACATTCCTGATCCAAGTATTTTCACGTTAGAACTGTAACATCAAACATTTTAACGGTATCAATTCTTCCAATCCATGAACATGGAATATTTTTCCATTTATGTTTGTCTACTTCAATATATTTCTTCAATGTCTTATCATTTTGAGAGTACAAATCTTTTACTTCTTGGTTACAGTTATTCCCAGATATTTGATCCCTTTAATGCAATTATAAATGGGATTTTTCTTAATTTCTTTTTCTGATAGTTAATTGTTAGTGTACAAAAATGGAACAGGTTTTTATAGATTCATTTTGTACCCTGTGACTTTACTGAATTCATTTATTTAGTTCTAACCATTTCTTGGGTTTCCAATGTATAAAACCATATTCACAAATAATGACAGTTTTACTTTCTCTTTTCCAATTTCAATGCCTTTTATTTCTTTTTCCTGTTTAATTGCTCTGGTTAGGACTTCCAATATGATGTTGAATAAAAGCAGAGGGTGGGAATCCCTTTCTTGTTCCTGATCTTAGAGGAAAACTTTTCAGTTTTTGGCCATTGAGTATGATGTTCACTGAGGGCTTGTCATGTATGGCCTTTGCTATGTGGAGGTATGTTCCCTCTATATCCACTTTGCTGAGAGGTTTTATTGTAAATGGATGTTGGATTTTGTCAAATGCTTTTTGTTCATCTACTGAGTTGATTATATGATTAATATCCTTTATTTTGTTACTGTGATGCATTACACTGATTGACTTGTGTATGATGAATCATTCCTGCAATCCCACAATAAATCCCATTTGGTCATCATAAATGGTTCTTTTAATGTATTTTTTTATTTGGTTTGCTAATATTTTGTGTCTATGTTCATCAAGTATATTGGCTTTATTTCATTTTTTCTTTTTTTGTGTCTGGTGTTCTTGCCTGGTTTGGTATCAAGAGAATGCTGGCCTTGTAAAATGAGTTTGAAAGTATTCAAGGTATAATTGGCATATGATTTTCATTGCAGTCTTTTATAACCCTTTGTATTATTACTGTGGTGTCAGTTGTATCTTTTTTTTTTCATTTCTGACTTTATTTATCTGAGATTTCTTTTTTTCTTAGTGAGTCTAGCTAAAATTTGTCAATTTTGTTTATCTTTTCAAGAACCAGCTCTTCGTTTCATTGTTCTTTTCTATTGTGCTTTTAATCTTTATTTCATTTATTTCCACTATGATATTTGTTATTTTCTTTCTTCTACTAACTTTGGGCTTCATTGCTCTTCTTTTCCTAGTTCCTCTGAGTGTAAATTAGATGCTTTACCTGAGATTTTTCTTTCTTCTTGAGGGAGCTTGACTGAACTGCTTGCTTAGAACTGCTTTGGCTGCATTCCATAGATTTTGGCATGTTGTACTTCTGTGTTCATTTGTCTCGAGGTTTTTTTTCTCCTTTGATTTCTTTATTGATCCACTTGTTCGGTAACATATTGCTTAATCTCCACATATTTGTTATTTTTTCAAGTTTTCTTCTTGTACTTGATTTCTAGTTTCATTCCATTGTGGTTATTATACTTTTTGTTCCTTTCTTCTTCTCTTGCTCTCTTCCCATGTGGTTTGGTGTGTATTTCAGTGTTATATTTAGATTCCTTTCTCATTATAATTTATCTTCTGTGTGTCTACTGTTTTTTACTTTGTGATAACCATGAGGCTTACATTAATATATATGTGTGTATATATATAAGTTGAAAGCAGCTTAAATTTAAACATATTCTAAAATTCATTTTTTTACTCCCTCCACCGTGTTTTATATTTTGTTGTCATGTTTTATATATTCTCGTTTTGGGTATCCCTTAACCAAGTATTGTACCTGTAGTTATTTTTACTGCTGTTGGCTTGTATCTTCATAGTAACTTTATAAGTGATTAATCCAACACCTTTATATATATTTTTCTTTATCAGTGAGATTTACACTTTCATGTTTTCTGGTTACTCATTAGTGCCATTTCTTTTCAGCTTAAAGTCCCTTTAACATTTCTATAAGGCTAGTTTAGTGGGGATGGATCCTTTAGCTTTTGCTTGCCTGGAAAACTCTTTATCTCTCCCTCAATTATGAATGAAAACCTTGCCAGGTAGAACACTCTTAGTTGGAAGCTTGTTTTTTTTCCTTTGAGCATTTTGAGTGTATAAAATGGCCACTCCCTTCTGGCCTTCAAAGTTTCTGCTGATATTTTTCTGGGGGAAGAGGGTCCCTCGTACATAATAAGTTATTTTTCTCTTGCCTTTTTTAAGATTCTCTCTTCACCTTAACTTTCGACATTTTAATTATAATGTATCCAGTGTGGATCTCTTTGGGTTCATCTTTTGGAATTCCCTGGACTTCCTGGATCTTAATATTTCTGCCCATCTCCAGGTTGTGGGAATGTTCAGCCATTATTTCCTCAAATAAGTTTTCTGTGTCTTTCTCTCCCTCTTCTCTTTCTGGACCTCTATAATCCAAAATGTTATTCCACTTAATATTGTCCCACAGATCCCTTAAGCTATCATGACTTTTCAAAATTCTTTTGTATTTTTCTTCTGCTCGGGGTGAGTTCTGCTCCCCTGTCTCCCAAGTTACTGATGCATTTTTCTGACTCATCTAACATGCTGTTGACCTCCACCGTATTTTTCAGCTCAGTTGTTGTATTCTTCAGCTCTGTGACTTCTGTCTTCTGTTTAGTACTTTCTTATATCTTCTATTTATCTTCATTGAAGTTCTCATTGTGTTCATTCATTCTTCTCCCAAGTTCCATGAGCATTTTTATGTCCATTATTTTGAACCCTTTATTAGGCAAATTACTTATCTCTGTTCCATTAAGGTTTCTTATGCATTTTTTTTCTTGCTCTTTCTTTTGGAACATATTCCACTGTTCCTTCATTTTAGTTGACTTATTGTGTTTGTTTCTATGTAAGAGGCAAAAAACAGCTGCTCCTCCCAGTTTTAAAGGAGTTGCCTTGTGAAGAGATTAACTTTGTCTTGCAGCCTTGCCCAAGTTCTTGATTGACTCTCCAATCTTTGCGATTGTCTAAGCAGCCCAATTTAGTCTTGCTTCAGTTATTGAGGATTTGCCAAGACATGTCAGTGTTCCAAAGGGAGGAATATCGTTCAGCAACTAGTGTCAGGCTGATTGGGAGCCAAACCCTCAGGCCACAGCTTTTAAAGTTTGCAAATATATACAGTCTTGTGGGACCACAGTCATAAACCCTGCTGGCTAGGAGATCTGGAGGTGTCCCCTGGGCGACAGTTTCAAAGATCATGGCAAAAACAGAATGTGTAAGCTCCTTTCTGGGAGGTACTGGCAGCTGCAGCAAATCCTAGGGAGAACACAGAGATGGCATGCCCTGGTCTATATTCCCCGAGAGCATTTCTGTGACTCTACATGTGTGGCAAACCAGAAGCTTGCCCCTCAGGCTGAACAACTAGGACAAGTAAATAGTTTTTTTCACAGGAAGACTAGGAGTGTGTTGGTCTGCTGTCTGTGCAGTTCCCCAGGGTGGTAGCCTGCCAAGAACCGTCTCTCTGACTGTAATAGTCCCTCAGCGCTCAGGAACACAGGACCCCTGGCCACCAGAGCAGGCAGTTAGGAGAGCTCCCTGCATGTCTGCACGTGCCCACAGTGTCAGGAAGGCAGCCACACAGTGCAGGGGAAGGTGTGCTGTGTGGCCCTTAGCAGGGCCAAGGGGGAGCACAAGAGCTTCACATGCCCACCAGCCTTAGATGGGCAGCAGGGCAGGCCCCCAAGCTTTAGCATGAGCTTGCAGATTGCAGGAACTGACCCTCCTGCCTATGATAATGAAGTAGAGGGAAAATGCAAACCTGGCACTTACCAGTGGCTCCATCCAGTAGAAAGTCCCAAGAGTCCCCCACCTCTCTGGCAGACTTTTTAAAATTAGCAAATGGCTCTCCTTCACAAACAGTTGTAGGTACTTTTCAAATTGCTGTTTTTGCACAGTCCCCGGGGCAAGTGAGTCTGTGTGCAGATCTGTGTTCCCTACAGCCACTTGGGTCTCCTGGAACATAAGCCCCATTGTTTTCCAAAGCTCAGCATTTTGGGGGCTCCTGTCTGGTGCAGGTCCCAGGGGTCAGGGAACTGCTTGGGGCACAAACCCTGCCTCCTCAGGGAGACGCTCCTGTTTTTGCAGCTCCCTCCTGAGGGCCTGGGGCTCCGGTCTTGGGCAAGGCCCCATCCCTGCCTCTCCCACCCATCTCGATGTGGCCCCTTTATCCTTTGCTGTGGAGGAGCTGTTCAGCAAGTTTTCAGGGTTCTTTGAGAAGGAATTTTTTGACATATGGCTGTATATTCAGGGTATCCATGGGAGGGGGTGAGCTCAGAATCTTTCTATGCTGCCAACTTGGACTGTGCCCCCAAACTTTATGTGCCTTTAAAAATAATTTCCCAAGTCTCAAGTCACTGTGTGGGTAATATTAGAAAAATGGGGTAAACCAATATAAAAAAACAAGTATGTACATCTAATTGTTTCCCAGTTTTCATGCATGTTGCACATTAGAGCCTGATAGTTTCATATTTTTCCTTGGCCCCAGGAGAAATTTTTTTTCTAAAATTGTGCAAGTCAGAAATAAATACAAACATCAGTTGAAGGAAAGAAAAATTAAGAAAATAATAAATTGTGGTGATTTTTCAGCTGTTTATTTTCAAATGTTTAAGTAAAGGTACTGCTTTAATCAGGCCATTCATCACATAAAGTATAATTTTTAGGCTGGTATGATTTAAAGTCATGCACAGCTCAAGCAATCATGGGATATAATCAAGGTAAAACTCCTTTTTATATAAAAGTATAATTAGTCATATAATCAAAGGTGAAATAGAAAGAGATTGTATTGATTTTAGGGTTTTTTTTCTTTTAGGAAACATTATATTTGCTGTTTAGCAGTATTAAAACTACAATTTAATCATATTTAAATTGCCAGCTACTGATATTTTAGTATATGAATTGCCCAAAACTGACTCCACTCCTGTTACTCTTTTTGCAATCTTTCTTTTTCTTGGTTAATCCATTGCTGGTTAAAATGTTGAACAAAATTTGGGGCATGGCATGTTCCCATCGATTGATTTTGTTGTTCTATAAACATTAATTTTTATTTAGTGTTGTTTTTTGGAAAGATCTATTTGAGAAGGATTTGAAAAGAAGTTGCCAAACCATTGTTTGAGGAATTATTTTGGGCTCTATTTGATGATAGAATATAGTGGTTAGGGTAAAAGTCATACTCCGGAACCAAATGGCTGGAGTTTGGATCATGGCAATACTGATAAATGGTCATCCCTCAATTTTCTCATCTGTAAAATGGGTTAATAGTAAAAAAATAGTTATTAGTGCAGTTGTTTTGGTGATTAAGCCAGCTGATAAATAATTATGTAACAGCTTGAAAACTCAGACTGGAGGCTTCCTGTTGATTTGAGCTTCTCACGTTAAAATTTTTAATCAGTCTGTTGGATGACGACCTTTGGACAGAAATGACATCGTGTTAAGTCCACTACCTAGAGCAGTAACAAGTGCATTTCAGATGTGAAAAAGGAAATGATGAGGGAGAAAGGGAATTTGTCAGAAGAAATGCGGTAAGTTTCTGTCAAACGAGCAGATTATTTACTCAGTTAATTGGATAGGGTTTCAGGGTGGAAACAGCATGTGATGTCAAAAACTGAAAATGGTAAAATTTTAGAATAAGTTGTGTTTCTTTTTATTGTATTGGTATCCTACAGCTAAGATAAAAGATTAAATTTTTCAAATTGTAAAGCTTAGTCTCCTAAGTAAATACACAAAATTGTCAGTGAAAACGGCATAGTCCAGGGCCGAGGATACTGAATGTTCAAAAAATGCCAGTCACATCATTACTGGTAGCAACAGGACTCTTATCAACTCATGTGAGATCAATTCAGAAGTCTTGTTGAAAATAATACATTTTTGAGGCAAAATGCTGACTATCTGAGTCCATATGATATGAAGCTGATTTCAGTGGGACTTGTACAATCTAAGAGTCACATAAACAGGCCCCTTGCTCATTGTTTCTAACTCCTTAAAATTAAAGCAGACAAAACGATGATTTGGTATTTCAGCCATGCTGACTATTGAAAGAATACTCAATATTCTCTGAACAAAAAATTACGGTTTTGTTTCCTTCTAATTCTCAAGTCTCCCTATAACTGTAACTCAGTTCAGCTTACAGTATCTGTGGCTGCCCTCAATTTTTACAATTTAGATGCTCTATTTTTGACCACCTTTAATTCTATGAAAACCTCATTCTTTTAATTATATACCCTTTAATCATATCCTTGTCACCAAATCAAAGCTTTACAATACATTATTTTCTTCATGATTTCTACAAAATCATGAGATTTCCTCTGCATATTCCATAGTTAAAAAAAAAAGCTAAAATGGACTCAAGAAGAAACAGAAAATCTGAAAACCTCTGTGTAGATGGTGCAAAGGTTACATAAAAGTAGAAAACTAGTTAAGGCAGTTCACTATATTAATAATATATAGGAACAAAATGTATAATCACCTAAATAAGAGTATAAGGAGCTCTTTATAAAATTCAGTATCCACTTGCAGTCTTTTAAAAATCAAAAAATGGTAATATTACTGAAAGCAAAAAATTAAAAGGAAATCCTTAAACTGATGAAGGTCATATATCCATCCGCCAACTTTAACCCCACCCCCCAAAAAAAACACATGCAATAAACACTACTCAGTGTTTGAAAAAGCAGAAAAGACATTTTGTAAAGAATGTGATTTCTACATGGACAACCTAAATAATCTACCAATAAAAATCAATAAGAGTTTAGCAAAGTTGCCAGTTATGAATCAATATACAAGTCTATTTAATATCTAAATATTATCAAAAATCAGTGTAAAATGTACATTAAAAAGGTAATGCTTAAAAAGTTCAAGTTACAAAATAATAAATCTAGCAAAACATGTATGAGCTCTTTAAAATTAAGTTATAAAATGTTAATGGAAACATTTTCTTAGAAGAACTAAATAAATTAAAATATATACCATATTTATGACAGGAATCTTCAAAACTATAAAGATGTTATTTCTATTCAAATCAGGCATTAAGAATTATTATAAAGCTAAAATGACTAAGAAAGTATGATTTAACCAATGGAACAGAACAGAGAGCTAAGGAGCAAATACACATATGTATGAAAGTTGCTTTATTTTTCCTTTTACTTTATCTTCCTTAAAAAATTTTGTTTATATTCAGGTGCACACAATAAAATGCACAAACCTTAGTGTACAGCTTGATGCATTTTGACATGTGTATATACCCGTGTAACCATCACACAGATCAAGATATGAAATGTGAAACATGCTCACTGATTTTAGCCCCTTCGCCTACTTCACCCATCCCCCTCCCCCCTCCTCTTTGGCAACCACCAGTCTGCTCTGTGAGTCTATTTGTTTTGTTTGTCCATTTGTTTTGTTTTTTAGATTCCAAGAATAACTGAAATCATATATTTGTCTTTCTCTGTCTGACTTATTTTACTTGGCATAATATCCTCTAAGTCCACCCATGTTGTTATATATACATTGTATATATACATCATATCTTTTCTATCCATTCATTTATCAAAGGATATTTAGGCTGCTTTGATATCTTGGCTATTGTAAATAATGTGGCAGTAAACATAGGACTGCATATATCTTTTAGAACTAGTGATTTTGTTTTCTTTGGGTAAATTCCCAGAAGTCAAGTTGCTGGGTCACATGGTATTTCTGTTTTTAGTATTTTCAGGAACCTCCGTACTGCTTTCCACAGTGGCTGTACTGATTCACATTCCCACCAAAGGGCTCCCTTCTCCCCACATCCTCACCAGCACTTGTTATTTCTTGCCTAGTTGACAGTAGCCCCTCTGACTGGGCTGAGATGATATCTCACTGTGGTTTTGATTGGCATTTCCCTGATGATTAGCGATGTGGAGCATCTTTTCATGTGTCTGTTGGCCATCTGTGTGTCTTCTTTGGAATAGTGTCTCTTCAGGTCTTCTGCCCATATTTTAATTGGATTATTATTGTAATTTTCCTTGTGTGTGTGTGTGTGTGTGTGTGTGTGTGTGTGTGTGTGTGTGTGTGTTGAGCTGTATGAGTTCTTTATATATTTTGGATATTAGCTCCTGATGAGATATATCATTTGCAAATATATTCTCCCATACAGTAGGGTGACTTATATTTGATACTCAAGAGTTACTGCCTATGTTTTCTACTAGGAGTTTTATTGTGTCAGGTCTCATATTTAGGCCCTTAATCCATTCTGAGGTTTTAAGGTTTTTTTCTGTATAGTGTAAGACAGTGATTCAGTTTCATTCTCTTGCATGTAGCTGAGCAGTTTTCCCAGCACCGTTTCTTGAAGAGACTGTCTTCCCCATTGTATATTCATGCCTCTTCCGCCATATTAATTGACCATATACACATTGGATTATTTCTGGGCTATATATTCTGTTCCATTGATCTATGTTTCTATTCTTGTGCCAACGCCATACTGTTTTATTACTGTAGCTTTATAAAATAGTTTGGAATCAGGGAGCATGATACCTCCAGCTTTATTTTCAAAAAAGCTGGGTTTATGACAGAGTGATTAATACAGAATGGTGGGAGAAAATATGGGCCATTCAGTAAGTGGGGCTGTGACAATTGGTTATTCATACCCAATAAATGAAATTGTATCTCTATTTTATATAATACACAGAAAATCTGTTCCAGATAAATAAATGGTATTTTTAAGACTTATTAAAGATGGTATTCAAGAATATTTCTAGAATAAAAGAGTAAGGAAGTGTTTCTTAATTGAAATGCAGATAGCAAAAAAAATTAAAAATTGATAAATAAACCCAACTATGTTAAAATTAAGAGGTGCTGTCCATTAAAAATAAACAAAAAGTGCTATTAGGACAACAAAAAGAAAGGCACATATTGAACATAAACAGGTATCTTACAGAAAAATAGGAAATTTTCAATTTCATTAGTAATAGAATAGGTGATAATTAAACTCACATACATTTCACACTCATCATGTTAAGATCTCTGACTACCAGTAGAGTACAAATCCTGCAAAACAATTTGGTCCAACCTGGCAAAACTGAACATGTGAATTCCGTGTAACCCATCACATATGTCCTGTACACACACCATCTCATCACTCTCCAGGGTGCACGTGAGCAAGAGGTAGTATTATTCATGACAGCAAACATCTGCAAACAACACATATGTCCACCAGACATAGAATGAATAGATAAATGGCAGTATACTCATACAGTAGAATATGATGCAGTCATGGAAATAATTGATTTCTACTTAAATGTATCAATATAGACAAATTTCAGATAATATCAAGTACAAAATCAAGACACAAAGTACTAACTACTGAATGATTTCATTTACATAAAGTGCAAAACTAAGCTGAGCCAAATAATGGATACATACTTTCATGGTAAAACAGTAAAGAAAAGTAAAGGACAAACAAAATTTCAGGCAGGAAGCCACTTGAGGAGGGGAGGAATTGAGGAGGGCGGGTGCTGGCACGCGGGGGCTTCTGGCTCAGCAGGAGTGGGCCGTGTGGGAGGCTGGGCACCGAGTGCACAGGTAAGTCACGGCACTAGTCTTTCAATGTATATGTGCATTTTACATACACTTGCATATTTTACAAGTGAAAGTAATACACAATCAAAGTACATAATTATTTGGAAACTTAAAAGGACCCTCAGAAACTGATTATAAGTATTAATGCCAGATACTCTTTACCATGGAAAACTCAAACTATTACTATTCACACAGACATATTTAAGTCTTTAGTAAAGGAAAAATATTACTTGAATAAATTATTGTCTTTGTTAACAAATGTGTAAATGAGATGCTAATTCATCTCATAGATTTGCTTTTTATCATTTGACATGAATGTTTTTAGTTTCTTAGTCATGCCATAAACCTATACCCAAACATGTATATGTACACACATAAAAAGGAAAATTTGCCATAAAAGTGCTGCTTCACTTCGACAGACTTGGTTATACTTAGGGTCAAATCATCTTTTTATTGCTGTTCAACTATTCATTCATTAACAAATATTTTGTAATTAACATAAAAATGATTTAGATGTGCTCACTGCCATTAATGGGGGCTATTTTGAGTGCAAGTAAAAATAATCAACTCAAATTAGCTTAAACAATAAAAGGAATGTTCCAGCACCCATTAGCAAGAAGTCAAGGAATCCTTCTAGATCCGGGCACACTAGATCCCAGAATTCAAACAAGTCATTAATCAGAACTCTGCTGGTCTGACTCTCTCTGCTCCTTCCCCTGGGACGTCTCCATTCTCGGGGTTTTCCTACTGGTAACAAGAAAGCTGTCAGCTGCTGAGGCTGAAAACCCACTTTCTACAATTCCAGCAGAAAAGGCAACATTCCCCAGCAGCTGCAGCAGTCCGGGAGTTCAGTCTCACTGGCCTGGTTTGGTTCACATGCTGGACCACTGCAGCCATAAACAAAACCAGACGGCTTGACCAGGCCGGGGTGACATGCCTTCCTCAGAGCCAGAAGCAGCCCTAGCCCAGCCCAGGCACATGGATTGAGAGTTTATAATGACCCCTTTCCCCCAGATATCAGGAGGTGTTATCAAAGGGTAAACAGATCCCGTGCAGACAACAGACAACAAGTGTCCATACTGGGGGCACCCAAATAGAAAGATTCCAAATTTTATATTCCTATTTATAATCAGTTATCAAGTCATCATCTTTGTTGACACCTCCTCACTCACCCCTCACCTGCCACAGAACTAAACGCAGTGCACTACCCGGATGAGTTATTCACCCCACCTCCAAGCCCATCTTTGAGATGTAGCTCATATATTGTATCTCTAGAAATCTCTTGAAACCACCTCCATCCCTCCTGCCAGCCTGCTCACACTGCACGTGTGCATCCTTCCATCCAACCACTGACCTATTATATCCATCCTCACTTAAATATCTCCCCTCTTACCTGTAAAATAATCTCAGATATGGCTTCCATTCCTTCTTCTGATCATCTAGCCCAGATCCTGGTATATAACAGGTCAGTCAATGAAGGTGTGTGAGTAAATGCACAGATCAGTGGAGATAATCTGGTCTTACTGCTCCTTATTGTTTTGTTGTGTCCAAACAGGTTACTTAACAGAAATCATGTAAAATCCAAAAAATAACAGAGGTTGCCTATAGTCAAGACTGCTTCACATTTGCTCCATTTTCTCTAATACCTTCAGCTTCTAATATCACTGATATTCAGTTTAGTGTCACTAAGTAGTCTGTGTATTATAGTGAATTTTCATTTATGTATTTAACTATTGAACACTGAATGCAATGAACAACATATTTTGTATATGCATATAAAATGCAAATTGGTCCAAAAATATTTGTCTTTATCTATATTTTGGTACTACACAATAATTATAATTGGTCATGTGTCACAGTTTGCATTATACAACATGTGTTATTTCCTAGAACTGTGTTCATGGTGTCCCTGCTCCAGAAATGAACGTAGGTCTGTCACGTAAGCTTTGCATTGAATCCTGCTGTGCTATCCCTCCGGCTGGTCTTAGTCTTATCAAGCCCACCTGTAACACACACTGTAAACTGCAGTCGCAAGGAATGTACCATACAGTTTGAGTGCATTTGGATATGTTTTCTGCAACTATGGTTTTGGTAGATTATACATCCCTGGGGACCCAGACCACCTCCCTCATTCTCATTCCCTCTCAAGGCTCAGCCCTGCGCCCGCCCAGGGAAACAACACATTAATGTTTCCATGAACTGAATGGTTGGACTCAGTCCTTCAAATGAAGAGGAATCATTGAAAAACGGGCTCTGCCTCTTCGATGTGTTTTGCTTTGGGAATGCTTGAATTGCCTTTTAACTTCAATTCTGAAACTGTGGTCAGTTTTCCTCTAAAAACATAGAGTATTGTTTTCATAAGAAAATCCGGAAGACATTTATCACTGGTCTACAAAAGTGACCTGAGCCATCACCCCTCCCCACCATCCCATATTCTGCTCCTCTTAGAAGCACAACGTTTGCATGAAAATACAACTGTCTGTCTGCCCCATCTCCGCTCCCTTCCTGCAACCGTTCCCTTCATTACTAGTGTTTCTGTGGAACCAGGAGTGGACAGCATCAAGATGAATTCCTTAACAAATATGATGTTTATTTTCTGAACATGAGATTTAGCAAAGGTTCCCAGCCTTCAATACCCTGCCTTTCCTGTGACTTTAAGAACACTAAGCCATACTCTACAGGTGACAAGGTTGAGTACGTGGCTTGGGTCGGCTTTACCCGTGTGAGAAGTCCAGTTCATGGACTTTGCAATGGCCAGATCCCCAGCTATCGGTCTGTCAACTTCAGATTACAAAGACTCACAGGGGTAGAAAACGGGAATCAGCCGATGCTTTCTAGTTAATGTGCTGTATACAGATTAATAGAGCAAATGAAGATGATTTTAGGGGGAAAATTGAGTCAATTTACTGTCAAGATTTCCATGAAAATTTGTTGCAAATAAACTTTAATTGGGTTCTTATATGTGTAACATCTTTGAAGTAAAGATCATTGACTCACATTTTTAGAAGAAATGATTGAGAGTAACCTTTAAAAAAAAAACCTCATGAATATAAATGGATTTTAATCGGGGTCTATTAACGCCTCAATGCTTGTAAGCAACTGCATTAATATTAATGAGAGTTAGACATGTATTTATGAGAGATGAATAGACTCTTATTTTGTTTAGGACAGAATTGGTCAGCTTGTCCAGGAACTTGTAGTGTCCAACTTTACCAGACCTCCCAATGACCATGAATAAAAGAGAGGAGGAAACCTTCTCTAATATTTACACTGTTTTTTTCTTTCTCTTTTGTAGGGATATACCATTTCCTACAGGAAGAGGGAATTTCAAATATGTGCACTTATTCGTTTGCAAAATTTTGCTTTCAGTGACAAGCTCACATGCTGCATAAATAATTAATGATAGTGATGAATATGTAGCAGGCTGGTTTTATTAAGAGTTAAGTTCCATTTCTATAAATTGGTTTGTAACCTATTTCAATTCTATGTGTCTGTGCATCTGGGCATTTTCTTTGGCTCTTTCTTGGTGCACTAAGATCATCAGAGACTTGCTAGTAATTGACCTGTTTGGATGGCACACGAGTGACATCTGTTAAAAGATGATGTAGCCCTGCAGTTCACACTGAGTGCTGGCCACATCATGGACTTGTGGCCAAGCCAGGATGAAGATTCCCGGGGCACCTTGTGCCTTTAGACAACTTCATTTTCTCCTTACCGTAACCTCCACTGTGAGTGAAGCACTTTGGTGGAGAGCAAAGATTCTTGTATCGCCCAGCCAGGCAGCCCCGCGTGTCTGTGCAGCGACTACCTCTCCAGTCCTCACGGTCTTGTCACTCACCCTCCCCTTCTCTCCACAGCCCTGCCTTCTGCCAAATAACAGCCACTAATGGCCAACAGGGCACTTCCCCGGACAGGAAGGATCAATGCAACGTGAAAGTCAGATGAGTTAACCGCTCACCTAAATCAGGGAGACCCCCACCAGTGACACCCTTTCCCTGCTTTGGCTTCTTTCCAAGTGCCTGGGCATGCCTCGGTTAGTGGGAAGCAGGCATCCAAGATACTTGCTTTCCCTTTGTCACATTAACAGATGTTCATCTGAGCTAAGGTTTGCCTGGGAAAGCCAGAGGTTAGCAAGTAAACACGGACGCTTTCCTGCATATAGCCACCCAAATACAATGCTCCGAGATGGCAATAACCCTGAGGCTGGTAACTGTGCAGGAAGAGGCGGAAACTCTCGTGATATGGGTGAACTGAATTCAGTTCAAATCCCTTCAGACCAATAAGCATGTTTAGACAACCTGACTAAAAATTGCTCAAAACGGAGTCAATTATGCTTCAGCAAAAAGATAAATGATGCCATATCATTTATAGTATCATGTGTATAGCAACTGATTACCATAGAGACACAAAGGTAAATTCAAGCTTCTGTTTCACTTCAAATTAAGAAATGTGATAATGAGAAAAAGAAAAAGGAAGTCAGTTAAAACTCACTGTGCTTTGAAGGAAGGCATGCATGTATCTAGTGAATACCTAGTTTATTTATAGCCCTCTAAAATCATATATTTTTAAAAAAACTTTCCATTTATTTTGAATAAAACTTATTTTAGGATATTTAAATGAAAGAATCTGTAAACTAATTGAAAATATAAGACTTAAAATTATTGATAATCAATTAAAAACAACAACCCTCTGTGGGTTTATGGAAGACAAGCGGCAGCCTTGCCCGCCTCCCAGCAGGAAAAGGCCCTAGGACACCACGACCAGACCACTTGCCGAGGAGCCGAGGGACCTTGGGGGACGTCGGGTTCCCATGTCCAGCGAATAAGGGAAGGAGCGTCAGCAGAGAGGCCCCGATAGCCTGTGGGGCTCCTCCTTGCTGGGGGACTGAGGTTCCAATGACAATGACCACGACTGTGTGTTTGGACCACTGGACTGGGCTGTGGTGGCCCTGGATTGGGGGCGGGGTGACATCTGTTTAAAGCAGACCCCCAGGTAGCATCCGGAGACATGGACCTTGACAAAGATTGCCATGGCCTTAGACTGAGATTGTGTGTCTATGTGCATGTGTGTGTGTGTGTGTGTGTGTGTGTGTGTGTGTGTGTACACATATATATAGAGAGAGAGAGGGAAAGAGAATATATATATATATATTCCCCAACTATAAACACTTCCATTACTTTTATATTCATGTACCACTGAGCATAGTGTGATGACAGGAAGGCACACTTCAATGTTAAAATTGTCACACTATAGGAAGATACTGCTGGCTACTCTCAGAATGAGAATGACCAAGAGTGGGTAATTTCATTCCCGGTGGGAGTACGCACTTCGGTAGAAATTTCTTTAGAATATATATACACTTTTGAAGAGCACAAGTACCCACTCCCTATAGCATCTAGTTAATGATTACTTTCCATTGATAATCCTTATGAGGAAAATCCTTATATTTAGCAAAATGTCAGTGGATATCTTGGTGGCAAGTCTTATTAAGGTTTCTGAAAAAGATTTATTCTAGCTCGAATTATCTTAGAGGAAAACACAATAACGGCAGAGTCCTGATGGTAGGAAGGTAACTTACAAAAGAAGGAAAGTTGTGCTTAAAAACGTAGGAAGCCAGAAGTTTCTCACTCTTGTTTAAATCACACAGAAAAATGTATAAAGCAAACTAAATCTTAAAGTGACCCCATTACAAACTCAATCTAGTATAAATCATTAGTGCTTGTCCGCTGAAGATTCAGTCTCAACTACTTGTTCAGATTTTTTTCAACAGTTTCATTGAGATATAATTCACATGTCATACAATTCACCCATGTAAAAGGTATAATTCAATGAACTTTAGAATATTTACAGACATGTGCAACTATCACTGCAGTTAATTTATAATATTTTCATCACCTCAAAAGAGAAGAGCCCTGTACGTTTTAGCTATCATCCCCTATTCCCTCTCTCCCCAGCCCCAAGTCACTACTGATTTACTTTCTATGCACATAGATTTCCCTATTCTAGATTTTCATGTGAATAGAATTATATGATTTATGTACTTTGTGACCAGTTTCTTTCACTTAACATGTTTTTGAGTTTCATCTAAGCTGTGGCATATATCAGAACTCCATTCCTTTTTATGGCTAAGTAATAATATCCCATTGTTTGGGTATACAACATCTCATTTATCTATTTATCCATCGATGGTCATAGGGTGGTTTCCACCTTTGGCTTTTATGCATAATGTTACTATGAACATTCATGTACAAGTTTTGTGTAGACATGTTTTCATTCCTCTTGGGTATATACCTAAGAGTGGTCTTGCTGGATCATGACAACTTGATGCTTGATTGTTAACTTTTGGGGGGACTGCCAGACTGTTTTCCAAAGCAGATGCACCATTTTATATTCCCACTGGCAGGATAAGAGTCCAACCCCTCTGTATCCTCATCAGAACCTATTATCTGACTTTCTGATTCCAGCCATTCCAGTGGGTGTGACATCATGTCTCAGTATTTTTTATTTGCATTTCCCTGATGATTAATGATTTCATATGTTTATTGGCCGTTTATTTATCTTCTTTGGAGAAAAGTCTAGTCAGATCATTTTCCTATTTCTTAGTTGGCTTATTTGTTCTTTATTATTGGAGAAGTTCTTAATGCTTCTAAATATAATATCTTATCAGATATTTGATTTCCAAATACTTTCTCGTATTTATGGATTGTCTCTTTACTTCTTTTTTTTCCCAGCTTCATTGAAATATAATTGGCATATAACATTATATAAGTTTAAGGTATATAATGTGATGATATGATATATGGATATATTGCAAAATGTTTACCACCGTATGGTTAGTTAATACAGCCTTTACCTCACCTAATTATTATTGTCTTGCTCTTGTTATTGTGAGAATATTTAAGATCAACACTCATAGCAATTGTTTTGTTATTCCTCAGAAGTTAGTATTTGCTTAATAAACTTAGATGCTCCAATGTGGTGTGAATATATATTTATGATTATTATATCCTCTTGATGAATTTACCCCTTTATAATTATCTTATGACCTTCTTTGTCTTAACAGTTTTTTACTTAAAGTGAATTTTGTCTAAGTATAGTTACCTCTGCTATCTTTTGGTTTCCATTTGCATAGAGTATCTTTTTCTGTCCTTTCACTTTGAGCCTATTTGTGTCCTTGAAACTGGAGTCTCTTGTAGGTAGCATATGGTTGAGTCTTGTATTTTTTAATCCATTAAGCTTCTCTGTGCCTTTTGATTGGATAATTTAATGCAGTTATATTTAAAGTAATTATTGATAGGTGAAGACTTATTATTGCTATCCTGCTAATTGGCTTCTGGCTATTTTGTGCTTCCTATATTTCCCTCTTGCTTTCTTCCTTTATACATTCAAGATTTTCCAGAATGGTATACTTTGACCTCTTCTCTTTATCTTTTGTGTATCTACTATTAGTTGTTTTGTGGTTTCCCTGTGGCGTACTTGAAACATCTTAGACATATAACAGTACATTTTAAGTTAGGAACAAGTCAACTTTGGTTGCATATAAAAACTCTTTTTACTACCCCCACATTTTGCATTTTTGATGTCACAGTCCACATCTTTTTGCATCATGTATCCATTAGCAAAATCTTGTAGCTATAGCTTTTGTAAAAACTTTCTTTTAACCTTTATTCTAGAGGTAAGTGGTTGACACTCCACCATATCACAGTACTAGGGTATTCTGAATCTGAGTATATACTTACTGTTACACACACAGTGCATCATATATTCTCATATTATTGATTATCATCATTTTTTTCCATCTTGAAAAACTCCTTTCAACATTTCTCGTAGGGCAGGTCTAGTGGTAATATCCTCCCTTAGCTTTTGTTTGTTTGGGAAAGTCTTTATCTAGCCTTCATTTCTGAAGGACAGTTTTGCCGGTAAAATATTCTTGGTTGGCTTTTTTTTCTTTTAACACTGAATATTTCATCCTACTCTCTCCTGGACTGCAATCTTTCTGCTGAGAAATTCACTGCTGACCTTATGGGAGTTCCCTGCATGAGAGATTGTTTTTTTTTTCTCTTAGTACTTTTTAAGTTCTCTCTTTACCTTTGATTTTAGAGAGGAATGTGTCATGGAGATCATTGTAGATTGAAATTTGGGGTAACTATTTCTTGAACTTCTTAACCATTATTTCTTTAAATCAACTTTCTGCCCCTTCCCTGTTCTCTTTTCCTTCTTGGACTCCAATGATGTACAGATGGTTTCTTCTAATGGTGTCCCAAAAGTATTGCCATCTTTCCATCTTTCTTCATTCCTTTTTTTTTTTTTTTCTCCTCTGACTGCATAATTTCAGATGATCTGCCCTCCAGCTCACTGGTTCTTTCTGCTACTAAGTATAGCCTTTCGCTGAGGCTTTCTATTGAAATTCTTTAGTTTAGTCATTGTATTCATCAGCTCCAGAATTTCTGTTTGGTTCTCTTTCATGTTCTTATCTTTTTGTTGATTTTTCTCACTTTGTTTTTTTAATTTACTTTATTGTGTATTCTCATATTACTAATTAGCATCTCTTTATTGCATACAAAAACTCTACCTTTTTAGTACCCCCCAAAGTTGACTTGTTAGTAATTTAAAATGTATTGCTATATCTCTAAGATGTTTCAAGCAAGCCACAGGGAAACCACAAAACAACTAATAGTAGATACACAAAAGATCAAGAGAAGGGGTCATAAAGAGAAGTTTTATTTTATTTATTTTTATTGAAGTATAGTTGATATACAATATTATATTGGTTTTGAGTATATATCACAGTGATTCAACAGTTACCCACATTAAACCCTCACCTGCACTAGTGCAGTTACTATCTGTCAACACAGAAAGATGTTACCGAACCTTTAACTATATTCTCCACCCCACTGACCGACTTAGGCTATGATCGAGAATCTTCGAGCCCCTTTATCTCCCTCACCTCTCCCGACCCCGTCAACACTAGCCCCTCCCCCATGGCAACTGTCAGTCACTTTTAGTGTCTGTGAGTTTACTGCTGTTTTGTTCATTTTGTTTTGTTTTGTTTTATAGTCCACATATAAGTGAAATTATATGTTATTTGTCTTTTTCCACCCAGCCTATTTCACAGAGCCTAATGACGGAATGCAGAAGATAGGTGCTCACTGACCCTTTTTCTAGCCAACCTGAGAACTTGCAGTGAGTGAACACCACTGGGCACTGATGGCTGAGGCGACTGGAAGACTCCTTGTATGGGTGTATTTTGGTTCACAGGACACAGGTTGGGCCTCAGTGGATGAGGGTAGTTGGGACATAGTTTAAGCCACTACAGTCTGTGTAGAGGGACATCTATGCTGCCAGACAAAGAAAGAAGAGGTGGGTGGAGTGAGGTGAGAAATTAACAGAGAAAAAGACTCACATGTGGACCTCCTTTAGCCAGTCTTTTGACCAGAAATGGTGGGGGGGTCCTGCCCTCCTTCTTCTGAGTTCCCCAACCATCCTCTTCCTGACCTTATTTACTTGCAGGATGATGGAAACAGATAACTGTGTAGAAAACGTTATTTAATTCCTCCTCTATGTACCCATGAAATATCAAATTTCTAAGATACAATGGTTAATTTCATAGTTAGAGCTTCAAAGGAACAGTTTTTGCACTGCAGCATATTCCCGTTCATATGCTGTCTTCTGACAGCTCTCTGTTTCTGGGGCATAATTATAATAAATTGAACTTCCACATAATTATACTTAAAATATGTAGCATGTTGTTTAGGGTATTTATTAATGTCAAGTCTTCCCCTTTAATAACAGTTTGGAGATTTGAAAATAACCAAAAGTTATCCTGAGCCAAATGTGCCTCATAAAGTGGGCAATCAAGCTGCACAATGTTGTTTTGATAAAAAAAGAAAAATAAACGAATTTATTCATGCCCCAACCCATTCACTTATTGAACACATATCTCTCAAGTGCCTGGTATGTGCCAGGCCCTGTTCTAGGTGACGGCGACATAGTTGAGGACAGAACAAGGCTTCTGTTCTCTTGGTGCTTACACTCAAAAGAGCAGAAACAGACAATAAAATAATTAAATGTTGGTGAGTTTAAGGAAAAAAACTGAAGCAGGATGAGAAGTTAGGGAGTAAAAGGATGAGGAAGCTATTTTAGGTAGGGTGGACGGTCAAAGCCATCTCTGATAAGTGACATGAAGGGTTAGGGAAGGAAAGAACAAGGGTGTTTTCTGGGGACATATTAACAGGTCCTATTCATTCGATATACTGGCTGTACTTCTCAGTTCTGCAAAGACCAGTTTCACTATATGAATGCATTTCTATAACACCCTTTTCTTAATAACTGAGCCTTGACTCATTAAAAATATTTTCACATTCACCCAGGAAACCAAATTGATTTTCAGACATTTCTACTACTTTGTCTGAGCTACAACAATCTGGAAATCTTTTATTTCATTAAATTCACATAATACATAATCACAGGTAAGATCTGAACTGTATTTCCTAGTTGTAATTTTCTACAAATGTTACGATGGAAAGTTCCCCAAAATGAAAATACAGAGTTTAGTAGAACTTTTAAAAAGCATCTATTTCATTTTATCGCTCTTCTCAACCCATCTGAGAAAGATATCTTTCTAATCCTTCATCTAATCATCTGTTTAAATCCCCAGAACATACTCTACCCTCCTTTTTATTCTTTGGCTTTGCCACAAATAAGGATGTAAGTAGGAACAGACTCTTTGGATGCTGAAAACATTACTTTGGGTTTTCTAAAACATACATTTTTAGAACTCCTCCTCAAACAAAGAAAAATTTTGAGGAAAGCTTTATTCTGCAACCCTGCTTTGTTCAAATTCTAGCAAGTCCCCACGTCCACTGAAGACTCAATTATTCCCAGAATTGTTTCATCCCTTGCAAACTGTGTTAGGCAGAAAGTTGGCCTTCAAAATTTTAAACCAGCTGCAAGTTTCAAATAACCTTTTTTGTCTGAAGATGCATCAACTGCCTTCTGATTTGAGAGCTGAAATGAATTTGTTTCCCACCCTCCAAACTTAAAGTCAGGACAATTGCCTCAGCCATAGTTTTGATATTCTACCAATTTGAAATTGACCCATATATTTATAAATGCAGTGATCAAAGTAGATGTCTTTATAAACATTCATTATTATCTTCTAGAACCAGTGAAAAAGTGTGCCTGACCCACAGCTCTCACTGACACCTTTGGCTGTAGTCACTAGTTACTTCAAGATGTTGTTTTATGTACAGCTGATATGATATGATGCTGTTTTCTTTTTACATGTCTGTTCCTCGCACGTGCCTGATCCCTTCCGCTCACTCTATGCCTTCAGAAATCACAGGAAACAGAAATGAAGGAAACCAGGAGTGGTGGGGAAGAGCTAAGGAAGCCCTGATCTATAGCAACATCACAGGGGGTGCTGCTGGAAGGAGTCACATGAAGAGCTACAGGTGGGTTTTCCTTTATTATTATTTACCACACGATGGGAATATATTTCCTCTAAACTATCACCAGAGCAATCCCACACCAGAGAAATTACCTCACAGTCTTTCTACAGCTGCAGTTTCTGTGCATAAAAGGGTTGAGAAAGAATTGCCACATCGTCCTGATTTCCAGCATTTTCTTGATTAGTCAGATATGGGCTTCCAGAAAAATTCAGGCTCATTCACATGCTATTCTTTTCTCCACCAAAGATACAACGCTTTCTAAAATTAGTTGCTTTCCATGAGGAAATCTATGATGGAAAATATAACTCAAGAGAGAAACCAAGCAAAGAAACCCTAAGGTAAAAAGGAAGAGCAAAAGACTAATATTTTTCACATACATTTATTCACCCCCATTCTGCAAAGCAGCAAAGAGCTCTTCTCCTCCCTTAGAAATCCAGGGCAGGTGCACCTGAGTTTATTTGCCCCAACCACAGACCAGGAAGCAACTGACGGCACGGGGAGCCGGGCTGGGCTGGTGGACAGAAGGCAACTCCCGACTAACACAGGGCCAGGGGCACACTCGTCCTATGCTGACACCCACAAGCATGTCATTCCCCAAATAGGAGGGTTTTCTCCCTCCTGAAAGTATAGAAATCACTGGACATTCTTTGCATGACCCCTTTATTCAATCTCTTCCTCCTTATTTAGGACCTAGCTTTATGGAGATGACAGATGGATAAATCTCTTCCTCCAGCTGCAGAAGCACAGGCCAAGCAGAATCTGTGCTCAGGGGAGGCGGCGGGGAGACCAGCCCCCCGGGCCGTTCTGCACCTCCCAAGGTTTCGTTACTAAGCCCTCGTGGCGTACATCTTACCAAGCACAAAAAAATGACTCAAGTGTGTTCAGGAATATACTTCCTCATTTCTTCTTACAAGCAGTTTTCCTAGCAGCCTCTAAAACATCCTTAGCAACATTTTGTGAAGTGTCCATAGGGCCCCGAAACCCAACTAAATTTAAAGTTGGACACCCTGTTCTTTAAGCAATGTTTGGATATCACCAATATACTAGAGATAGATGACATGTGCTCGTGGCCACGCAGCGTTTAACCTTTCCTCTCCTCCACCATGACAGGGGCGAACTACTGCGAACGGCGGGCACCCTGTCTGCAGGGTGGACAATCGATCTGACCTGCCTCCAAAGCTCTAATGGACTTTGTGGCCGAAGCCCCCGAGATATCAAATATGTCCAAGCGAAGTGGGGCCGGGTAAAGTACAGACCTGCTTTCCATTGCAGCCCTAGCCCTAATACGTCTCCCAGTTGTTCAGGGCAAAAGATTAAAAATGATCAATACCCAAATCTTTTTTAAAGTATTGCCCTCCATAAATCTACTTTTGTTATTGTTCCCCCTGCCAAGTATGGTTTGACATACCTTGAAAAGATCCTTTTCTTCAGACATAGAATTGCATACACAGCTCCACCTTCAGTTGTATTCTAATTTAATTTATCCTCATCTATTCAGTACATTGATTCCTTGGGCTGTACAAGATTTCTGGTTTTTAGATAGTGAATGCCTTATTCTTTGAGCATTCACTGAAGTTTCTATTCACAGTGAGAAGAAAGGGTATCAAAGAGGAAGGAAATGTGGTACATAGGAAATACTCGAGGCAAACAGAAGAAAAGGTAGTAGAGGAAAGGCTGTCCAGAAAAAGTACAAAAAATGGACCAAAAAGTAGATACAAAGATGTTTTTCTGGTTGAAATGGTATTTTTTTCCCTAAGTCACATAATGCCTAAGAAGAAGAAAAAGTCACGGCCAGGGTATAAAAATGCCCAATTAATTAGTCAAAGTCAATAGTATAAAAAGTGAAGATCAATAATGAAAATAAAATTTTCATCATTTTCTGTGAAATGAAATCCTGACACTGTCCCTCAATTGGCCATTAGAAGAATCAGCCTCATACACCAAGCGGAGGGTCACACAGAGAGAAGGGAAGAAATGAAAAGGAAAACATTCAGGGACCCAAGGACCCAATAAACATGCAGTACACGAGGGGGAGTCTAATGCATTGCCCGGCATCTATCTGAATAATATGTTAATCTAGATCTCATTAGATAACATAGCTTCTGTGAAGGAATACCTTAAAAAGTAAGCTCCTAATAGTTAATTTTCCTTAAAAATGATGCCCTGACTGAACATAACACTGAGCTAGATGATAAGGGAGGAAAGTGAAATGAAAGACACTTACTCCTGTTGCTCAAGGACATTATGATCTGGCTGTGAAAACCAGATAAGCACTAGTGATAACACTAGTCTGAAGCAATACTGTGCCCTAAATTATAACATGCTTTGGGCTTAACATGCTCTCTGCACAATGACCCAAGAAAACCTGCATAACATCATCTTTGCCTATAAGGAGAAGTAGGTTAAAAAAAATTAATTAATCAAGTACTATTTTAAGAGAACACTAGAAATAGTATATAGATACACAGAACAAAAATATGAGGAACTGCCACACCTCCTAGCATAGTGTTAGAAACTGCAGACGACCCCAGAGGGTCAGAAGTATAGTAGATAAATGGGTTTACAGGTTATAGCTAAAATGGTTCTCTTTGCAGAGAACCCAGTATTATTAAAAATAAAATAATAATATCATAAATGCTAATGAAAAAACATAATCTCCACTTTCCATCAATGATAAAGGGATACTAAGATGCAGAATTTATGTCACAGGCCTAAAAGCTATCAAGAGCTATTTCTTGAGATTATAGGATCTTATGTGTTTTGGTCCTTTCCATTTTCAGCATATTTTTTAAAAAATAGTTTTTAAGGGGAAAAAATGTATTTTCCTCAAATTTCTGGTTGATTAATAACCTTATGATAAATGATGATGTCAAAAGTCAAAATAATGAGAAAACTGTCACTCAGGAATAAAGAAGTTTCCAGACATACCTTTAGTCCCTTTAGTCAGTCACACTGAATTCCTCCAGGGAGGTCATAGTAAGAGAAACATGGGCACTTAACTTCATAATAACGAGATAAAAACTTCATAATAACTGAGTCAATGCGACTAAATCCAGGGTGGCATCTTGCCTATCTGCTGCTCGCTTGCACCAGGCTGCCCGGACCCAATGCTCTCCACTGATGTAATTCACAGGAAGTCATTTTATTCTGTGAATCGACTGCTTTTACATGACTCATCATACATCTGCCTAAAAATTAGAGATCGAGTAATCAAGTAAGTGTCCTCAAATAACCTAATAGCAACCAATTAGCTGTATGTTTAGTAAGATTCTAAACTATTTTTTGATTTGATTAGCACTTGGATAGCACTTAATAGGTCCAGCGCTTCGTTTCCAAGTGTTTTACGAAGCATCAACTCCCTGAATTCTCCTGGATGAAGCAGGTATTCGCATGGTCCCGTTTTACAGATGAAGAAACTACAACACAAAGTGGTGAGTAAGTGGCCCAAAGTCACCCAGTGTTACGGATTGAATGTTTGTGTCCCCCCAAAATGCCTATGTGAAATACTACCCCCCAATCTGATGGCATTAGGAGGTGGGGTGTCTGGGTGGTGCTTAAGTTGTGGGGTTGGAACCCTCAGGAATGGGATCTGTGCCTTTATACAGGAGGCCCCCCCAGAGCTCTCTCACCCTTCCACCATGTGAGGCCCAGAGAGCCACCTATGAACCAGGCCCCATGGACATGGGATCCATGGACCAGGAAGCAGGCCCTGACCAGACAAGGGATCCCCCACATCTTGACCCAGGACTCCCCAGCCTTCAGCATGTGAGAACTGAATGTGCTGCCTAAGCCACCCAGTCCCTACCGTTGTTGCCATATTGACCCTAAAGGACCCAAACTCCCAACAGTAAGTCACCTAACTGGGGATCCCCAGGCAGCCTGCTCTGGTGACAGCCCACCGAGGTGCACCTCCCCTTCACACCACCGCGCACCCCTGCCCACCTGCAGGGGTCAACACGCTGGTGAAGAAACGGGGGCGGACGAAACCTAGGAGCACACCTCAGTGTGTGCAAGAGACGGTCACCTACTGTGCGGGGGCCGGTCTCCTCTCCTGCCTGAACCTCCCCCCACCCGTCTCTCCCGCCTGCCACGGTGACCCAGCAACTGGAGCTGCTCACAGGGCCCAGGGCAGGTGCGTGGAGGCACACCTTGGGCTCCTCATGCCCTGGAAGAAGACACAGCTAAAAGGCCCAAAATAATTTTATTTTCCAAAATCTAAGACACTTAAAGAATAATCTGCTCTCATAACCAGTATTTAATAATAATAATTTTTCAGATCTGTGACTTCCCACCTACTGGGTGTCTTCCCTGTACATTAGCTTTTCTTGCTGTTATCATCACATGTGTTTATTGGATGCCTGCTCTGTGCACCGCCCTGTGCAGGTACCAGAGATACAGAAACAAGACATTATATCAAATGGCTTATCATGTAATTTTCTCTTCTAAAAATTATCTTCTTTCCTTAATTCTTTAACTGGTGGTCTTAATTGAAATAAGATCTACCAAGCATTTTATATTATATGGAAAGGCAACGATACTTTATAATGTTTCATGCAAGCACAGTTAACATATGACCAATTATTCTGGGCAAATTTGTGTAGAGATAACTCTATAACAGACATTATTTCTCTTTGTTTAAATTTGAGCTGTTCTAATTGTATCACTTACACTTCTTATGAGAAAAAATACTATTTTTTCCCTAGGTAAAATTAGTAAAATACCTGGAGAATATCTTTGCTGTATAGGAAGAATATTCTTTACGTTGTTCTATTTGCCTCTTTCCTCTTACTGATGCGAATACATATTCTTTCCAATTGCACGTTTGTTCTGTCCTGTGGGTGTCACGGGGAAGAACGGGTGACCTCTCTGGGCCTGTGTTCTTGCATCTGGAAACACAGTTGGGTGTTTCTGGCCTTCTGTCACCTCAGAGGCCAAAGTTGAACAGTACATTATGTGGCTACATGACACCTTATTCTTACTCCTTAATAATTCTAACAACTCACAGGCCCTCTGAGTCCCTTTATGAACACAGATGTCATTTTAATGGGAGGAGAGCTGAAGTGACAAGAAGGTGGCCTGTGGGTGAACCCAGGAGCAGGTGAGGCCTGTCAGTTTTTAATTTGAAGCCAGTGTCAGGTCTGAGGAATGGCTGGTATGATCGCATCTGTGACTGATCGCCTATAAACTCTGCCAACATTCAGGGCGCGGCTGTTGCGGGCGATACGGAATTAACGATTCACGGGCAGGTCTCTGGGCACCGAACTAAATCAAATGTATCTTTGAAAACTGTATAAACATCACATGTTTTCCACATGACAGGATTGACATAGCAAAAAAAAAATTGTGCTCTTCATGCAAAATGTGTTTTTTTGCCACCAATTTATAAAGACATAACACTTTAAAGAAGACAGTTAATCTTTCAAGGCATAAATTTCAGTTATCACATAGTCCAAGCAGGAAAAAGGTGCACATTAAATTCATTATGCTCATTACCTAATATTCATCTCCAGAAGTTACACCTTACCATATAGTTTCTTCTTTGATTTTTTTCCATTCAGTCTGTTAACATTTCATTTAACAAAAATTGACTCCAAAAATTAAAAGTATTGTTAGTCAACAAAGATTCCTAAGACTCAATTTCAAAATTTCACATTAAGAAGATAATTATTCTAACCTGGGACTTGCCTACAAAACTCTAATTCAAATGTTCTGTACGATTATCATAGTGTCTCTACCAGACCAAGAAAGTACCCCAAAGTTGTCAGGATGGACGTCCTTACAGATTTAGAGAGGGATGTGACATTTGGCTTGGTGCAATATCAATGGATATTGGGACAGGATTGCTGGGGCACAAGAGATCTGTCACTTTTCTTTCACAGATTTAGGACGAGAGAAATAACAATATCTGCTGGTATTTTCAGTAATTATTTGCCAGGAACTATTCTAACCATTTCACATGTATTGGCTCATTGAATCTTGATCAACACACCTAAGAGAAAGGTCTGTTTATCATCCACATTCTGCAGGTCAGGGAAACTGAGGCACAGCAGGCTTAAGTAACTTACCAAACCATCAACAGTGAAGCCAAGATTAAAACCCAAGTCTGACCCAAGAACCCTTGCTCTCAACCACTCTTTATTACTCCCTAGGACATGCAGGTTGTCATCTCATTGCTTCTGTGACACTGAAAAGCATGAGTATGTGGCCTATACTGAAGTATCTTGAACTAAAGGACACATGCGATAGCTTGACAATTACATATTTCCTGTTGGTGGAATGATTTGCTCTTCTTGTTACAATTCCTTAGAACTCATTCTTCTTAAGAAACATTTTCAGGTGACATCACTCCCCAAATTTTAGACATGTGGAATTCCTGTACTTTCAAGTGTTTGGCCCATCTCTTTTAGAAAACAAAATAATTTAAACCTAATAGGTTATATACTCACTAACTAATCAATGTATCCATTCATTAACATGCATTTTTTGAGTGCCTGTTATGCACCATTTAGTAAGTCATAAAAATGAATGGGATATGGTTTCCTTTCTTGACGAGTTTATTATACTATAATTTCATGTGAAGCATTTGTGGGGCCCTCCAATGACTTCACTTTGACCTAATCGCCTTTTTAAAGACCTTTCTCCAAATTTCGTCACATTCTGAGGTCTTGGGGGTTTTGGCTTCAACATGTGAGTCTGGGGGGCACAATTGAGCCCCTAACCATACCCCTAACCTCGGCTGATTTAAAAGGCTGCAGCCGCAGGGCCACTTCACCTTGGACAGGACGTGAATCCACAAACCCCAGCTCCAGAAAGAGAGTTTGGAGGGACAGGTTCTCTAGGTCAGCTGCACTTTGGAGAAACTCAGGATCACATACCCAGAGATCCGGTCTGATGGGTTTGGGCCCGGGGAGCGTGAAAAGCTCCCCCAAGGGGTTCAAACAAGTAGCTGAGGGTCAGAACTGGGGGACGGACATTCAGGTTAAGGGGGGTGAGGATGCAGATACAGATGAAGGGACTCCGTAGGTTCAGCGAGGAGAGAGCCATTTGAAGTTTGTTATCGTATGACTCGCTGCAGGCGGACGGGGAGCCTAAGTGGCCTCACAGCATCTGCGGCTGTTTCCCACGACCAGTGCTGACCTGGTCGTTCACTAGCAGGAAACTAATGAGTGGCCGGCCAGAGGAAAGCTGCCAGCGAGGGGCACCAGGAAGACAGCATCCCGGGGGCACGCTCTGCCTGGGGGACCCAAAGTGGGGATGACGTACGGTAAGGGGAGCAGAAATCCACATGCATGGTCCCTACTGCTTTTAGGGAAGCCTGTACGATGAACCCTAAATAGATTATTTTGAGTGGGTCCCTTTTTTTCCATTCCTGAAAGTGTTATTTTTAATAGATGTCATATGCATAGGAACAGACCCAGCAATCAATGGAACAGAAGAGAGAGCCCAGATACAAACCCAAGCATATGTGATCAATTAATATATGATAAAGGAGCCACGAATATACAGGGCGAAAAAGACAGTCTCTTCAATAACTGATGCTGGGAAAACTGGACAGCTACATGCAAGAGAATGAAACTGGATTATTGTCTGACTCCATACATGAAAGTAAACTAGAAATAGATTAAAGACTTATATGTAAGACATGAAACCATAAAACTCTTTGAAGAAAACATAGGCAAAAATCTTTTGAACATAGTGAGCAAGTTTTTCCTGGACACATCTCCTCACACAAGGGAAACAAATAAAAAATGAACAAGTGGGACTACATCAAACTAAAAAGTGTCTATACAGCAAAGGACACCATCAGCAGAACAAAAAGGCATCCTACAATATGGGAGAGTGTATTCATAATGATTTATTCTATAAGGGGTTAACATCCAAAATATATAAAGAGCTCATATGCCTGAACACCAAAAAAAAACAAATAATCTGATTAAAAAACAGCAGAGGACCTGGACATTTTTCCAAAGCAAAAAAGTACATATGCCCAACAGGCACATGAAAAGATGCTGCACATCACTAACCATCAGGGAAATGCAAATCAAAGCCACAGTGAGGTATCACCTCACATCAGGCAGAATGGCCACCGTTCAAAAGACATGAAATCACAAGTATTGGAGAGGATGTGGAGAAAGGGGAACCCTCCCACACTGTTGGTGGGAATGTTTCTGTCCATGTTTCTAACACACATGTGCTCAAAGCTTAATGACGTGGGAATCACTTCTACACACTCGGTGGAAGTGTGATTGCACCCTGACGAGCAAGTACAGGCCGTCTTCTACCTATAAACTAGTTTTGCTCCGAAGTCCATGTGTGAAGTGGTTATGACTTGAAAAATATTTTCCTCCAGAAATAATTTATAAATAGTAATTATAATTTCAAGCCTGTTAAACAAATTTCACAGCTGAGACCTGCACTTTATGATATATTAGCATACTACTGTGGACTTGGTTGCTAAACGTGGAGTCAAGGGCTAAATAATACAAGAAAAAGAAAGAAGGGATTTGCTTCCTGCTCCCCAAGTTTCAAAATCATTCATCTATCCTCTCTCTCAGTCCAAATGCGTATCTTCTCATCGTCCTTCACTTCATCTAGAAAGCAGAGGTTACTTCCTCGCATCCTCAGTAGTGTGAGGGCTTATGTCCATTTTACACCCAAGTAAACCATGGGTCAAGCTTCAGAGGTTTGTCCGGCGTAAAACCACCAGAAGTGGTGGAGCAGGGCTGCCGCCCACAGTGGTCTGACTCCCAGCAGATCAAAGGAACCGGCGCGGCTTCTGCACAGTAATGCCTGAATGGCGGGCCTTCCTCGCTGGTCACTGGACTTCCCGACTGCCACATCCTTATCTTTTTTATCCTTATCGGAGGCATTTGATACAGTCGTTAAACCCTCCTGTTGGCTATCATAATATCTGGGCTCAGCATTTCATTTTCCTCCCACAATTTCTTACCTTCTTCCTTAAATCTTTTCTCCCAACATCTCTACTTCTGTCAGGCCAGACGCTGACTTGTGATTTTCCCTCAGGTTGAATCAACCACATTCTTGTCTTCTCACTCTATATATTCCCCCTTGAAAATCCCAACCTCTCCCCTATTTCAGTAATCATCCATGGGTTGAATATAAATCTTATCTCCAGACTAGATTTATGAGTTCCAGAACTTTCCAACAACCTACCTGAAGTTTCCACCTGGGCAACGCATAGTTACCTCAAACTCAACATATTCAAAATCGAACTTTACTAAAACCATTCCCTAAATACATGTGTACTTCCTGAGGTCCAATTTCACTTAATGGCTTTATGATCATCTACCCAGGCTTCAAGGTACGACTCAGAGTCCTTCTTGGCTTCATACCTCCCATTCCAGTCATCAGGTCTTATCAATCCTACTTCTTAAATAAATGCCTCCTGAACGTACCTTATTCTGTTTATTTGCAATGACTACAGCATCTATCATTGACATTATTTAAATATTCCTGTAAGTAGTGTTCCTGCTTCCAATCTCACTTCATTCCAGTCAAGCCTCTTCAATGTTACTTATTAAAATAGTAGAATTCTTATTCAACAAGAAAAGCACCTATTATGTGCCAGCAGGATGCTGTGTCCTGAGGACATAACCAAAAACACAACCCAATCTTTCAGAAAACTCACAGGTTCAACTGGAAAAAATAACCAAGTTAGAGAATATATTTTAAGAGTGTTAAAATAGAAGGAAACACAGGTTTTAAGAGGGTCAGAGAGAAAAGGCATTTACCTAGACAGGAAGTAAGCTTTCACTGTTATGTTCCCAACTCTACACACATCTCTGTTTGGGGTCTTTCAACGATGCCATTGTCAGAAGAGTTCAAAGCAATGGCCAGCAATCGGAAGGAGAAAAGAATCAGACAATAAGTAGACTAGGAGAGTCTGTTCATGTGGGGACAGAAAAGGACTATGGGCGACAGAATCTTAACCAGGCAAGTGATTAAAGTTAAAATAGGTAGGAAATGTTGGATGAGAGGATAAAACCTAGGGCGTGCAGGCTGTGAAAGGAATCTTCCTGAAGGGCTTGGAGTTCCCTTTCATCATAGTGACTACAAAATTGATCCTTATGTCTATTGGAGCTCAGGATAAATAAATACCCAGGCCTTCCTTCACAAACTCAAATCCCAGATCAAGAAGCATCCAACCTATCCAAGGTATTAACCATGTTATAGTCATAAAATGTTGACTTAGCGACCCTAACTCACCTACAACCATAAATCTGTTTCTCTCAGTAGATAAGCATTTGGAAGACTCAGAAATAAACATAATTATGTCATAAAGTATTCCCACATTAGAGATTATTGTGTGTTAAGTTGAGGATAATCTGCGTATATATATTTGTAATATTTAAAAGATATGAGCTATTGAAGAATCTGGTAGATTAACCTTGTGATTCTAGTTTCAATATGTAATTGAGTTTATGGTTTTTTTAAGCCAAAAGGTGCTGCAGGTACTTGGTGTAAGTTTGCTAATAGTACCAACCCATTTATTTTATTTTATTTTATTTCCAAGATTAATTAAATATTATATTTTTAAGGTTGTTTAAAGTACTTGAATAGGTTTTGTTTTAGGATTATGTTTCCCTAATTATGTATCTGAAGTGTTTAAAAAGACAATATGATATATGAACTTTATAGATTATTTTCATATTTAAGGGAATTCCTTTAACTAAATTCCTACAAGAGATATTTTTAAGCAAATTTAATCTACTTGAGATATTCAGATATATATAAAAAGTAAAAATTGCATAATAGATTATCAATATTTCTAAGTTAAAGATAAACATTCAAGGAAACCTGTTTTAATTTTAATAAAAATTTCAATTAATTTAGATAACTAGTTCTCTCTGCATGTAAGAGCCAACCTGTGATAACCAAACTTATTTTGATAATTATAAAGATCTGTTATATGTCTGTCTCCCCAGCAGATTATAAACTCCTTGGACACCAGAACGGACACCAGAAAACTTCACCTTGCCTGGTGTGGCTGATACTCAGCACCTCCCCATGAAGGCCTGCCCCTTGGCCTCCCCCCGTGAGCTCAGGCTCCACGCCGTGTCGCGCTGGTCTCCCTACAGAACCCTCCGCCCTTCGGGGTCCCGTCAGTCTTCCGGCTCAGGCTGCTATGCCCACCCCAACTGCCATCTCTACTTACTCCCTCCCTCTCAACTCCACCTCTGCCTACAGTCCATGTGCCAATCTAAAGTTAATACACTACAGAGCCATAGAACTAACCAAAGCAAAAAGAAAAGCATATGTGTGTGTGTTAATATTCACGACATGACAAAAGAAAAATATTCTTTGATTATTCACATCTTACTTCCAGCAAAACACTTTTGTTTGTGTTTACAAAAGAGAATATGATATTAATTAGCCACATATTTCCAAGAAGAAAAAGCATTCGGTGATACTGTATTCCTACTGAAACAAGTGCGTGACTAGAATGCTCCGGATTATAATTTCATTTACAAAGTTCGCATCATATTCAACTATCCGACCTTCATTTCCTTACCTTTAAAATGTGAATATTTTAAAGGTTTCCAGTATACTAAATCTAAGAATCTTACCACCCTAAAATGCCAAGAGATGCACGGAAAGGAGGTCCCAAAGCAGAAATACCTCATCTGAAATATCTTTGTATCTTTTTCTTTAATGAGAATGTTCACTCCTTTTGTTATTTCCAGGGGTTACACGCACATATGCCAAGCAGTTAGTTGTTTGGAAGTTTGGAAACCTTTGTCTCCTTAGCGTTTACTTCTGCTGTCAAATAAAACTAGCCATATAGAGGCCATAACAAGCAACATCCAAATGGAGGTATATTATTACTAAAATTCCTAGCGGCATGGAAATTTCTTAATGAAAAATAGTGGCTGGGGATCTCTGCCTCCAGCCATGGTGGAATAACCAGGTACCAACCAGCCTTCTTGCCACAAACAATGAAGCTGGACAAAGTATATGAAGCAACACTTTTCAGATGCTAGACCATCAGCAGCACCAGGCAGGGCTGCCTGGAAGGAGAGCGCACACATAAGGTGGAGCCCACATTTGCCTTCTGCCCAAGAAACACCCCAGACTGTGGCACAGAGAGGCAGACCATCCCGACCATGCTAAACTGAAGAGGCAGAAACCAGAGAGGGCTCTGAAGCAGGTGGTCTTTGCAGAGCACGGTGCCAGAGAGAAAGCATCTGGACAAAGAAGGCATTCCAGGAATCTGCAAGGTCAGGGATAAAAAAACTGGGAGCTGGGACCTGAGTCACATTTCTGAAGGTTGCATAGTTTTGGGAGACACAGAATTTCTGACCAGCCAGATTGGCGAGATCCCACCCCAGGCATTCCAGGGAGACTTCAAGGATCCCAGACATTGGGAGTAGGGCTGCTCCAGCCCTAGAAACAGGACAACCTGGGCTCACCCTAACAAAGGTTAGAAACAGGTCTCAAAGGATTGTGCTGCTCGGCAGCAAATGAACCTCCTGCCAGAGCAGAGCTCGGCACTCTGCAAGGGACGCCACAGGACTCAGACTCAGCAGCGCAGTAGCCGCGCTTTCCAGCACCACTAAGCAAAGGACTGGACATGGAAAGGAAAGGAAAAGGTGACCAGTACTGGGAAAGGCAGTACGACCTTCAACATAAGCAGACCCGTGGATGACAGAGCTGTTGGACTTGGCAGAGAAGAAATTTCCAAGTGCTATTATGACTGTATCTAAGGACTTAAAGGAAAAGACAGATACCTTGAGTGAAGTCAAGTAATTTCTTGGTAGAGAAATGGAAAAATTTTTAATACAAATTAAAATTCTACATCTGAAATAGCAACTGATGGGAAAAATGGCAAAACAGAAACACCGAAGAATAAACCAGAAAACAATGAAGTTGTCACTTACAAGAGTAGTGGGTGACAGGCGGACGTAGAGGAGAGGGGGTGATGCTTCCAAATACACACAAAAGCCTATGAACGTTCTATATACTCAAAATGAGTATTGAGATAAAAAACAAAATGAAAACTAACTTCAAACAGAGACAAATTCAACTGAACTCTTCCAAATGAATAGCATAATCGCACTTAAGAAAAAAAGAATTCCTATGATTCTGTTTATATTAAATACTCACAGGCAACATACAGTGAAAGAAATCTGAGCAGTGGTTTCCCGGGGCAGCAGGGGCGGAAGGGGAGGCGGGGGGGGACCCAGTTTGCCTGGGCAGGGGTTCGAGGAACGTCTCTGGGGAGATGGAAATACTCTGAACCTTGATGAGGGATGTATGTTACACAGGTCTATACACATGTTGAAAGTCATTTAACTGTTAGCACTGCATTTCAACTGTGCATAAGCTATACCTCAATTTTAAAAAATAAAAGGAAAAATAATGGCCTGGCTTTATAATTTCAATGTGCTACTAGTGAGCACAGTCACAGCATCACCAAGGAAGCTCTTCTCAGGATCGATGCTAGAACGTATATAGGAGACTGGTCTGCGCGAAACTGCTTGCAAAGTTCTTCTGACTTTTGCCACTTCTTTACACCTGCAGGCAGAATTTTCACCATGGCCAGCTCCACTCTAACTAATCGCAGAGTCAACACAGATCTAAAAGATCAGGAATAAGGTCTCTCTGATCTGCTGGTAGTTATAAAGAGAAGAGTGAGCCACCTGCCCCGGGTCATGAGCAGCATGACCTTGCTGCTCTACGAAACGCCAGTCTGTGGCGTACAGGGCCCACGTGCTGCAGTGTGTACCGCAGGGCTGCTCTCCCTGCCAAGATGCCCTCTCAAACAGGGCTCTATCTTTGCTTGAAATTCCACATTCCTTAAGAGAGGGAACAGAAGTAGGAGGAAAGTCACTTCTTCCGAAGAATATTTCTCTAAGGAAACTTGCATTTTTTTTTAATCTATAAAAAGTTTTTTAATGTTTCTAAATGTTTTTTCAAAATATCTTTTATAGTAGGCAATTAAAAACTACTTTGACCAAGCATGGCATTGTGCAAAAACGAACTCCTGCATTATCGATTGCCCTGTCTATTGCTGCTCCACGTGCGATAACCCCTTAAATAACAATGTCCAGGACTTTTTCCTAAAGATCAGACCTTAATTTTATAATAATCTACATTATATCCAGAATCATCTGGATTCCAATACCTTAATTAGAACAAAACAGACACTTTTTTCCCCAGAACATTTTGTGCTTCAAGTTTCCTCTGGCATGGTGGATTCTTTTGCATACTTTTAATAACAATAAATAAAACTTTCCTGGTAGTCAAAAAAAAAAAACCCAAAATAATGCAAAACTCATTTACTTGTCCATTATCCACATTTGAGTCTTAGAACAGTTTCAACACAAGGGAATTTCATGCACACCAGAGTCACAGCAGCTCAGACCTTTGTCCGAGTCATCTCTCAGTCTGGTAAGTGAATATCAAAAAAGAAGTCACAGGTAAAAAATAATAATAAGCATTCCATTTCTGTGAGACGTTCATGTACCTCACAAGCTTTTACTGCCATGTCCGCGTATTTCAGCCCTTTCCAACAAACCAACAAAACCTAAATTTTAACACATGATCTTTTTCTTCCACTTCAAGCTACTGTACATCCGTTTGAAACGCTATAATAGAGTAATCTTCACTTAAAGAGGGTCCCCATTCCTAGCCCTTACTAATAGCTAGTGCTAGAACTCTGTATTTTAAGATAATGCTTTCTTCAAATGTGGTTTTTTCCCCCATATAAATAGTACTCTGAAAAGCAAAACAGAAGCCGGGTCGTAAACAGCACCACCAGCGAATGTCCACTAGATGTCAGCCGTGCAGTGAGCATCCGTTTACACTCAGCCCCGCCGGGCGAGAGGCGGTTCTCCCGTCCCCGATGCAGTGCGAACGCGCCCCGGATGCGCCTAGAACCTTGCGGGTGTGGACGAGCGCGTCCTGCCTCCATCCGGTGAGCAGGGCTCCAGCCACCGAGGACACGCACGCTGTTTCCTGGTGCCACTGCTAGCGAAGGACCATTGCGTGGGGGCCGCACTGTGGCGCCCATCAGCTTGCAAGAGTGACGGGCTCCTCGTTCCAGAGGGTCATTTTCCGAAGGATTTAACTTGTTGAAACAGGGAAGCAGAAGGCAGACTGTTTCTTACATATTTAGAATATTTCAAAGAACGCTTTCTCCTGTGGGCCCCCAAAATACTGATTATATTAAAAAACAAAACATTCTTGGGAAAATTGACTCAGGAAGACAAAACCTCTTGAGGTGCCAACACAAAAATCACACCTTAGTTCTGTTCTTCCAGACGCCTGATGCTCTTCTCAGGGCGATAATGTGGGCGATGTCCATGTGACACCAACAGAACCTCGTATAAAAACGGTGTATCAAGAAAAATAAAGTGTGGTGAGGTGTGTAAGAAAGGCACTTGAGGATGCTCATAGGAAAGTGCTGTGTCAGGTGCTCAGTGTTTCTGGGAGGGGAGCACAATGATGGTGCACCCCGTTATCAGACCCCCTCAGCCCACCTTAGGTGGACCGTGCCCAGGGGCTGAGCCTGGCCTCCTTGCCGTATGAGTTCTCTCACCATCACTCCAAGCACGCCACATAATTCTTAAATAAACACGGACACAAAATAAAAGTAAGGCCCACAAAGATCTTTGGGAAAGTCTTGATTTCATTGGCAAGAAAATTGAAATTACTGCGTGAGGTACCCTCGGTTTTTCTTCCAGCTCTACCATTCTGGGACGCTATGATGCAAACATTCTTTTAATCAAAATAATGGAAATTTTTCCTGATAACTGCTTGTAGCATGTTAGTTGTTCTTGAAGACAGAAAAATGTAAGTATATGTTATCGATTACATCACTCGTCAATGACCCTGATCCCCGGCTATTGTGGTCTAGACGTTTATAATTTTCCCTCTCACGTCTCACGCACGGCAAGGGCCTCCCCGCCAGAGCCCCCTGTGTGCTGCCTCTACTCCCGTTTCCCATCCCCATCCCCAGCGCCAGCACCCCGCCCCTTACCCCTGCACTCCAGCACCACACAAGCTCCTCTGTGAAGAAATATTAGCCTGGACATTTAGTGGATCCTACCCTGTCTGAAATGTGCTGCAGATAACTCACAGCCAGGAGAGGACCCGTTTTATAACGCATTTCCAATGTGTGAGGAACAGCCTATAGTGCTTCTGGTGCTGCTCATGCCGCTGTGATGGTGAAATCTCCAACACTGATCTCACAGCTGAGCATCACATACACTCACAGTCATAACATCGCACACGCCAAGAGGGCTGAGAGGCAGAACTGGGATGTGTGGCTCCAACATATGCCCTCGGTCTGGGTCTCACCCCCTTGCGAGGCATCCTGTGAATGGAATCATGGATTCATTCCATTTTTCAATGAACAGTTGCCGGCCCACTTTGTGCTGTGCACCCTGCTAAGCACTGGAGATGAACCTCTGAAGCATGTCCTCAAAGAGTGTAAAGCCTCGTAGAGGATACTGATCAATTAGATCACATAAGGTTCTAGTGGGAAATAACGTCATTGGAAGGTCATGCCAGTTACAGCTGCAAACAGTATGGTCACCAGCACGATGCAGGGCAGAGCAGGAATGCAGATCCTCCCAAGCAATGTGTCCTGTACTGCAGGAGGTTGTGAGGTAAATCCCAGAGCTGCAGTTATGGGGTGAACAGACAGCGGCCCCACAAAGGAATCCCTTTGTTCTACTATAGCTTTAGACTTCTGGGCTGCTGGGTGAGCCTAAGGAACATATTCCTCAGGGACAGATTCTAACCTACTGTTTTCATTATTAATTTTATTTGTATTTCCCCAAGAACCTTATCAAAGTGTGTTGCCAACTGTAAAGAGAGAGAAGAGAATGGAAACGAAAGCCATCCCCTCCTTCCTTTACACTTTTGATGTTAGACTCCCCAGGAAAGGCTTTAAGTAGAAAACCCTAGAAGACCTCAAAGCCAATCCCGCTGTCACTTTGTACAACTTATCATGGAGAAAACAGCTAATGGACTGTCAGAAGGGAGAAGTTTATTAAACCAAGCAATTAGCTCTTTACTTTAAAGGGATGTAGTGAGACTAAATGAAGTCAAATTCACAAGGTAATTTAAGCTTTTTGAACGGAAGAACAAAGTATTTGGGGCTATGGCAATAAAGGTACAAAGACTTAATGAATATTTGTCTAGCACTTCCCACATTGCAAATGGCCCTTATTTTATTAGTCCCTCACAGTAACCCTGTTAAATAGGCAGGGTAGATACACAGCCTTCTGTGATCTCTGGACAGGATGACCTAAGTCACAATGACACACACTCTCCCAAGTTTGTATAGACACATAGTGACGGGGGGCAGGACACTCGGGGGACAGCCAAGATCACACCCCACCACAGTGCTAGCAGCCGAGGAGGGGGTCAGCCAGAAGAGGAAGAACTCGTGGGCGAGCGTGACTCTCGGAAGGCAGGTTGGCCCAAATGTCAGAGAGGCTCAAGTGACTTCTTTAAGATTACACAGCTAAATTAGACCCCGACCGTGAGACACCAGTTTTGCAGTCTTTCCAATGGACCACATTTTCTCTGAAACAGTTCTTAAAGCAGGGGTAGGGCTGGAGAGGCTGGCCTTTCTTAAAGAAGAATTCTGAGTGCTGTCCGTACATGACCCCATTTAAGTCTCACAACAACCCTGTAAGATATTATTATGGTCTCAGTTTTACAGGTGAAGGAACTGAATCTCAGAATGTAAGTAGCTTACCCAGGGTTACCCGGCTGGACCAAGAGCAGAGGCTGGATTTGAATTCAAGTCTTTCATTTCAAATGCCCATGACTTTTTTCCTATTTATGTTGCTGCATGATATGTGTGTGTGTGTGTATCCCATAGAATGTCTACTTTTTTAGGAAACTTAATATATATTTTCTGAATGAGAATCAGGTTTGCTGGACCTTGAGATATATGCGTTTGCTTCCTGCTAAGTTATCCAAAGGGACATTGATGAAAGCATTGAAACACACCATTCAAAAAGCGTGGAATACATGGACACAAGATATTACCTGAATAAATTAAATAGATAATTGGATAAATGCCTAAATAAAAGATTGAGCAACTGGTTAATCTAAACACTTTGTTACCTAGAAATAAATGAATGCTTTTAAGAGATTAGGCAAATATTTGGGCATCAACTTGTTCACATCACTTAACTAATTTTATTAGTATTCCAAGGAAATATGAAATCATATTGATAATATTGAATAATTTGCATGCACCCATGAATTCTACTCACAAAGAAAATACTTTAGCAACATACACTGCTATAGAGGAAGTATCTGGATATTAATTTTTCTTAAATTATATTCACAGTGCCCTGAAAAAAAAAAATCCTACTATCAATTCTCTTAGAAAGTGAGAAATTATGTTACCAAAACAAATATTTCACTCCTTATCCCAATTTACCCTCCAGGTCTTAAAGTGAATTCAGAAACAGATCATATCCTGGCATGAAAACTAATTAAACTGCCTTTAAACAAAGGAGATTATAAACGGAGCCCGTTCAGACCCTAAAAAAACTCTACCAAAGCAAACAGCCAAAGGATTGTTCCCCATCCGGAAAATTGTTCATCTCTATCCCCTCCCATTTCCTCAATATTCCAACCTTCCCCCAGCTGGCGAGCTGGCCCCACAATCCATTTAGACTCCACAGCAGAAATAAAATGCACACATACTGTAGCTGTAATTCAATTAATCTTCTCCCTGGGTTTCCTCTGCTCGGTGCCAGGGCCATTTGTGCGGCCATCGCTCACCCCTAACTTGCACCTGTGCTGTCCATTGAAACACCCCTTCCTCCCCAACCCCTCCCTTGTCCCCTCCCAGGCCCGGTGCCCTAATCACCTTTTTTTCCCAGGCACAAAAGCTTTCCTCTGCAGGCAGGAATGCTAGAATTCCCCCAAGCATTGGCAAGGAAATATTTAAATGTAATCAGAGGATCTTCCTTTGTTTTACTTTTTTTTCCTAGGGAAATTAATCTCTCTAAGGTATTGGATGTATTCTTTCGCTCTTCCGTGAGCCGACATCATCATCTCTGAAGTGCTCACAGCTTGCAAAGGCTAAGTATTTTCTCCTCCTTCTCTGCTGACACAGATGGTACGTGCCTGGTTTCCTCAAGCATTCTAATTGAATACTTTGCTTCGTTTAAATTGTTTTAAACTTGGCTGTGAGAATGTATGGGTGTATAGCCTAACCTGCCCCCACCTGGAGTGTGAGTATAGAATCCCTGACAGCTGGGGCTCCCCCAACAGCAGCCCCCTCATAACCTGTAGTCCCCTCACCTCTAACGTGCTCCAGAAACGTAGCTTACTTCTCCCCGGTCAATGCAAGTCCCAGGTCCTTGGAATCACATGGAGCTCCTAGTAAAAACCAAGAGACTCTGTAATGTATCTTTGTAGGGTTGAAAGTCAAACTAAGCTTAAGTCTCTGCTCTGCCACTTTGGAACTGTGTGGACTTAGGCAAATTACTTGACTTCTCTGAACTTGAGTTTCAATACAAAGTGGTGGGATAATGCCACCTGCTTAGGGTTGCTGTGAGTATGCAATGGGATAATATATATAAAGTGTCTAGAATAATACCTAGCCTGTGTTTGCATTCATACCCATAATGAATGTAAATATCCCTCCTCTCCATACTGTTAAACCATACTGAGCATCCTCAAGTTTTAACTGCCTGTAGTGGAGAAAGACAGGGACAGATCTAACGCCACTGCTATCAAACCACGAAGATCGCTGGACCTGCGGACTTGACGGGAGTCGAACCTCTAAGGCAGGGATTCTCCTAATTTTTAAGTGATGTCACCTGGCTTTTTCGGGTCTGACTTTAAGACTTTATTTCCACTGTCAGTTTCTTTTCTATAAATTGAGGGGTATTGACCTATGAATCTAGCTCCTTCTGGCTTGTTCACCCTGTGATTGACCAGATTCCGTCTTTTAAATGTACAGTGAAATTTTTTTTTAAGTCCACACATTCCCACCACAGCCACATGAATACTGTCACTCTCTTAAACTATTAAACATCAATACAGAGCATTTAATAACAGAATTTTTTTCTACCTACACTTGATTTAAAGCATATCCTTTGGCAGGTTGTCATCCCCCCACCACCACCCATGCTTTATTTAATTGCTAAAAATTAAAGGAAATTCTTGCAGCTAGGTGAGTTGATAACCTCTTAGGAAACAATGTGGGCTCTCAGTAGAGTTGCAAGAAGCCAGTTAAATTTGAATTTCAGATAAATAACAATTAATTTCTTAGTTAGCATATACCCATGCAATATGTGGAACATACTCCTACTAGAGAGTTATTCTTTGTCTGAAATTCAGATATGACCGAGCATCCTGTATTGTATTGTAACAGCCACTGAGGCTTCCTCAAGGGCCACCCTTAGGCTCTGTATTATCAGGTAAAAAGAGCTGCAGGAGCTTAGAAACTGAACAACATGCGAGATCAGTGCAGATGATGAAGGAAAGCCCCTTTTCTCCTCTGCAGCTAGTCTGCTGCGTGCTTCTGCACGGTGCACAGTGGCCAGGGAGACGTGTTAACTCCAGCCCCAACATCACTTTATAAATCATTACTTCCTTCCTGTCCATTAACATTGTCAAACGGCAAGGGACAACTTGGAAGCTATTATCCTGAAGTCAAGCCTTGCTTAGAGGCACGTCAGGGACATGAGCTCACCAAGTGTATCTGTGCATTTGAGTATGGGATCGCGCGTTCCTAAAAAAATTCTAAGTCGCCCCACACTCTACTACCACCTTTTCAAAATCATTTACCCATAAGTGCAAAATTCTCTTTCACTACATCGTTATTAAATAACCAAAGTTTCCAATTTTTACCATTTCCCGCATCATCATTACAGAACAAAGGCATTAATAAATACATAAAACCATTAGAAAATGCATAAAGTCCATACAAACCATGAGCTCTGCTCTTGGGAATATTGCTAGGTGTTGAGCTAACTTATCTAAGACAAAGATAGATTAAATGCACTGCTATGCACTGAATCGTGTACCCCCACCCCACAAAAAAAATAAATAAAATCATGCATTGAAGCCCTAACCTTCAATATGATAGTACTTGGCCTTTGAAAGACAACAAGGCTTAGGGAAGTTCATGACAGAAGGGCTCTCCTGATGGGGTCAGTGCCCTGATGGGAAGAGGCCCAGGGCTCGACTCCCCATCTCTCTCTGCCACACAAGCAGAGCAAGAAGGTGGCCACCCGCAAGCCAGGGAGAGTGTCCTCACCAGAACCCCACCGTGCTGGCGCCCTGAGCTCGGACCTCCAGCCTCAAGAACATGAGAAAGTACATGTCTGTGGTTCCAGTCCCCCAGCCCACGGCAACGCGTCTCACAGCCTGAGCTCACTAGCAGCAGCACCCTCCTGTGAACCCACTTAAAAAATTTAAGAAACATAAAATGATTTAGAAAATATTCATCATTACTCTTGAACTACTGTAAATACCTGGTGTCCTTTCAATGCAGAATTATCCCTTCCTTGTTTTTTCTCTCCATTCCAGAAACCTGGTGCCCAGAAACAATCTTAGTGGCTTGCGGTGCCCCTGACAGCCTGGCCATGCCTGGACAAGTGAGGCCCACCCCTGATGCCTGTGGCATCCACTCTGTCTCCTCTCCTGGGAAGTTCAGAGGGAGGCTGAGAAGCGGCAGCTCAGACCCTGCGTGCGGGTGGCGCTGGGATGCAGAAGCCGGGAGCCAGGGAGGGATCGGGGCCGTGCGAGGGTCAGGAACCGGGGAGAGCCTGTGATGGAGAGAAGGGAACAGACAGAGGGATGAGGACACGGCGGCTCATCCGAAAGCTCGCCTAGCCCCCTAAGGTGTACTTAGGCGCCTGCCGCGTGTCAGGCACAGCTTTAGATTCTAGGAACCGGGGAGCAAAGCATCAGGAGCACCTGCCCAAGATGAGCACAAACAGATGAACTGCGCAAGTAAAGGATGGGAAAGAGAGAGAGGAAGGAAAGATGCAACGAAAACGGTCGGGTAAGTGCTAAAAGGAAAAATTTTAAATGGAACAGAAACAAGAGGCCCTAGAAGGTGTAGGACAATTTCAAACAGAGGGTCAGCAAGGCCTCACCGAGAATAGGACGTTTCAGAAAAGACCTGAAGAGAGTGAGGCGCTGGGTGTCTTCAGAGATATCTTTTGACACTTTCTGGAGCCGTGAACTCCAGCAGAGACAGACGGCCAGCTTCCCAACCTGGGCCTGAAGTCCGGCTGCGCACACCCTCTCTCTGCTCTGCCGCCGGGTGAGTGTCCAGCGAACGGCCCCTGCTCGTCTGCTGTGCGGGTCGGGGCAGAGAGCTGGATGGTGTGGCTACCAAGCAGCGACATGGGGCTGCTGATACCAGGGACGTGAGGCCGCAGCGCGGGCATCGGATGGCAGCAGGGAGGGTGCCCAGGTGTAGAGCGCTGTGCACAGGGTCACCCACCCCCCACTTGGGTGGTCCTGATGCTCACGGTCCCTCCATGCAGGATGTGAGAAAAGGGGCCACCACCCCTCAGGCCTGCCCCTCAGCAAAGATGCCCTTGGAGGAAATGCCGACACTCAGAGGCGGCGGCCCAGAACCTGGGTCAGGAGAGGCAGCCACGTTTAAAGACCTTGTGTGACTGGGTCACTGGGAATATTTCATGCTTTGATAACCTAAAGATAAAACATACTCTGTGCTCGTGTTTTATTTAAATGAGATGCATCAAAAGAAAGGCCGTCTATATTTGTGGGAGATCAGACTATATGCTAACTTAAAATACATGTTTTAGTGATGCCATGAAGCCAAAATAATTTGCATAAGCAGCAAGTGAATTTTCCTTTGGAAATGTTAATAAGTAAATCACTCTCGTGGCAAGATAATGGAGGCAAAGAACAGGGAGGGCAACGCACTAAAGGAAAGCAAATGAGGAGAAAGAGCAGAGCCCGCAGATGGGGCGGAACAGGGGCCCTTGGCACTGCAGGAGCTGTGAGCACCCGACAGCCTCCGACTAGGAAGGCGGGAATGGCTCTGCCCCGAACAGGCCAGGCGACAGTCTCAGTTATCAGGTGGCACAGGCAGTATTTTGAATCCCTTCAGGCTTCACTAGGTTACGGTATCACATGAGTCATATGATCCTGGGCTGGGGAGAAGGGGCACATATTTATTCCTTTCCTAGGTTAAAATATGTTCTTTTTTTTCCCCCACTTCTTGTGAATCTTTAAATACCAAAGCTCAGAAGACTGTCCTTTATCCAATGAATCTAAATAAACCTTGGGTATAACTGTCATTGTATCACAGCAAGTCAGTATGAAGCCGTGATGTTCTCTCTCCTTTCTCCACTGTATCAATACAGTCCTAACAAAACGCCCATGATATTTTATTAAACTTAGATGTCAGTTCTCTTCCTACCAAATTTGAAGCTTCTAGAGGCAAGATGGGAATCATTTTCATTATTATTTACTACGAGCTATCAACTAAAAGGCAGGGGATACCGTTGTATGTTTTTTAGTCTCATGACATCAACTAATATATTTTCGATAATTATCTAGTCCATCAGGAATTCAAGCTATAACTGGTGATGTTTTCTTTCCAAGACTACAGACTGAGTTTTAACCTCCGAACATGGTCTCAAGCATGTTTGGAGAGTGTGGGTAAAACTGCAGTATTTCCAGAATCTCTCGCATGGCCTTCATGCATCTCCGTATCATAGGTGTCTCCAAGGGGTGGCGAGAAGTAGTCTGTCTCCATCTCAGGGGGTGATTACAGGGCCAGCAAGGGCACATCTAGACCCAAGAGGTTGGGTGGGGTCTCTAGAGATGTATGATGACTGATTAAAAAAAATAAATGGGTTTCTCCCACTTTATTTCTCCCTTTGACTGATTTTTGTCTCAAAGGTACTTGGCTCTGGGATTTCCCCCCCAGAAGGTACAGAAAGACGTCACTAACAAGCCAGATTCCCACCAGTGTGGGTCACCACGGACCCCCTGAGCCCCTTCTGGGAGGGTGGGTGTAAAGCGCAGAGTTCAACCCGCCAGCTCAGCCAAAGGCTGGGGGAGGGTCTGTGGGTCGTCAGAGAGGCAGCGTCCAGCACCCTCAAGGAAATTCATTTGGAATCTTTGCCTCCTTCATTCTAATTCAGTTGTACCTACTAACGGTATTTCCACATGGAAACTGAGGTACTTCAAGTACAGCGTTCCAAGTGTGAGCGCACCGTTCTCATCTAATCATCTTCTCGGATGACCCCTCCCTTCTTGGGCCCCTTAGCTCAGACAGGAGGACCATAGTTAATTCTCTCTTCTCCTTCACACCTAGCACACTATTGATTAGTCTATGTTGCATTTGCAGTAGATTCTAGAGTTGTAAAAACTGTCATATAATCTGCCTTATGTAATCCTTACAGCACACCTGGTAGAGATGAGGAAAATGAACTGGAAAAATTGAACAAGATCACTAAATACCAATGGTACATCTGAGACTCTAACCCTGGTTCTTCTGAGTCCAAACTCAGGTCTCACATCCAAGCTCCAGGTCTACTTCACTGCCTTTGAGAAAACGATCCCTTCTTCAGCCTCCTCCTGTCCAACTACCTGTGTGACCTCTCTCGCCTCCTCAAGCCTGGATATTTGTCTCCATGCATCGAAATTCACTCCTCTCCATCCATTCTCTTAATGGTAATGCCAAACTAATATGCCTCAAACACTACATTTGTTACATCCATAGCAATACAAGAGGTTTCAGAGCACCCTGTTGCTCTGAGAATAGGCTCCAGGGAAAAGCAGTGTTCGGAAATGGAATGGAGCAAGAAGAGGCATTCCCAAACCCTTCTGGTGGTAACGGAAGTGGGTATGACCTTTCTGGGGAAAAATTTGGAAACATCCATCAACATTCAAAATGTGCATACTCTATTCCTTAGCAAGTTTAAAGGTTTATCTCATGGGAAACTTCCTTAAGAAAACAAAATACATTACAATTTATAAATTGTTGCAGCATTGTTTTTAAAAGTTAAAAATGAACACCTTAAGTGTCCATTAATAGATTATTTAAATAAAATTTCATCTATACAATGGAATACAAGGTAATTGCTTAAAAGACTGATACAGATCTATATACATCTACATGACAACATAGCCTTTATAAAGTAAAATAAGCACTCAGGGAGGTATATTATGACCCATCATATGTGTTAAAAATGTATGTATGTGTGTCTAAATAGGAGATAGATAGATAGATAGATAGATAGATAGATAGATAGATAGATAGATAGATAGATAGATAGATAGATAGATAATTAGGCTAGAAATGAAGAACAGAAAGTTATCTGGAAAACCTCCAAATTTTTAGAACATGAAAAACACACTTCTGAATAGCCCATGTGTCAGAGAGAATATCTCAAGAGAAATAAAAAATATTTTAACTGAATGAAAAAGGAAATGCAACATATCAAAATGTGTAGTGTACAGTTGAAGTACAGAGTAGAGAAATTTTACAGCATCAAATACCTATGTTAAAAAGAATGTCTCAAATCAGTAACTAATCTTCTTCCTTAAGAAACTGGAGAGAAGAGAACAAATTAATTCCAAGGAAATCAGAAGGAAGGAAATAATATAGATACAGGCAGAAATCAATAAAACTGAAAACAGAAAAATAATACAGAAAGTCGATGAAGCCAGAAGTTGGTTCTTTGAAAAGATCAATCAAATTGATAAACCTCTAGACAAACTGACAAAGAAAAACCAGAAAAGACCCAAATTACCAAATCAGGAATAAAAGTGGGGCATTACTACAGACCTTGAGTTATTTATTTAAAATTAGAGAAGACTGTAAAAAAAAAAAATGATGTCCATAAATTCAACAACTTAGATGAAAAGGATCAATTCCTTGAAAGTAAAATCTACCAAAATCATTCAAGGAGAAATAGATAATCTGAATATTCTTAGATCTATTTTAAAAATTGAAAACTTTTCAAAAGAGAACTTTCCAAGTCCAGATAATTTCACTGGTGAATTGTACAAAACACTGAAGAAAAAAGAGTAACAGTTCTAGCCCACATCTTCCGGAGGGAGGAAGACCTGCCAGCACAGCTTAGCATCACCCTGACACCCAGACCAAGGCGTCACAATACAAAGAAAACTGTAGACTACTGTCCCTCATGAATGTGCATGCAAAATAGCCAGCAAGATATTACCAAATAAAAAACAGCAATATATAAACCAGCTAAACTAGATTATCCCAGGAACGCAAGACTTCAACATTCAAAAATTAATCCATGTAATTCATGCTGGTAAGAAGAAAAGGCATGTAATCATCTCAATAGATACAGAAAAATCATGTGGCAATTCAATATCCATCCATTATAAAAACTCTCAGCCAACTAGAAACAGAAGAGAATTTCCTAAACTTGATAAAAGTAATCTGCAAAAATCTACAGTTAATTGAGTGGCAAAAGAATGAATTGCACTCCTCTCACCACCTCGCCAGGAGGAAAACAAGGAAAGGGTGTCCTTTCTCACACCTACTGAATCTAGTACTAGAAGTGCCTGCTCATTGCAATGAGGAGATAAAAAGGAAAAAAAGGCAGCATTCAAATGATAAAGGAAGAAAGATATATATTTCTGTTAGCAGATAACATGAAGGTCTATACAGAAAATTCCAAATAATAAACAAAACCTTCTAGAAGTAATAAGAGAATTTATGGAAGTCACAAAATATAAGATCAGTATACAAAAATAAATTGCATTCCTACATAATAGCAATGAATGATTAAAATTTATTTTTAAAGCGTTACATATAACGGCATCAAAAAAGAAAACAGAAAGAGCAGAGAGACTAAGGTATAAATCTAAAAAGCATGTACTGGATCCTTATGCTTGATACTACAAAATGCTTATAAAATAAATCAAAGAAGACCAAAAAAAAAAATGGGGAGCTATATCTGTTCATGGACTATCAGACTCACTGTTATAATATTGTATTGAAATATTATATGACTACATTGTACAATATTATAATTGAATTATAAGACCATTACATTATATCGCAAGTGTGTTGCGATTTTGTTAGTATTACAAAATATATTATTATACAGAAGTGTATCATAATGTTGGACAATATCAAAAAGAGAATATTGTGAAGATTCAAAATTGTTGTGCATATTCATTCAAATCTCAGTCAAAATCCAGGCAAGCTGGGTTGTTTGTTCCTTGGGCTGCGAGGAGTGGGCGCTGGAGGCTGGCCGCTGATTTTAAAATGTGTGTGGAAAGACAAAGGAACCAGAGCATCAAAACAATTTTGAGAAAGTTGAGGACTCAATACCCAACTTCCAGATCGCTACAAAGTGACAGTAATAAAGACAACATGATGTCAGCGAACAGATGAGACACAATGATCAACAGAACAGACATCCAGAAATAGACTCCCACAGATGCGTACCACAGTTTTTAGAAAGGTAGAAAGGCAATTCTACAGTGCTGGAAAATTGGACGTCTGTTTGAAAAAGAAACGGGCCTGGACCTACACTGGTATGCACGTGTTTCTAGCAGCTTTATTCACAGTCATCAAAAACAGATGTCCTTCCACTGATATAAACAAACTGCATTACGTCTATCCTGGAATAGTATTCAGCAAGAAAATGGGACAAACTTGATCCAGGCAACAACTGAATGAATCGTAAATGAATTTTACTAAGGGAACTACAGGAACTAAAAACAACTCAGTGAGTGATAGGGCGGGATGTAGGAGGGCATTCGTTGCAAAGGGGCAAAATGAGAGATAGGGAAAATAAAAATGTCCTGGGTCATGACTGTGGTGACAGAAACATGACTGCATTTGTGAAAAACCACAGAACCATACACCACAGTGAGTTTTTTACTGCTTGTAACTTAAATAATCAACCAGGATATGTATGGGAGAAGCCCAAAATGGAATACAAACTATTATTTAGCAAAAGAACATAGCCAGTAACAAGACCTATTGACATCACGTACTTCCTGATCGATGCGCCGAGAGGGCACATCACATCCATGGTATTCTTACCAAAAACACGTAACATCGGTCTAATCATGGGGAAGCATCAGAGAAACCCAAATGAAGTAAATTTTACATAACATCAGCCCAGTACCTTCCAAAAGCTTCCAGGTTGTGAAACACAAAGAAAGACTGAAAAAATGTTACAGATTTAGGAAATGCGGCCTGAGATCCTGAATTGGATCAGACAAAATGGAACAGACAAAAATGGAAAAAATGCTGAAATCCAAATAAATCTATAGTTTAGTGAATAGTTGGACTAATGGTAGCTTCTCAGTTTTGACAATTTTACGAAGCCTACGGAAGATGCTAATGTTACAGGAATCTGGCTGAAAGGTGTACGGGAAGTCTGTACTATTTTGGCAAATGTTTTGTTAAGACTAGAATTATTTTGAAATAAAAAGTTAAAACACACATTTAGAGCCTGCACTTAGTTTTACCTTTAGTATTCAGTAGATTTCAGTCTGAGCACAAGTGGCAATGGGGACACATGGAAAAGGAAAGTTCATTTGACTTGGTAACCAAGTGTTTCTATGTGTTTTCCTGAAAAAAATAAGGGAACTATTTCCATGTTAAGTGAACTGGTATGATGACCAAGTTCAGAGAGAAGGATACAATTATCCCCAGGAAGATCCAGCACCTCAGAAAAGTAGGTGAGACTCTAGGGAATCTTTCAGGAGTTTCCTAAAATCAGACTTTTCTAATGGCATGAATGCTTGCAAATGAATTCCCTTGTTCCTTCTCAAAGGGGCTTGTGCTTATTACCACAGGGAATGAGGGCAAACTTCTTTCGAGAAATCACACTGTGCATTTACAATACAGCTGTCAACAGCGTCACTGGTGAGATTTTATAATCTTGATAAATGCCTGGAAACCTCAATACATCTGATAAAGGCCCTTACAAGACAATATAATGAAATTATTAACATATTACAATCAGTGTTTATCTCGTACTTATGGGCATGCATGAGTACCATGGCAAATACTTGGGTATCCTGCGTATCTTTAGTTAAAGCCTCAGAAAATTATATAATTCCCGAGCCTCAATCTCCTGTGCATGTTCAAGCTCACCCAACAGCAGTGATGAACTGCCGACAGACACTTAATAAAAATTATGCTAATGACCTCGCAGCACACGATCTGTCTAGGTGGTCTTCTTGGAAAATCTTTAGTTCACTTTCTTAAACACTTAAATTGGTTACTCTTGTGATTCTACGAGACCTGCTCAGGAATTGACATCTCTGAGCTCATCTGTAGATATTCTGGAACTTTCCTGCCATTGGGTCATCTTTGTTACACCACATGTCTTAGTGTATGAAATGACTGATGCTCCTAGTAAGTTACTTCTCAGTTACCCGGCCAGGTATTCATGAAAGTCAAGCAAACCTTTTTATGGCTCCTCAAAATGTTACATTTGGTTCAATGAAGAGAGACCATTGAAAAATATCAGTTTCACGCTTACATTATAATGATCAGGCAAAATAACATTTTTTCAAAATATCCACAGACAGAAATGCCTGTCTCTCATATCAGAAGGAGCAGTGATTTCATAAGGCTCTTAATAGCCATGATGAGGCGATGCTGGTAATACCGATCATTCAATTATATGATTATTGATTATACGGGACACAAATGTCCCAGTGCCTCAGCCTAAGGGCTCCAGGTCGGTGAGCATCACAAGTGCTTCTTTTCCAGTGGAATTCTATCTCCTTCGGAAAGAAAAGCTGTCTACTTATGAATCTAGCAAGAAGGGTAGACCTGAATCACTTCAGCTACACACAAATCAAACGGTGTAAACATAGAGTCTTCTAGGTTTGAATGGAGAGTTTATTCAGCTATTGGTTAAAATTCACTAAAGAATTCATATCTCCTATTTTCTTGAGCTTTCTTTTGATCAAGAGCCCCTCCTTAATGCCAGAATACCCACTGGGAGAGAAAAAGGGTAGATTCTGAAGAACAAAGATCAAAAAACCATACTTTTTTAGGTAAAAAACACATAGAGGCTAATCACACCTTAGAAACGTCAAGTACCACAAAAACTCAGAGGAATATCCCGCTAACAGCATCACTGTTTCCTGCTTGTGGAACAGTAACTCTGGAAACACAACCAGTGTTGGAGAAAGTGAGGCAAAAGACTGTTTGGCATGGCAGGTCGCACCCCACAGGGTCGATCTCCTTGAATGTGTATTTAAATTCAAAGCCAGAAGTTGCCCAGCAAGGGGGAAACCACCATCTGGCTTAGTAGAGTTAGCTCAGGACTGGTATTTACTCGTGTTCAGAAAATAAACTCCAGTCATGTAGTACTGAGCGAGCCGGTACTGTAGCTTCAACTCCAGTTGTATTCAATGCAAGAGTCAATTTGCATTTTCCACGTGCTGTTGGGTTTTTTACCTAAGTTGGAGCCCCAGTGCCCTGGGGTGTCAATTCTCCACAGTCGCACACCCCAAGGTGGCTGCCTCTGACCCACTCAGCTTCTGTGAGCATCTTGAACGCTTTCTCCACTGATCTGTCTTCAACAAATGCATAACTGATGCTAAGAAAACATTTTCCTTCTGATTTCTAAATCCACACTTTTCGAAGGAAAAATTTATATATACCCAATTGTTTCCCCTTAAATCACCAAGAGGAAAATTGGTGGGAGGTATTTGATCATCAGGAAAGCTTTTAAAGCTATTAATACATTTCCATAAAACTTTAAAAAATATTTTTAATACCAGAAGTTGTCTTTTTTCTGACGGTAGCTGATGTGGAACTTCACCTCTCAGCTCATATGCATCTACCCTGTGATTGAAACAGCCTCTGAACTTGGAGACAAACATATATTTAACCCACAAGGCAACTTCTTTCCTCCATATATTCTAATCAAATTCTAAAATGTTTTGCAAAGATACAGAGGATATAGCTAATATTTTGAGCAGCCTGATTCAGAAAGGTGGAAGCCTACAATACCTCCTTAGCATGCATTTCAAATGTAGAAAAGTCACATTTACTAATCCTTGGTCTTTAAAAAACAGCTTTAGGCAAACGTAGTATTTAGACAATGTGAGTAAATTAATGGAATTAACTCAAATGTACAAAGACAGTTGAAACCTCCTGATGGAGACACCTTAATCACCTGTCACCCGCAAGCACCTAGGCACTCCATTTCTGAGTCTTCTTAAATAATCTACTATTTTACCAGAGCTGGGATTTTCTACTTCTAGTATAAAAGCAAAATAACAGTTCAGCATGTTCCCAGAGTAAAACCAAGGATGGTGCTGAAATTATATTTACAACCACATCTTCCTGTGCTGTTCCTTTATCTCTCCTCTGCCCTGGGTCTTTTATCAGTCAGTCAGCTAAGGTCAGACTCGCCTCAACGGCTCAGCACACCAGTCTTGTTTCCATTACATTTGAGGCAGAAAATCTGAATCTTTACAATGCTGACCTTATTGTTTTACAAGCTATTGATTATGGCTATCAAGTTCCAGCAGTTTGCTGGAGTCAGTCTCTGGAAACAGAAAAGGCAGGAAAAAGGAGCCACATTCCTCTCCTTCCGACTGCGCTGACTTCTCCATTAGTTAGATTTTGGTGTAATTAGAATGAATCACTGCAAGGCGAGGCTCCTGTCTATTCTCTACCGCCACTCTTGATTCACCTAGATTTTTGGCCATACATCAGAGTGCACATCTGGTATATGATGAGGAATGTACCGGGTGGAAAGGAGAGGTCAGCGAGAAGCAAATGGGTCCTCTGCAGGAGCGATCGCGGAGTTACTGACACGCCGATAAATGGCACATATCACAACCCACAACACTTAGGAAGTGTAAATCTCCTATTTGACGTACCCTTTGGCAAGAGATAGACTATATGAATCTTTTTCACATCACAGAGCAGTTTTATACAAGGATACCCTGTCCTGACATAATTCTCAACCTCAAAATGCTTTTCTTGTCCATCAGGAATATATTTTTCCACTGCGATTTCAGCAGCCTATTAGATCTTTCCTACAATAATCATTAAAGCCTCAGCACTTATGCTTCATGTGTGATGATCTCCATAGACTGCTTTCAAAGCATGCAATGCCTTTAATAATAATATTAGTTAATGAATGTTTACAATACTCTAGGCAGGGCGCTAAGTGATTCACGCAGTTATCTCATTTATGCCTCAGCAATACTATGCGGTAGTTACCCTGTTGTCCCCACTTCATAGATGAGAAAGCCGAGGCCGGGTGTGATTAAATGTTTTGCTCATAAGTCACACAAACACTAAGGGTAGAAACCAGACTTTTAATCCAGCCCGAGCTTAACCACGCTACCACAATGCCTCCTCTTAATTAAACCAGTAAGTGGACAAGCTGACCACCTACCCCCCGACCTGTGCTTGCCTCTGCTCGGTGCTGGGGACACAGAGGCAAAGTTGCCATCTTCTCTGACTGTATCACAGAATAACAGCAGATGCCCAGACCGTTTCAATACGAGGGTTCGCTCATAATAAAATACCTCACATCGGTTGCTCATTATGTGCCAGACGCTGGTTGAAACGCTTTCCCTACCTTATCTCATCCAGACCCACCACGGTAGGTGCTACTGTGACCCCCATTTTATAGACGCGGAAAACAAAGCACAGGAAAAGGAGAATTGTCGTCAAGGACAGCCAGCTGTGCAGGGGGGGAGGTGAGACGCAAAATGAAGTGGGACAGGCCACGAGAGGTGCAGACAGCCGGCTGGGCTTCGGAGAACAGGTTTCCCTTCAGCTGAGAAAAATCGGGGAAAAGTTCATGGCAGAGACGGTATTCGATCCAGACCTTGGATTCTAAGAGGAAGAGCACGACGCAGGTGCGGGGAAATGCGGGGCAGAGGCTGCAGGGAGCGAATCCCGCGTGGGGAGCCGGGGCTGACGGCCGTGCAAACGAGGGCTGCCCGGTGGAGATTCTGGACCCGTGCAACCTAGAACTGGGGCTGGTAAATACATGTTAAACAAACAGCTGACGGAGTTTAACTGGTAATACACCTGCGAAAATGGAGGCAAACTTGCTTCTCAAAAATGACCCCCCTTTCCCGGTTAGACGCAGATTCTGGTGCCTGCTGGAATGACAGGCGGGCCAGGGTCTTCCAGGCAGTGTCTCTGTCGCCGGTATGATCTCGGAACAGATTTCTTACCTCAGTTTTTGTCATGCACCGTATCAGTCAGGGTCCCAACAGTAAACAGAACAGCACAGTCAAAATGGGATGATCTGAGGGGGGCTTGTGTTCACAGACTATCCTAAAGGGATGGGGAGAGTGGGGGGAGCATGCAGGAACCTGGGACTAACAGAGGGGAGTCTCCCCTGCCCTCAGCTTAAAGGCCAGAGGAGAGGGAGATGCACAGACCCGAACCGGCAGGAGAGCCCTACAGGTGACCTTGAAGGCCGTGGGGCCGTCAGTGCAGGGCAACAGCTGGCCTTAGGAGACCTTGAAGGCAGCCAGGAGAACGAATGCTTCCGCCTGCTCCCCGCCCCTTCAGATCTGAGGGGGATGGACAGGGCTTCCCACTCGCCGAGGCCAGTCAGAAGCCAGAGGGCACAGGCCCCATGGCTGGTGTCCCAAGAAGCCAGCACGGTGGAGAAGGGTGACAGGGTCACAGACAGGAGCAAAAGGAAGGTGTCCAGCACGTGTGCATAAAAATGGGCTCTGCACACATGTGACGATAGTCAACTTGTCAGGAATCTTGTCTCGAATAGTCATTCAATACTACAAGATGCCCCTGATTCATAGTGAATCTTTCAGACTATTTCATAGGATTGCTTGAACTTGGTAAATACCTTAACCAATGATTTCTTACACTTTCAAAGTAAATATTCACTCCAGGTACTGAGATATTCAAGTAATTATGTGGTAACTCTTGATTCAGACAAAAGAAATTCCAAGAAAAATAATTTGATATTTATTTTAATGGCTGAAGGGTTTTCAAAATAGGTATAGAGTTTTACACAAAGATTTCCATTTAAGTCAGGGGTTTTGTATGCTTGGTCACACGATGAAATGCTCCAGGAATGTTGATGAATGCTGATGCCTAGGACCCACCCTCCTAGGCAGGGTCCTAGGCAGGCGACAGAAATTCCAGACATTCCCAGCAGAGTCTAAGATGCCATCAAGGATGAGCGCCACTGATTAAGCCTAGAATAATGACACAGGTGTTCCTGTGTATGATTTCATATATGACTTTCATAATATGATTTTACTGTTCCTGTTAACTCAATAACACTTTAGTCTCCTTCAAAATCAACCATAGGACAATTCATCACATACCCAAGTGAGTCACCGATAAAGAGAAATGAGTGCATGGACCCTGCCCCCTGCCCTTTAGTTTTACTCCATGTCAAGCTCGCCTGAATCAAACCGTTATATTTTACATGGAGAACCTACACTTCATCCTAAAATTGCTTAGTAAACAAGTTGCCAAGGCATAGACACGTTTACATGATGATCATGCTAGTCTGGGTATGAGGCAGAGTTACAGAAGTGAAATGCTAAGGGAGACTGCCAGGCACAGAGATGAGAGCATGAGCTTCGGTATATGAAAACCCGGGGTTCTAATTCTGATACTGTCTCTTACTACCTTGCTATTCAAAATGAGGTCATGGACCGGCCACTGGCATTAGCACCTCCTGGAAGCTTATTAGAAATGCAAATTCTCAGGTGCCACCCCCCCAACCTATTGAATCAGAATCAACATTTCAGTAAGACCTCCAAGTGACGGGACAGCTTAAGAACCACTGACGTCCTGGATACGGAGTATATTCATTAGGGTTAGGCTCAACTACATATGGAAATACACAAACTAATAGCTACTTAAACATTTTTAAAGTTATATTTCTCTTTCATTCAAAAGAATTCCAGAGGTAGAAGACTCCAGACCTGATATTATGTCCTATACTATAGAATCTATACAGTTAGGACTTTTCAATTCAATTTTCTCCTCACAATCTAAGAAGGCTGCTGGAGCACCAGCCATCATATCTATGTTCCTGCGAGCAGAAACAAGTATGTGGGGGAGGGGGTAAGGTTACACTCTCACTTTTATGGACACTTTTCAGAAGTCACACTTATTTGGCAAGAACTTAATGACATGGTAACACTGAGCTGCAGGGAATACTTAAAAGTAATCCACATTCAAAGTATTCTTATAACCACCTAGTAGTCAGGAGGGTTTATTACAGATGAAGTAGGAAAGAATGACTATTGAGAAACAACCAGCATTTTCTGTGGCATGGGCCTTGGGCATATTACTAACCCCCCTGAGTTTCATATTCCTTTATGTAAAATGTGAATCGCAATACCCACATAATTTATTATGAAGATGAGATGATGTAAAATGTCATATATACAGTAGGGACTATAATAATAAGCAATAGCTCTTAACAATAATAATGGCTCTTAATAGTAAGCAATAGCTCTTATTATCTTGGAAGGAATGCTTCAAGAGCTCAGTCTTTATAAGATATACAATGCTGGTCAAAAAGGTAACAAGTAAGTGTTAAATGTTACTGCATCTCTTAAAATTTATGTCATCATTTTGTCTTTCAGAAAACTCAGCTACAAGCGGATCCTGTGGAAGTTTTTGTTGAGTGCAGTGACATTTTTCCCTTCGCTGCACACGGCAGTCCTTTCCAGCGTGACTCTTCACTCCTACATGAGGCTCCACGTATGAGAAAAAGCAACATAGCCTAGGAGGTGGTGCTGGACTCTGAAGCCAGACAGTCTGAGTTTGAAGTTGACTCCATTACTTTATAGCTGTGCAGTTTTGGTCATTACTTCTCTGCTTCTGTAAAGTTTAAATAATTATACCCACTTCACAGGGTTATTATGAAGATTAACTGAGTTGATATGAGTAAAAGCACCCAGAAAAGTACTGAGTGCATAGAAAGAATTATATAAATGTTAGCTATCATTATCAATCATGCAACTTTGGTGAATCGTGCATTAGGAAGTCTTTTTCTCCAAGGGGACTTTTCTCTTAATAATGCATCGGTTTACCAAGTAGGATTTAGTTAACATGCAAAGGTCATTCAAACAGCTAATTCTTGGCTTTAGAAAGTATATGAAAAAAATCAATGGATACACAATTAAAAAGAAAAGGAATTAAAAGTTTTCATATTTACATTGCCATCTCTCTTAGGAGCCTTCATGATAAATACTCACTGATACTACAATCAATAAAGGGAAAGATTAGAAGATCACACCTCCCAAGGAATAGTCAGCAAATGGGGAGAAAGTTCATTGAAATCCTCCAGGATATTAAAAAAAAAAATGCAGTTATTTTAGTTGAAGGAGGGTGATTAAAAAATTGGCTATAACAAGTTGAAGGTTTTCCCTTTGACAGGGGACAAGTTCCCACCCCCATTTGCATTCGTGTGGTTTACATTGTTCTTACCTAATGAGATTAGAATGCATCCCAAACACTGACGCAGGGGAGGGGTGCTTCACTCAGCGGGAAGGTTTGAGACATCGGGATACCTTGAGCATCTTCGGATTCCAACAACTTGTCAGGCAGATGAGCACCTTCCCAACCAAGGGTAAAATTGAGTTTCACATTTCTCCCCAGTGGCGGAAAAAGAAGTAAAATCACTCTGGTTTAATACTTCCTTTGTTATGACAACTACAGAGAGCCTTATCATCTCTGTACGCCCCTCCCTGATCTCCTGATTTTTAATTCATTGGTTTTAAATGATCCTTGACAGCCTAGAGCCTTTGTCAGCATCTCTGTGCTACCACACAAGACGACAACCGGCCTGTGTTAATCTTCCTAGTTCTCTTTGTGTGTATTTTGCAAAGCATCTTAAAGAAAAATTAAAATTGTGTTACTATGTGATGAAAAGATAGATAATACGTCATCAATAATATCACAGCTTAAATGTCATACATGGTCAGTTTTTAATTTATAAGCAATTAAAACATTTAGTTGAGTCCAGTTTGGGGCTGAGTTAAGCACTTCAGGGAGTCAGAGGGTCCAATTAACAGCTTTAAAATCCTATGGGAGCTTGAGAAAAGATTTACCTTGTTGTCCTTCCTTTCTTCTTCCTGCAAATAAAGTTTCATTTTGTAAAGTGGAATGCAATACATGAATAATGTTTTGAAGAGTATTTTGTCTGTTACTGTCATTAGGGTAATGCCATATCTTTAGAGATTCATCTTATAGAATTCCTAAACTCCAGAAAAACTTGAGAAAAATCTGCCCCTCATAAAACAGAACCTCTTGGAGCTAATCAACCTTCCGTGCACACCTATCAATAGATGGACGTTTACAAAGCTAAGCTGGTGTGAGCAGGGAGGACCTGATGGGGGTCGCTCTCTGCCGCACTGGTTGGCCAGCTTGCTCCTGGAGGCACTGTCACAATGGCTGTTATCAATTCTTACAAAACATGTTTGCAGTGGCACCCAAAGCAGGTAGGAGAATGGACAAAATGCCAAAGATGCAAGAAGAAGATATAAGAGAAGAAAAGCATAGAATTAGAGAACTGGAAGAAATCTGGGGAACCGTTTCCTTTAATCCCCTCATTTTGCAGAAAATGGGAACCTAGAGCCACTAAGTGGCTGCCCCAGGTCTCGTTGTTACCCTGACTTCCGGGGCCACGCTGCTTCCCGTTCCAGCTGTGCTTCTGTGGTCCGTGCACACGTGGGGAGGGGGCTGCTGGTGCAGGAGCAGGGGGAGGGCACACAGCTCTCAGCAGCCCCCGGCCACCCAGGGGCCACTCTGAGGATGCAGATCACTTGAGGACAGCGACCGCATGACCCGGGAGGCAGAGTGTCAGTCTCTGCTGAGATTTTTGCCATCTTTCTTCCCTCCTACTGGGTTCCTTCCTTCACTCAACCTTGAACCCAGCTGTTATCCAGAAAATTAAATTTGAGGAGAGATTCCCTGAGAAATTTGATTTATCACATAGATACCAGAAAATGATTTACTTTATGATCCTCTTAAAAAAGGACTTTAAACATGTAGCAAAAAAGGTTGTGATATTCTTTTTTTATGTCTATTCTGGTTGTCTGCCCATTTTTTTATTGGATTTTTTTGGGGGGGGGTTGAGTTGTATGTGTTTTTTAATATATTCTGGACATTAGCTCTTTATCAGATATGTCATTTGTAAATATCATGTCCCATCCAGTAGGCTGCCTTTCATTTTGTTGACAGTTTCCTTTGTTGTGCAGAAGCTTTTTAGTCTGATGTCGACCCACTTGTTTATTTTTGCTTTTGTTTCTTTTGTCTGGGGAGACATATCCAGAAAAAAATTACTAATGCCAATAGTCAAGAGTTTACTGCTTCTATTTTCTTCTAGTCTTATGGTTTCAGGTCTTACATTTAGGTCTTTAATCCATTTTGAGTTTATTTTTGTGTATGATGCAAGATGTAGCTGTAAGATTGTACTACTCCTTTTTACCTGTAATTCAGAAGAAACTAGCATTTACTGGACATCTACTTTGAGCCAGGAACTGTGCTAAGGATACTCATTTAGATTATTTTATTTCCTCTTCATGATAACACTACAAGTGAGAATCTTATTACCGCCTTGCTGGGGAAACCAGAGCCAGAGAAGTCCAATAATATATCCAAAGTCATAGTGAGCTGAGTCACTGAACTGGTTTTTCCCCTGCCCAGGTCTTCTGATCACGAGTTGGGAGCTTCTCCGCAGTCACACTAGGAGGCACATGGGACAGGCAAGAGTGTATCAGCCACAGAGGACAATAGTCCAGGACCCAAATCTCAGTTTGAAACTCATTAGCCGTGAAATCATGACTGACTTCACCTCTCCAGGCTTATGCATCCTCTTTCTAAAGCAGGGAAAATAAAACCTGTCTTGAAGAGCTACTGTAAAGATCACATGACTCTATATGACTCAAATCAACTCATATCACAAAATATGGAACATGTGTACACTTTTGGCCATTTTTTTATACTGCACTAAAAATTCCTAACACTTGAACAGTATTTGGCATATAGTGTGTGCTCAAGAAATACTTGTGAAATAAATGAAAAAAGAAGCCACCTGGCATACAGTAGGAGTTCAATAAATGACAACTACTGTTAGGTAAGGTATGGAGGAATGTGTTCTGATGTCATCTTTGCAAAATGACCATCTCCTTATAATGAATAATTTAGAAATTTTAAAATAAGCTCTTCTCTAGCAAAGAACCTTCAAATGGTAGTAAGTTCTCCACCTTCAATGACCCCCAAAAGAAGGGAGCAGGACAGAACGTGTCCAAGCTGACAAGAAGGTGGCAACCTGGGAGTTATTTTGTCAGTTACTCAGCTATTCCAGATGGCAGCTGATAATGAGGAGAATGATAGCAAAGAGAAAGATGATTTCTAGACACTGGAAAAAACAACAGGGAGAAAGTGGGTTCCACAATCAATTCACTGATCACCTAGCTAATCGTTTACATTAGCTCCATTACCAGTACGACACTGACCAACAAACGCACGTTCCTTCAGTCACTCACCCATCAACAATACCTACTCACTTCTCTCTTACAGTCCAACCCCGTTGGGAGCTGGGGGCTCCGGGGCAGACATGGCCAAGGCCAAGAGCCATATGGCACATAACCAGTCCCCAAAATGGTACATAAATGAGGACAAGGAGGCCTGAGCACAAAGATATGAATCTTTTAAGTGGAGGAAGACCCTGAGTAACAAGAGCTTTGCTAAGAAGCACAAGAAGGGGCTGCAGGGCAGCGATGCCAAGGCCACGAGTGTCCGCGCCAGCTCACCAAACCAACATCCATGGTGCCTCAGCGGCAAGCACAATCCACTTGCCTGCATCACCCACAAGCTCGGGACATGTGCTCACGGCCCCATCGCCAAGGATACCCAGGCTCTGCCAGCCAAAGTCCAAGGCACAAACCAGGCCCCAGATGGGGGCTCCAGCTCCTCTCCGGCTCCCAAAGGCACCATGGAGCCTCCACAGCAGAGTCCATTTCCCGAGGGAAGTTCGGAAGACCAGGGGGGGCCCAGGGGCTGCTGCCCTTTGGTGCTGCCTGTGCACACAGGCCTGGGGCCAGAACATCAACCCAGACCCACTCCACGGCACGCGCATAGAATCCGAGCACACATTGCAAGAAGCACCCCCTTCTTCAGGTACCCAGTGGGTGAGATCAGGCCCCAGGCACTTCGGGCAGCCTGAAGGACGCAGGAGAAGCGTTCCACAGAAGGTGGTGTTTACCCTGAACTGGAAGGGTGTGTAGTTTTCAAGGGAATAAACCAGTAGTTTGTCTGCCCGCAAAAGAATCATGAGGGAGGTTAGCCAGTGCAAAGAAACTACAGAGAAATCCGAAGGCTGAGCCTCTACTGGAGGACCTGCTGGCAGAGATGCACTTAACCACCTGAACAAGATGGACACACCACGGCTGCACTCCCCCAAACAAGAGGTTAGATTTACTCTGCAGAAATTTGGGACAAGGGCTGTTGTAATGAATAATTCAGGTGCAAGTTTTAGCTCTGCCCCCAGTACATAGTAAGGGACAAACAGAGAAACAGAGGGTTGTTATTAAGATTAGGGGTCCCCTGTTCCCTTCAGTTCCACTCCACTAGCCACCTACAAGGATCATTTTTCTTGGATTTGTCCTCTTCCCCTTAGTCATTTTCTTCCCTCTATTGTCGTGTCTTCTCTCAACTAGTTCCCACTCCTCAGTCCACTCAGATTCACACCAGTACCACCCCCAGATGGGTCTCCGAAATCACCCTTCGTCCAGGTGGCCCCCAGGGCAGGGGTGCGGAGGATGGTTGTCCCGCCATTAACCCGCATCACGTCTCAGCTAATCACTAAACTCCCTCCAGACAGACGGACTTTCTCCCATTTCTATTTCTCCTTTTGCTAGCACTTCTCACCTCACACCTGCGTCAGTCTCTAGGGTCTTGCTGCCGTATTTTGTTTGTTTTTGTTTTTAATCTCCCCTGTGTTTACCCAAGCCCTTCTCCTCTCTCCAAGTACCTGCACTGCTATCCTAACACCATCCACTCTTTAAGGCTCAGGTCAAATCAACCGTTCCAATCCACACTGGTCGCCTTGTGTATGCTCCTGTACCACACTGTGATGGCACATTTCAGCCATCAATTTTAACCCTTAAGCTGGGACACTATTTTTTTTTGAGTTTCAGACTCGGACTGAAACTACACATCAGCTCCCCAGGGTCTCCCTCCAGCTTGCTGGCTGCAGATCTTGGGATTTCTCAGCTTCCATAAACACACAAGCCAATTCCTTATAACAATTCTCTGTGTCGGTTCTGTTTCTCGAGAGAACCCTGTATAATGCACACATCTTAATTAATTTTAGGCACAGTATATACTACTTTTCCTAGAAGAGTTAAGCTCTTTGAGGCTGGAACCGTTCTCCTACTTAAAATATTAATTAGCCCAGTGTTATTCACATAATTGGCACCAAAAAATCCCAAAGACACTGACTTTGGATGAGAATTTCAACAGTTGATACGTCAAAGTAAAAGGGATCAACACATCTTTTGAAGGAATAAATCAAAGGCTAATTTTGGATAAACATATGAGTCAGGTAATGATATTGGAACTCATGTCAAATGGTTTAAAAATAGGAGGCAATTCTAATTTAGCTTCTGACCCAGCTGACCGTGAGAAACAGGAGCCTGGAAAATGCTTCAAAGACTAGAAGGGCACTTCCTGCCTGATACGGGCGAGAAGTGAATGCGCACAGGGAAGCTCACGTCTTTCTCTTTCCATCTACCTGGAATACGTGTGCTTGAATTCCCAATCAGCAGGCTGGACATTCTACTGAGCTGGTGTCTTAATTATGACATCATTGTACTCAGGGGTCCTAATTGCTTGAAAAAAAGGTTGGCGATACAGCTGTCTTTAGAGGTGATTATCCAGCGACAAAGTGTGAAGCGTGATCCTGGACTGGATCTAAGACCTGGGAAAAGGGCGCTGGGGAGACAATAAGATCTGAAGATGACCGAGAATTAAATCAGTGTGACTTCCCCAATTTTGATCACTGTATCAGGCTTAGGTAAGATGCTAACATTTGGAGAACTGGAGGAAGGGCATACTGGGTTCTTTGTACCATTTTTGCGACATACTTGTAAGTCTAAAATTACGACAAGATAAAAAGTTCAGAAAAAAATTTTTAGTTAAAACAAAAGTCTCGGTTATTTTATGGAATCATTTCAGGGCACTCCGTAACTTAGCTTTCTCTGGGGCATTCATCTCAGCTAAGCTAGGCACAGCGGAGTAAATTCACAATCAACATGATTTTTCCTTAATTCACCACTTCCCATTTGCTGTGACTGATGCCTTCACGCCGAGGTCATTTCCAGTTGCACAAAGAGAAGTGGAAACTGCTTACAGGGGGACAGGACAGTGACACACAGCCATCCCCGCACTCCAACCGGCGGTCAGGGATCCGCTGCATTCGGGGAACGGGGGGCCCACCCCTTCCCAGTGTTTGCACTTCCTAAGCAATTGCAGATAATAACAACCCACAGGGGTATGAAATTCCCTGAGGAATCTCAAAATGTCATTCTTGAGCAGGAACCAAGGGAGAGTTGTAACAGAAACACAGAAGTCGCTTCTTTGCCGATTGCCCTCCTTGGGCACTGGCTCTATTGGGCCCTGCCATTTCTCGCTAGAAAATTCATACCCCAAGCCAGGATATTCATCTTCTCTTGGTTTCAGGTAATAACCCTGAAACTCTAACAGCCATGCTGTTCTGTCAACCATAATCTTTTTTATATATTTTTTATTTTTGAAGGCTAGAAGACAGTTTTATTGGGCAAGGAGAAAGTATACTCTGGAAGGGAGAGCGGGCGGCCTGAGAGGTGGGGACCAGCCTCTGTCAATTATATTCCATAAGTCAAGAATCAAACATTTTGTACATCATTTGCAGCATAAAAAGTTTTGGGCATCTTTTTTTGTGCATGTTTTCGGAGGGAATGAATGAGCGGTGGTATGAGAGAGCCTTGAGCCTGACTTCCCTGACACTGTTGGAAGCCAGCAGGCACTAAGTTACAGCTTCCGCACTATTGACGTTTCAGCCCATCAAGTCTGAACGGTACAACCCGCTCTCTGATCCCAGCACTGGCCAGAAAGTCTCGGCCAATGTCACAACTTACAAAGAACAATAAGAGGTTGTTTGTTAACTAGATGAAGAAATACAACCTCTCAAACTGTGGGTCCATAAGGGTGCTATTTTGGCCCGGCCAGTGCTAAGGATGTCTATCCCTTGACAGGGCTGGCTAACGGTCAGTCTTAGAAAAAAATAAAGATAGATTATCTTTTCATTCATCTGTCCTATCATGATTTACGTGTGTTGAATAGAGCTGGGGAAAGTTGTGGTTGGAGAAAATAAAGCAAAAAGCGCAAAGGTCCGTTCGGAAAGAATGCAAGGCGCCTAGAGTGTTGCAAAGGTGTCCGTCCGTGGTTTGCATGCAAGTGCGGATGTTCAGTGAGGGCGCGAGATGTAAGACCCTTGCCCACGGCTGCGTGTGTCTGTACACGGATGACGATGATTAGAACAGCCATGAGCAGATCACAGAATAAGGGGGGTTGTCTTCCCTGACCCTGTCTCAGCTCTTCTGCTCCAGAACCCTCTCTCCAGGGGCCTATGCTTGTTGGTCCCCAGAGAGCATCTCCCCTCTCAGCGTCAGAAAGGACCCGAGACCTTTGTTTACCTCCTGTCCGCGCCCCTTTATACCAACATGTTGGCTCTTCCCAGTAGGTTAAGACTTTTAATTCCGGGGAATGGGAAGCTTTGTTTTCTCCTAACATTTCTGGGAGAGTCTGGGTTCTCTTCTGAGAAGCAAGGCATTCTTTTCTGACTCCAGAAGGCAGAGCTACACAGTTTGCTTCTTTCAGGGAACCAGAGGAGAAAACCACAAAGGGAGCCTCCCCACATCCTCTCCTGGCACAACCCGAGCTCCCCTTCCCGTCCCCGGGCCCCGTGCCTCCCAGCCGCCCTTGGCCACGTGAGCTCACCCCATCTCCGATTTCACCTCAGGCTGGGGTCCTTCCTCCTCCCCAGCTTCAGTCCTTATACAATAACTCTCCACCTCATCCTCAAGATGCCTCATCATGCCATTTTTCATTAACTTCAGACACTCCAGCACCCAGAAAAATCTACCGATTAATGTGGGGCAGAAGAAAAGGGGAGCATGAGCTCAGCTCAGAAAACTTCCCATTGGGGCAGAAGAAGATTTGCAAGATGCACACGGAAAGAATCCCTACCTTCTAACACTGAATAAGTGGTTGAGGTCCAAGTAATGCCCACGTGGGAGAGTGATAAACAAAACCACATTCGTGCATGTTTGAGTCGTAGCAATGGTAGCAGAGGTTATTTGAGAATTCAGTTGATTATGAAGAGAACGCGACACAATGAAAATTAGATGGTGCGCAGTTTTCATAATTTTGTTATTAGATTTCAAAAGAACACAGAAATTATCTCATTCAATTTCCCATCCGAAAGGGTAAAAAAGTCTTATGTTCTAATTAAAAACATTTCCTGTGTGTGTGTGTGAATCTTTGCTAAGTGTGCTCCCAGACTTAAGTTTATCTTTTCTGGGCTTAGAGAAGGCGAGGGTGGTCTGAACCCAGCGAGGCTCTCAGATTGTGGGATGCATGCAGTTTTCAATCTGTGCTAATTTTAAGATGTTCCAACTGTCTTTATAAATTTCATTACATGTATGTAAAACTTACTGTAAATTTATTTTGAAATAAGAACAAGATCTTTATAGCTTAAGGTTCATTATTTTGAGTATCATTATCTCCTCTTACAATGAAATTCACAATGCAAGCAAAGAGAACCCTGTGTTGTGGGTAATGCTGCCTTCCTGATACGTGTTAATGATGCATCTGTGACAATAAATGACTAGGTTCATATTTCTGGGTGAGACCAAGTCCCTGGAGGTCCCTCTGTGAGTCTGAATTCTCACCCAGCACCTTGAGGTCAGTGTAAAATCTCTCTCCTATTTCTTCCCAAAGCACACTTAGCGATGAGCATGCATCCTCTACTGAAGGGTGGGGGGCAGCAGGTCCCCAGGTCAGCGTGGGGAAAGGACACGGAGAGATTGTGTGTGTGGCACCCGACCTCCACTCCCCCCGGGGCACTGGCCGTGACTGCCCCACAGGAGGGCTCCCCGGTGCAGGCCGAGCACTGAAACCTAACAACGTTAAAGCTTCCGAAGAAGCTAATTAATTCATTTGTTGGTTAGATATGAAAAGGTCCATTTTTATTTTCTTAGCCTCAGGCCTGGACTCTCAGGAGGCTGTTAAGCCTGCATAATGACTTCACGTGAATTTCATTATTTTGTCGAAGCTACTTTGGAACAATGGCAGGGCCGATTTATTATTAGTCATCTCAGGCCAAGCCCCCATCTGCAAACAGGTACCCCCGCAGGGCCTGCCTTCCCTCCTGCCACCACCTTGCAAAGGTGCCGCCATTTGGGGCCGACGCTATTGACCTTTCCGATCCTTTTGTGGATTGGTTCCTGGTAAGTTGCAATAAATTATTACACTACCAAAGTCTAGGAGATTTTACTGCATTTATATGTTTAAAATTAAATTGAGTCTGTAAAGAAAAGAAAGCTTGCTCTGACTCATGCCATTTAGAAATAGCCTAAAATCCCAGCGACCCCCTCCTGCCTCCCCCCCCCCCCCCCCCCCCCCCGCTTTCTCCCAGCCTGGCCCGACTTAACCCCAGGTAGGAAGCAACAATTAGTGACCTTTCACACTAGGAGCCACCCATGAACCACTCACTCCTGGTACGCCGCAAAACTCATCTTATTTGGTCAGCAAGTCCCCTTTGTCAATGAATCATTGAGTAAGCCTCCCAGACAACAGAACAAAAATGGCTTAGATATTAACCTAACATTTGCCTGAATCAGTATAATCAGCGTAGTTTCTGAAAGGAGGAAATGGCTTTTATAAGCTCTCCCTTGTATTGAGAAAATCAGCCTTGGGAACTTTCTTTACTCCATCCCAAGCCAATCTTCCTGTTTTTCCTTCTCTGCATTGCCTTTCTTTCTGATCACCCGCCCCCCCACCACTGAGCCCTGTCTCCATAAATAGCAAAGCCCTAAATCCACAGAGAACAATGAACTTTGTATGTCAGAAAACTGGGGAGTAACTTTATCCATTAGGAAAAAAAACACCTCTTTTCCCCATTCAGTAAAATTTTGCCAGGATTTTTTATTATTCTACTCTATATTTATAGAAAAGACTTATGTCTAAAACAGTGTTCCAGCCTCCGGTTCTGTGAGTGAAAAATATTTATTCATTGTTTAAATTACAATGAAAGAGTCCGTGAGTCCAGCTGCAAATCACCCAGAGTTCTTGATGTTTACTGGTGCATGAGAGGAAGGCTTGTATGTTCACATCAAGGCAGCAGGTTACAGCATAGGAAGCGACTAGGAAGTTCCATCCTGTGCGTCTGGGTGACCACTCTGAAACCAGAATCCATTCATTCAAGCACCGTAGAATGAGAAACGGTATCACACATTCACGCATCTTAGAGACAGAGGGCGGGGGGACCACGGTCAGAGGCACCGCGAGCTGCTGGGAGAGACTCAGGTGTGTCCCCGGCTGTGGCTCCGATTCTAAAATACTGTGACTTTCCTGGGATCTGAATCCTTTCTCACGAAGGAGCAACTGTCCTTCAAAAAGAGTCAAAGTCTTCTCTCTGGGGAAAATACTCACCATCTGAAGAGTTAGGACAGGTTAAAAGTGAAAGATGACAAAGGAATGGTGGGATTCTAGACACAGGGAATGAAATATGGAAAAATCCTATATGAGCAGGGACACAGCACATTCCTGGATTCGGAGAGGCGGCCGGATCACCAAGAATAAAAGGGAAAGTGGCAGGAAGATCTTGGAGATGTTAAGTACTGGCCGATGAAGGGAGGTCTTATGGGCCAAACACTCCCTAGGATAAGGACACGCTCAGTTGCGTATCTTGTCTCCACTTTTGTGTTGGGCCCCTGTAGACCAGCCACCCAGCCGTGAACATTCCTCTTCACGGCTGATCAGCAGCTCCAAAGAACATGGCGCTATTTCCTTAGGTATCAAAGGTGACGGCTGAGGCTCAAGGGTGCTGGGCATCTGCATCCAGGTAAGCTGCTGGGTGCGTCCAGCAGATCCTTGGCCTTTGCCTCTAGCTAAGGAGGAGAGCTGGATGCCAGTTAATGGAGGATACAATTCCTGAGATATTAACCAATGTTCTTTCTTTCCCAGCACTTTTTCTTTTACCTTCAAGCAGCCACAGGCTCTGTGGTCTTTTCCATAAGGAAAGGATGTGACAGGCAGAAGAAAAAGTATGACCTGAGAAGATACATGCCTTCTAAAGGAGACCAAAAGAACTAGCGTTTGACTGTTTAAATTAAATTGTAAATAAATTAACTTAAATGAAATAAAAAATTCCATGCCCCAGCCGCCACGTGTCAAAGGCTCAGCAGCCACATGTGACTATTGACTCTATACCAGAAAGCGTGAGTGTAGAGCATTTCTGTCACCACACAGCAGTATCAGGTAGTGTGGTGCTGTGCAAAGACAAAATATCAGTGGGGAGCAGAGGGGCCAGATAAGCAGTTTCTCCTCCAGCAAGCTATCTGCGTCTGCCTTCAAGAGAGCAGGAAAAAGAAATATACGTGCCCTTCTTCTGTCAGTGATCCTCACGAAACAACAACAAAAATGAGAAACTGAAATATGCTTTCAATCATTGGTGAGAGGCTGCAACCCCAAACCACAAAACAGGAGCAGGCAGCACAAATCTGACAGATATGCAGGAAGAGTCCAGGGAAAGACACCTGTGGTCGCAGGAGCAGAGAGCCTACGGAACCCACTTCTCACGGGACGCGATCAAGGTGAGGAGTGGATCCAAGTGCCTTCCTTGAATGAGAAGTTAGGGGGACTGGTGGGAGGACTTCCTAGGGTGACCCTGGGCAACGTGGAGAAGCAAGAATCTGGGACTGAACGGATGCTCGGCCTGCTGAAGGTCACTGGCCCAGAGGTGAGTGTGAGGAGACGAGCCCCACGTGCAGAGTGACGGTTTCAATGAGAGCTCCTTTGGGGGGAAACCTGCCTTAAAAGAATTCACTCAGCTGCATAAACATGTGCCTTAAGGAGTTTTCCTAAGAACGAGGGAAGATTCCAGAGAATCTTCTTTCCCAGGAAGATGCCCTGGGACTGCTCTCCACACACCTGCGAAGAGCTGCACGGAAAGAATTCAACTCATTTAGAAATTAGTAATGATAATAATGAAGTGAGGATTATCTGTACACAGGTAAGAAGAAGAAAGAAAGGAAGAAGAAGGGACACAGGATCCACACTGATTATTAATAATGCTGTTATTGTGCTGATTAATATTTATGTCTTAAAGAGAATGGTGCTATCATGAACATCTAGTAGCAAGCTCAAGCACGGCCGCACGTGGGCCACACTCACGGCGCTCCTGACACTCTTACAGGCTCGCAGGACAGGCTAAGTAAAAGTCTAGATCATGGCCTGCCACCCGCTCCCGAGAGCTTACAGAAACCCTCTGGGAAAATCTGCAGGCAAGACTGTGAGAAAGTCCTGGAGAAAAAAGGATTCATTGGCGTCAGGGTCTCCAGCCAGGATTCAGTGTGGTCCGTGCACTGGACGTCCCAGCGTTTCCTCTTCCCGGTGCACTGCGGGCAACCTTGGGCTCTCAGAAGGGGCAGCTCATACCAGGGCAGGCAGCGAAATCAGTGCCCTCAGTTAGCCCAGGTTGCAGGAGCACAAGTGGGGGATGACTTGCTCTGCTAGAAAATGAGACTGACAGAGAAGTGGTATGAGGACAGGGTGGTACTGGGCAGAGAGAGACAGAAAGACCAATGGGACCGACCAGAGAAGCCAGACAGAGCCCCACAGCACACGCGTGTATAAAGGGATACCTGAGCTGTTGTAAAACAGCACGGCCGAGCAATGCTGTGGGAGGAGAGGTGCCTTCGACCACAGGTCCTGGGCTGACCAGATAGTCATGTGGAAAAAATGAAAACTTCACAGCTAACTTCACAGCTTAGCAAGATCATTTTTAAAACACAATTTCAAATGAATTGTAGATAAATGTCAAGGGCTAAACAAGGGCTTACGTCAAAATGTGGAGTCTTTTCTAAAGATTTGGTGATGGGAAATGTTTTTTTTAATAGAACACAAAAACACTAGTATTAAAGGGAAATTGGCAAATGGAACCAATTAAATAAAAAATACATATATTCCTTTTTAAAACTCTATTAGAAGAGTGTAAAAACACACCGTGAAGTTGGGGGCAGTGTTTATAACACAAGTAACTTAAAGTTGTATCTTGAATATTCAAATATCTTGCTTCACTCCGGGAAGCCCCGGCACTGAACGTATCCGAGCCCTCTGAGGGTCGGGCATCTCACTGGGGCTGAGCACCCCATGCTTTGAACAGGCTTGTCCTTCCGGCTCTGCCAAGCCAGTTGTCACACGGCCATCTGCCTCCCAGCAGTCACACGTCCTACTTTCTCCCATTTTCTCCATCCTGTTATGGTTATACTTTTTAAAAATCTCTTCACTGTATTTTCACTGTGGTTGCAAAACAAATAAAATTAGATGCATACAGGGACTCTGCCATCTTTTCCCACAGCCAGAATTTTGGTCTCTTAATCTCTAAAATGAACATCTAAATAACTATCTCATGGTGTTGGGTGGACTATTAAAAGAGATTTATGTATTTATAGCAACCGGCATCTTTCCTTGGGGCTGCTAGAATCAAAAGACTTAAATGCAGGGGAAAACCACACACACACACACACACACACACACACACACACACACACACACACACACACACACACACACACACACACACACACACACACACACACACACACACACACACACACACACACACACACACACACACACACACACACACACACACACACACACACACACACACACACACACACACACACACACACACACCCTTGCCTCCCCTTCCCCAGGAAGATTACGTAAATTCAATCAAGGCTAAAATTCAGGGGTGGATATTATTCAGTGACAAAGCGCATTCTGAGTGTGACGCATTCTTAGTCCACCATGAGAAAATATGATCGACTTCAGGAACCCTGAGGATATGTAGACAAGAGGCGTCAAACCTCCCGAAACACTGTTAAAACAGGACACCCATTTGTGAGGAGTTGTGTTGTGTCTCTGAGGAGACACTGAGATTCGGGCAGGACAGCTTTAGAAAGCTTTCATGGAGTGCGGTCTATTGCTTGACTTGTGAAATCTAATAGTTAAAGGAGATCCGAGTTTCCTGTTAATTAGGGCCACCTACAGGGCTGGAACCCTTTCTGGGTGATCAAAGAGGCGGCGTACTTAACCCAGGAGATGTTGACAAGCTCGTCAGCTTGTTAGCATGATATAACTTCTGACTAAGTGCTTGATGTACAAGCTCTTTTATGCCCCGCACAGTTTTGGTTTAATGGTTTTCGGAGTGATATTCCTTACGTACACAATGGAGCTTAAACGGGTGTTTGACTTCCGCTACTGAGCCCCCAAGTACCGTTTAATACTGAATATGCATCTTTGTAACATTTCTTCTTACAACAAGAATCATGTAGTTACTCTAAGATACTAAGAAGGTTATTTTCACTTCCGGGTCTGCAATGGAATCCACGAAGATCTAAAAGGGACAGAGCTCAGATTACTCGGGAGGTATCTGTTTCCCCCAGCCTGATTCACAGCTGAAATACCGGTCCCCGGTGTTAAACTTTAGGGAATTGAGAAAAATGCTTTCTTGGTAGAGGGTCTCGGATCAGGGACTTCCTGAGCCTGTGAGGAATTGTTTCAAAGCCTCTAGTCTATATAAAGACTCTGTGGCCTGATAGGAAGATCATTTCCTCTGGATCACATAAACATGCCCGCCCCCCACCCCCAGGGCCCTGCCGGCGTGTGAGTGCCTTCGGGTGTGTTAGTTCATCCCTCAGTGTGAAAGCAAGGGTCAGGACACCAGCCTTGGCGGTTGCACGGAGGCAGCCAGAAGTAAAGGCGATGAGCCACCTGGCACCTCGGGGCCTCACTGAGTTGTGGCCCTTACTAACAGGCACTCAGCCTGCATTCTTTTTCACTTAAACCAAAAATACGATCCACGTCATGGAAGGTGCTGATCTAGTGGTAGCACAAGAAGTCACAGCACATCCCAAGCAAATGTCCGCATAGCATTAAAAGTCTCCACTTCCTCCAACGGGCTAACTGCTGAAACGTGCTCACCAATTACATCCATTTTGTCAACACCAGAGTAAGAGCTTGGGGTGTGGGCCTGGGACCGTCGGGCGGTCCCCCCCTGCAGGTCAAGGGGACTGTCTGGCCATGCTCCGCGTGGCAGTGTGTCCATCCTCCGTGAGCATATGGAAGTGGTCACTGTCATTCCCCATATCCACGAGGTAATTTACAGCAAGGCCAGGGAGCAAGGGTCCAAATATCGCACATTTGCACTCGGTTGTGGGAATGTTTAACTTGGTTGCTTTGTCGTACCTCAGAGAACCGGCAAAAAGGAAAAGGAGATGTAAAAACAGTGGATAATAAAACTGCCTATCACCTCGGGTATTAGGGGTGGCCTGTCACCTCAGGAGAAGCCCTGACCGGTGAGGTCCCTGCAGCTTCGTCCCCGCTCAGCCCCCCAGCCCCCCACGCCCAGCTTGTGCGCCTGGGGATGTAGGTTAAGGTGTGAGGGGCTGTCGGGAAACAGGCCGGTGGGGCAGGCTGGGGAGATCAGCCCTCACCCTCTGGGCACCTGCGAGCCAGCAGAGGTCTTTGAACGGGGAAGCCGCGTGACCAGGTCAGCGCTTCAGGATGATGGCTCTTTATTGTGGAAAATGGACTGTGAGGGGAGAGACGTGTTAAGGGAACCAATTAGGAGTCTGTTGTCTTACTGGACTTTTTTACACAATAACAATATGTCACTCCATAAAGTATCTCTAGGGACCTCAAAGTGCTTTAATGTTTAATGTTTAATCAACACAGTTTTACCCCCTGAACATTTTCTTTCACTCCTCATTAGCATATGCTTAAATGCTATCCTAATAGAAAATAAAAATCCAGTCAAACGTAAACTTTTAGTTAAGATAGTCATGGTAATCTCAGCTCTTTCAGAAGAATTAAATATAATGTGCGTGTTCACTCTGCATATGTATAGAGGGAAGTCTTCATGTCCAATTTAAAAGTGTCTATTTCATTTGCAAATATTTCCACGGTACAATTTCTTTATCTTTCCATTACCAGCTGATATCACAGGTTTAAATACTAAATGAATATTAAGTTGCATGGCATGGAACTAAGTTACACCAGCCACTTACATGTAGAGCCGTCCACAGTAAGTTTACATATGCATGTGGGCATATATGGACCTATCTTCAAGGACTCTACTGAGCCTAAACAGTCTAAAAGAAAATTATTAATAGAATTTGCTCAAGTTGCACTTTGGAAACTCATTCTTTTTTAGAAGTTGTAAAGTATTCATAAAAGCTGAAAAACTGTGCAAAAATTTGCATTGATGGATGTTTTCTTATCCTCCATCAGGAAATGATGTACTTGAAACTCATTATAGATCTTCATAGAGACGACTGAGCGTGCCTGGGGCATTGCGCTCATCAGCACATACCGAGCTGACTGCATAATTCATATCTCTTGTGTCACATTTAATGTATAACATGCATTTCCTGTTAATTATGAAAATAAAAACACATCATATATTCTAAGAGCATAATTACAAAAATGCTGCATAAAGTTTTGTTTGAAGTCTGTTGGCCAATTTCTCCTTTAAACATAGAAAGTGGGAGAGTTATTTTCTCTTGCTGTTCTAAAATCAGTTTAACAATGCTTCCTTTTTCCCGTCCACCTGACTCTACAAGATGATATAGAGGCTGCATAACATAGGAAACAGGAAATAATAGAGACAGAGGAGTTACCGACTCCATCATCTCAAAACATGTAGACAAATAAATAAAATGAACTCAGGACTTCGCAGGACAGAGCCGAGATTGTTCTCTGGATATGGAGACCAAAGCAATGCACTGATTGGTGATTAATTATTTTTTGTCTTTTTTAGAGACATAATTTTTTAAATATGTTTGGAGTTCATGGGAAAAACAAAAATCCCATAAAGGCCCTGATTCTATTAGCCTCTGGCAGTCAAAATTCTCTTAGATAGCTCCCTTTATAATGAGGAAATAGATCATGTAATTAAAATTCTAACTACTTAATAATTATAATTTGGCTTGAGAGGATGTTTTAAGTATCATGTCGGGTTCATAAATCTATAACTGCCTATGAAGTTATAACTCCTCCTGCAGTCTAAGCTTTCACACCTACATAACACACAAGCCCTAGCTCTTTGGCTAGATTAATTGAACAGGTAGAATATTAAAAATTAATTGGCTACATAATTAATATTGCAGATTTATCATAGGTAGCTACTGTGCTTCTCTTCCCTCAATGCATAGGAAACTTTTTGGCATTAAACTTTGATGGGTTAATTTGATTCACTGCTTAAGAAATAGGCTGGATGTTAGGTCAGCTGTGATCAGACATGAACTTTTCCACGCAGAAGCTGAAGAGAGAATCTGAGCTCCCTCAGGTGATTCTGGTCTGCCACCAGAAACCCTCAGAAAAGGCGGTAGCTTGTTCATTAACGCATACAGCATTCATAAATGCACTCACTCACTGATCCATTAGCTTATCAACAAGTGCTATCAGAACCTAGCATGTTTATAAAAGTGAATACAAAAATTTCTATTTGCAGAAATGGCAGATAAGTTTCATCTGACCAGTCCCTTCCAATCTCTTGGCAGTCTCTGCCTACTATGTTTATGAGTTCAGCAAATATTAATAATAACAATAGCCATTATTATTATAATATACATACAATCCCATAAATGAAAAAGGGGGATGGTGATCTCTGTGCCATTTGCAGACCTGTAGCGAATGTTATTCCAGAAACTTCTGCAAAGTACATTGGAGGTACCAAAAATTGAACAATCCACTCTCCTTATGGAAAAAGGATCTCATGGTGAGTTGAGACACCCCTAAAGAATTCAATAGAGATGACTAAGTGAGCAATGTAGTATCTGGAACAGGATTTGAGGACAGAGGTCTGGTCTTGATAGAGTTATGAGTCACCAGCAGAATCTTGAAAGATGTGGAAGCATTTTCTAGGTGGACCAGGCTGGAAAGACATCCCAAGCAAAGACATCAACATGAGCAAAAGGACTCTTTCTTGACTTATTTTATAGTTCATCACAATAAAAGCATTCAATATATTTCCTGGGCAAAGATAAAGCATTAGAAACCTGACTAGCTAGAAGACAATACTAAACTATGACTTTATTCCTCATTAGTTCGTATTTCTCAGAAATGAAATATATCACCAAATGTTTATTTACATATTTGCAAATCTATATACTTACATATTTTAGCACTCCTAGTTGTTAAATAGGTATTAATTTTTACTGTTTTTTACTAATTTTTATCAATTTTTCCTATTAGTAAACTATCAGAAGTATCACTTTTTATTCAGTTATAATTGCTTCTTTGTGATTATATATATTTAACATATATTGAGGTAATAACTCCACTGTATCGCTTTCATTTGATAATGAAAAAACTTGAACAATATTTTAATACATAGGGATTTTCTAATCTACTTATACACTTAGGATTTCCTAAGTAATGGAACGCTTGAATATCCATAAGGCAGATACACAAGTTTTTAGGTTCTGCTTAAATGCATCAAGGCATAGTTTTAAAAAAAAGTTTAGGCTATTTTATTAGACAAAACTGGTTTCTAAGCCCAGGCAAATTGCTTCAAGTTCCATGTCTGCTTCCTCCAGTTGAAAAATAGGATGTGGTGAGGATAAAATGAGATAAAGCACGTGCAGCCTGAAGACCCTAATAAATCATGGCTGTCCTGTCACTGGAGCACATTATTATGGGATGGTTTAAGTGTCCTATATAAGAAGCTAAGAATGTGCTGAAATCATGAAAATTATATTCTCAAATTCAAACATAGAGCACATTAGAACCTATATCATGTAGTTCCTGCTTTTAAGGAATTTACAATTGAGTGATGTAATAAATAAAAGGCATCAAAGCCAATTTGCATTAGGAAAACTAGTGTACATGATATTGTCCACCTGAAACCTGGTCTATCAGCAGTTTACAGATAATGGCTCTTGTAATGTAGAGGAAATATTCACAGAATCTAACCTTTTAAGAATTTCTTCTTAAAGAGCAACCTTTTTGAATTACTTCAAAATTGTGAAATTAGTGATTGGACTGGATTAAATGGTGAATTTCAAAGAACTATGGGGTTTGTTTAAAAACAATTATCTCCTTGACTCCTCGAGTCTTATATTTGTAAGCTATTTTTGAGCTCCCAGGGGAGACTGTCACTCTGATCAGTCCAATGAGAAATAGACTGCAGTTAGGAATATTCTAGTCTGTCCTCAGAATGGAAGCCTCTCCCCCTTTTATCCCGTCTCCTCCTCCTTTCTGCAAAGATTTATTTTCTAATTTGTTTCCTCTGTTCCCACGATGGATCACCTAGGGCCTGTTACTCCACATTCGTTAAGATCAGGCTGGGTGCAGGGCGCTGCCTTGGACGGGAGGAACGTAGCGCCCGCAGGGTTTCCGGGTGAACGCGGCTGATTTTGCTCTCGTTCTGCTACAGTGGGAACAAGGGCCTTATCTAACCCGTCCCTTTTCTCTCCCGTTTTCTGTTAATATTTGCTTCACTTTCACAAAGACTTTGGGTATCCTTTGTACCAAGAACTGGGCAAACAGAGACGATTATTATAACGCAATGGGATGTGGGAATTATTCCCTAGCTCGGGAAGATGAGTCGTAGATGATGGGCTCAACCTGCCTGTGGTCAGGCTGAGGGGAAGACTTCTGGAAGACATGATACTCAGTCAAGGTCTATCACCTGGAAGTGTGCATGCATGCATGCATGCGCACACGTGTGTGCGAAGTGGGATTAGGGACACGGTGAGCATTCCACAAAGAAATGCATGGGCAAAGGTGCGCACAGAGGCATGAAACGGCATGGTGCATTTGCTGTTTGGTGTGATTAAACTGCAGAAGTGAGTAGCTGCCAGTCAGATTCCAGAACACCTTGTATGAAACGTTGAGGTCTATAAGTCATAAATCGTGGATATTTATTCATAGAGAGAAAAATGGAAGACACCTAGCCTCAAAATGTCTCCTCTAGAGGTTCAATGATAATTATATCCAACAGTTCAGGAGAAAAAATACACTGTATTTATTTTCTCTATTATATTATTCCCAATAATAATTATATCCAACAGTTCAGGAGAAAAAAAATACACTGTATTTATTTTTCTCTATTATATTTATTCCCTAAGAGATGTCATGCAATCTCACGGCTGTAAACCATCTGTACGCCCTTCACTCCCAAATACTCACCTGCAGCCCCAGCCTCTGCCCCGAACTCCTTACTCACATCCAGCTGCCCACCTGATGTTCCCAAGCGGGCGTCAGGTGGAGACCTCAAATGTAAGCCCAACCCCCCTCGGTCCCTCCCAAGCTGCTCCTCCTACAATGTTCCTTATTTCACCAAATTAAAAATCTGATCGTCTAGCTGCTCAGCTGAGACATTGCCTCTCACCGTTTTATCTGACCTGTAAGTGCAACCCGCTGGCTCTTTCGGGAATGTTCCATCAGAAACCATCTGCTTTCTACTCATTTGCTACCAGCCTAGGCTAGGGATCACCCCACGGTCTCCCAGCTGAGCTCCCTGCCACCAGGCTTACCTTCCAAACATCTCTGCACAGCAGAGTGAGATTTAAACACAGAGGTCAGACCACATGACCCCTCCCAACGGCTCCCACCCAACTTAAAGACCAAAGTGCCACCATGACCCACAAGTGCTGGCTCGGCCTCTGCTCCTCTCTGCCTCTCCCCACTGGCCGCCTTGCTCTTCTTCAGACACCAAGCTACCTGCCTCCAGAAATGGGACTCCACCGCGCTTATCAGCACTTGTCCACGCACGTGTGTGTGTGCAGAGCGCCTACGTCTATAGGTTACATGTCCGCTCTATGTGTCTCTCCCCTAAGATAACAGCACGGTGTGAATTGGGGTCCGGGGTTGCTGGTTTGCTTCCAAATCCGCAGCTCCTACAACAAACCAAACTTGATAAACATCTGCTGGATGAATGAATCTGAGGCTCCATCCCAAATGCAGAGCCTCCTGGTGAGGTGCTCCGGGTCCCTTGGGCCCCTTGGGCCCCTCTGCCCCCGACCTCCCGGCCCCCCACCCCCAGGGCATGAGCTTTCTGAGAGCAGAGACCAGGCCTCTCGCAGCACCCATTCTTCATCTTTGTGCCCCGAACACCCAGCACAGTCTCTCGTGTATCTGGCCGCTCAAAGGAGGCGAAGGAGGGGTGTTACTGACCCCTTTACACGTCCGAAACACAGTACTAACAAAACAACCACTACTGCAGTCAGAAACAGCACCCTGCCGGGCTGAGCCCAGGCCAGAGCCACAGGGCTCTCTCCAGGTTACCCCTCTAACGATGAGGACGGGCTGACCGACGTCACTCCATTCAGGAAGGAGAATCATAGGCCACCTGCCCGGTGCAGCAGCGCAAAGCCCGCCTATCTCATGAGCCTCCAAAGGGCACCAGATTTGGATAGACCGTGAGGCTTATGAGGCTCATGAAAACAGGGCTCCTCCATGTCACAGACCCCTTTAAAGGTGTGTCTGATTGTCTGTGCACAATATTCACATTGTTTCCTCCTAAAGCTGCACTAGATCTTTTAAACTTCAAACCCCACAAAACCTGGACAAGGTGGGACTTCTCCTAAGACCTAATGGAAGAAGAAAATGTAACCCCTCACGCTCTGAACGTGCGCACGCCTGTCCCGACTCCCCACCTCCTCAGCCACTCACGTGCTCGCCTTTCTGCTTCAATTCCACCTTCTTAAAAATGCCTAACCTTAACATTTTTTAAACCTAGACTGGTTTTGTCTGTTTTATTATCATACATAACAATGTTCATTGTCATCTTTTCTTCAAAACTGTTTAGCAAACTTATTTCCTAAAGAATTTGCCTTGCAAAATTAGGTAATTTCTGTTTTATTCCAGGCTTCCTTGTAATTCTTTCTTTTTTCCTCATTCATTGAGTCATGGAAAGTTCCCTACTATTGTTTTCCCTTCCTCCTTTTACATTTCTTTTTCTAACGTGTAGGCTTGACAGTCAGCTTCTTTCCATGCAATCCGTGATTTGTTAAGGAGGCTGCCGACCGTCAGCTTTACGGTGCCTTCTCTGGGCTGCTGTTCCCTGTTGTGTCTCCTTCCAAGGCCTGACACAACACCTGGCAGTATAGGTATGAGACGAATGGATGAAATGTAAATCTAAGGGAAATTACCTTTGAATGGCATATTGTGCCTGCTCCCATAAGAAGTTCAAAGCTGCCTGTTCATTCATAAATTCAGAATCTCCAAATTGTACTATTCACAAACTCACTCACAACATAAAGTCGTTACAAATTTAACATTTTCAGAGTGAAGGCTAGAACCTGGATTGCCCGCATGGACTTCAAGGGCCAAGAAACTCAGGGAACTCTCAATATCTTAAAAAGATTTTTAAAAAGAAAAATCATAGATCTCAAGAGTAAAAGGCACTTAAACTCATCAGGTGACCCATTTAATGAGCCAGGATTTTGTTTATGGATGTCAAAGGATTGGCAGGAGTGGATCAAATGCCCCTACATGCACAGTGTGGGATTTCTGGTTGCCCCAGCGTTTTACATCCCTAGAAGACCATTATTTCTTCTAGAACATGGTCTGTATTTTAACCATCTGATGTTTGTGGGATTTCAGAAAGGAAAGCAGATGTTACCTCAGTAACTTACATATCAACACAAAGAACCCCCGCCCCCCCCGGGGCTGACCTCACCATTCCCCTGTGAGGACACATGTCTGCTATGTGCACAGCACACTCGCTCGGGGTAAGCAGAATACAGCCTTCACTGCACTCCCTGTTTTCTTTCCAGTTCTTTCCACAGAGCCTCCAATTTGCTCAGAACAGCTGAAATAAAAGGTATGAAAGAGTGAGAGCTGCTTCTCTCTGAATCTTCTTCCTAACCGTCCCCACGCTAATGAGAAGAGGGTGAGACCCTCCGGAAGACCCTGGGTTTTATTCTCCTTTCACTTCTAATGTGATATCTGACTCATATCATTTAGTTTTGTCGTGGGACTGGATCAGTGTGGGGCAGGTGCCACCAATGATACATGGACACAAAACTGAACAATATAGAAATTATACTAAGAGAGGTGTTCCCTGTTACTTCCCCACTCCGTATGGGTAACTCAAGGAGAAATTCTCAGTTTGGTGCTAATATGACTTAAGTCCTCTCTAACTCTTACTCTACCCCTCTGCGATAAGGAGTAGGCGTCGGCACGCCCAGATACCCGGTTAGAGTTCAATGACTCTATCTTCTACTTGCAGAAAATAGTATTGGTTTTCCATTTCTGGGAGTCATTCAAAGTTCCCTTTAATCAAAATATATCACACTTTAGAAGTCAATGTAAAGTAATATTAAATAAGTAATAGGTGATAAACTACATGGCAAAAGTCCTGAACATTGTAATGGAATTACTAACATTTAGGAAACAGAAGACTGACTAAATGGCATTACTTTATAAAGGGCTTCATTAAAAATATTCTTGACCTGGAAGAGGAAAATGGCCTTTGCGGCTGCCCAAATTTTCCTGATAACCTGGATTGCTTTGTCATACCAGTGTCTGGTCTTTCTTGGACATCAAAATCACCACTCGTGTAACCCCTGAAGGGAAGGGGCCTTGGTGTGGCTGACGGACGGCAGCAGCCATGGTGCCGGGGGGGCAGAGGGGAAGAAGTAGCTCACCTCCAGCTCTGGGGGACCTGGGGCCGAGCCACCTGGGAGTGGAGACAGGGTAGGCTGTCTGAGAAGACGCGTGGAGGTCAGCGTGCCGCAGAAGCGGGAAGACTGGGAAATGAAAAGATGCCCATCTTCATGGTGGAGAGCAAGGAACAGCAGCACTAAGACAGCCTCTGAGTGCCTCCCACCCCCACTGTGCACCTCAGGCATCTCTGCACACCCTAGACCCTACATGATTCCCTCCACACCCTAGACCCTATGATTCCCTCCACGCCCTACACCCTGCATGATTCCCTCCACACCCTAGACCCTACGATTCCCTCCACGCCCTACACCCTGCATGATTCCCTCCATGCCCTACACCCTGCATGATTCCCTCCACACCCTAGACCCTACATGATTCCCTCCACACCCTAGACCCTATGATTCCCTCCATGCCCTAGACCCTACACAATTCCCTCCACGCCCTACACCCTGCATGATTCCCTCCATGCCCTACACCCTACATGATTCCCTCCATGCCCTAGACCCTACATGATTCCCTCCACGCCCTAGACCCTATGATTCCCTCCACACCCTAGACCCTACATGATTCCCTCCACACCCTAGACCCTACATGATTCCCTCCACACCCTAGACCCTATGATTCCCTCCACACCCTAGACCCTACATGATTCCCTCCATGCCCTAGACCCTACATGATTCCCTCCTTCCAGCTTTCAGTGCAAACACGGACCAGGAAACCCCCATTCTTACACTTCCTGTTGCATTCCAGAAAGCCTTCCAGAAATGTAAACGTGATAAGCTACTCTCCCTGTCACTTCAGTGCTTGTTCACCTCCTTCCTCAGCAGCATCCTAGACACAGATTCCAAACTACAGAGCCCCCACCCCCACCCACAAAAGTTCCATAGACTTCGGGGCAGGGTCTCACAGAAACTCAGCCAGGCTACTACAGTGACAATAAGACGCAAACTGGGGAGCTCTTAGAGAAAGTGAAGCCAGGGGGTTTGCCTGGGGTCTGAAGTTTAGAGAGAGAGAACAGAACAGAGGCAGCAGAAACAGAATTTTAACAGTCAGAGATTTCACTGAGACCTCTGGACATCAGGTCGTCTTTTCTTATCAGGGACCATCGCTAGAAAAAAATTCATCTACCTGGGGGCTGCTCCAATGAGCTTTGCTCTCCAATGCTTAAGTATATTTATATATACGTATCAGTTACTAATTGGAAGTGCAATTTGAGCACTCTTTAAAATCCTTTCCAAAATTAATGAGGGCACGTAGTACACGATGCACGAGCAGCGCCAGGAGGTGTCTGGACACCGTACATAAATGCAGCTGGTAAATGAGCTCACGGCATGCATGAAATGTCGACAGGGGTTCTAGCTGGTGAGAGCACCTCAAGGGGCTGTACATGTCTGGCGAAATCTTTAAAAATTTGCTATAGACTTTCAGGTCTATTGCAATATGAAAGCAATTCTTGGTGCCTCCATAAACAGGTCATCTTTTTTTTAATTATACATTGTGACTCCTGAATGTTAATCTCACACTTTTTTAAGAGGAAAATGTCTATCTGTGGCTGTGATTTAGGGTTTTCGTAAATTCATTCAGATTTGAAGCAGATTCATCCAGTGACGTGTCACCACTCTATCTCCGGTCACCAACAGTCCGTATGAATAGAGGGCAGAATGACAGCATTGGGACCTTGAACTCATCAAGTGTTTTATGAGTGGTTCCCATTTCCAGAAAAAGTAGAAATTTGTTTTCCAGATCCAGTCTCTCCACATGTGTCCATGATGAAAGACGCAGGCATTCTTTTATCTCACCGAGACTTTGTTTTATAGAAGATACAGAAAACAGAAGACAATTTGTAACAATGAATTGAATGTTTCCAATATTAAATTGCATTATAAAGTAAACTCCTGTGCTAAACTAAAACCTTCTAAAATGAATGCAGCTCTGAAGAGAGCATATGAAGAGACTACATCATATACTAGTTCACCCCCAGCCATAGGGTATCTAAAAGTGTAACAAAGTGTTTTTTCTGTCCAAGTATTAACTCCTAATAATTTACTCTTTCATTGAGAGTTACGTGAACACTTAATCCTGGTGAATAAGTCAGCTATCCTGTAGTCAGTAGGTCTATGCCCCCTGTGCCCCCCACCCCACCCCGTACCAACCAAAGATGTGAGAAAGGATTTGGGGGGTGTGCCACAGAGTTCTCTGACAGAACACACAGAAAAAAGGAAGGTATATAGCAGAGTCATTAAGAGCGACAAAAAGAGTGGTTTAAAAACATAACTTTGGCTTTGGACCCAAACCATAAATCACGAAAGAAGAAAACTTATTTACAACTGAGAATATACAGACTTGTAAGTTTTTCACAGCCTTTAGGGGTTTGCAGACATAGTGCTTTCATTACTAATAAATGGTTTGTGTAATTAGAATAGTTGTTTGAAAGCCTTTTGAATTTCAAAGCACATAGAGTGACCCTTTGCATAGTCCTGAATCACAGCAATCAGGCAGAAGAAGGCTGCATGTCAGGGCATAGATCATCTGTTTTATGATTTACTTAATTCATCAGAATACTTCCCTCTACTGCTTCCTCCCAAACAATATTGATCTGCTCTTTCCCAAAGCAGGTTACCCAGACCTAGAGTGAGCCTGTCTCTGCCAGTAACAGTTTCTCTAGGAGACAGTTCTATTTAAAATGTTTCATAGGCCATCTAGTTATTTGTTCATTGTTAGGGAGGGTGGGAGAGACTGTAATAGACAAGCAGCCTCAGCTGGCTGCTGGAAGTAAGACTAGATCTGGCATTATTAAGAGCATTGATGGCGTAGTCTATGCCCTATGGAAAACAGTTTGATAATACATCTTGACCCAGAACTTATTAAAAAATCCATTACCTTTTTAATTCAAGTTCATAATGCCCTTTGGAATTTCAATCTAGGCATTTCTTACCAAAATAATAGGTAGCGTTATTACTGAACATGGGAAATAGAGTATCTCATATTGACAAATCTCTATCATGAGGTTTATTCGTTTATTATTGGCAAATCTGTGTTCTTTCTGTTCAAGAAAAGCAAGTGAGGTATATCTTTTCCTCCAGAGCAGCCCAGAGACCAACTTTGCAGAGTCCTGTGTTAATCCTACAGTGGTGCACAAATTCTATTTATTGGGCTGTGAATCTTGCCTAACAGGACCAGCCCAGTCCTGAAGATTGCTCATAAAATCCGCACCTGGGGGACAGTTCACTCTGAAAACAGCTGTAAACAAATGAGAAAGGACTGTACCCACACTCCGCAGGGTCATGATGTCCTTTGCACCACGGGCCATCGTGCATGCGTGGCCCTGGGGGAGACCCAGTGGGCACCCCTCCCGCTGGCACATGTGCCAGATGAACGCACGCTCCATGACAAGCAGCCCCACTGCGCCGGACGAGCCCTCCTCCCCTGTGTCTGCGGCTCGGGCCCTGCCCAGCCCCGGCACCTCTCCGCTGGGCCAGCAGCCTCCGGGTGCTTCCTCTCCCCGCAGGGCCCAGGCCTTCCCCACCTTCTCCCACCGCCCCAGCCGCCCCCCCGTACTCCTCCCAGGCTCCTGCTCTGACATGCTAACTCCACAGACCTTTCTCGGAGCCGAGGCTAAAGGCAGCTGAAGGCAAGCGGCCCTTCCCTCTAGCCTGCCCCCCTCAGCTGGGGCCAGCCAGCAACAGAGGTCTTTCCAAACTGAGTCTCCAGCCTGCTTTCAAAATAATCTGCTAGCAAAACAGTGACTCTGTGGCATCTTCCTACCCTGATGGACAGTGACTGCAGTGGGGTCTGGGTGGGGACTTGATAATATGGGTGAATGTAGTAACCACATTGTTTTTTCACGTGAAACCTTCATAAGAGTGTATATCAATAATACCTTAGTAAAAAATGTTTTTAAAAATCTGCTAGCAGAAAATTCTGTCCGACTGTTGGGGGGTGCGGCAGTGCCCTAAGGGACCCAGGGACCAGCGGGTCTGTTCAGGCGCCGCAGCGGGGACACAGCCCTCACTCACTAAGTCGCTCTCACTTGGGCCGCAAACCCTGCAGGTGGGTCTGGTCGGACGACGCATGGTGACGACTTCTGGCACAGCCCGAAACTCTTCAAAGCCTTCAATCTGTCATGAACGTATTGCTATTAAAAAAGAAAGCTGCAAACAGCAGCCAGATCTACAGGGTCTAGAAAACATGTAAATTGTTGTTTAAATGACTGTAGCTGCCAGTGGTCTGGGGGGACCTGGGAGAATCGGGCTCATGTTCTCTGCACAGCATTCGCCCCCTTCACCTCTGGGCTTTCAGGAACGGTTGAGCTGCCTCTGCTCATGTTTAGCACCAGCCGTTCCCAGGAGGGCAAGAGCCCAGAGGGTGTCCCCTACAGCTTCCAGTTTGGGTGACAGCCCAGAGGCAGGATCAATGTCGTGATGGGCAGGGGGCTTCAGACCCTCAGCACTTGGGGCTACATTAGCTTATCTTAAGCTGCATCATTAAAATGGCTGAAAAAGAGAGAAAGCACCCTTTGGCCTTAATTTTTGTTTTTCTTTATCCATGCTCTCCTAATGTTCCACTCTCACGAGTGCTGTTTCTTGAAGAATGTGGTTTCCGACACGTTTTTAGCCTGTTCCATTCTTTTCCCTTACTGTGCCCTTTTATTGTCATTGAAGTGCAATCACCTGTTTCCCTTCTAAGAAGAAGGACTTAAAAATTAAGGGTGTTATGTTTTCACATTGTTAACTGAGAGAACAAGATAGTGAGAAACTTCCCAGTAACTCTACAGAGAAATTCAGAAATAGGTGAGGTGCACTGAGAAGAAATCTAACCAACTTTCAAAGGAGACTTAAGAGAAAATTTAAAGAATGGACAATAGCTTGGGGAGAGGCAAAGTAGCAAAGGCGGGGACCCCCAGGGCTGGGCTGGAGGGAGGGAGGTTAGGGAGAGGCTCTAGAATCAGAAGACCAGCCTTTGTTATCAAAGAAATACGCAGGACTAACAAAACAGCACAGAGAATAAAGAGCATTCAGCCTCCAAGTTCTGTGGTCCTGCATTTAATTTGTCTGCTTTAAGATCCAGAAAGCTAATCAAAAGACAAATGACCAGCCTTGGGTACAATGCTATCAATTACTTGAAAAAAAATAATAATTCTTACATCAACTAAACTAGTAAGCCTCACCAATCAACATCGTCAGTTTAATTGGTAAATCAGTAAATGCTGCCAAAGTCATAAATACTTACGGACGTTGATAAGGAATATTGGGAAGGGAATATGTAATTGGAAGATACATCTTCAGCATATTCTCACAGATGTTCAGCAATAGCAGATCTTCTCACATACACAGTCAGAACCTTTCGGTCTGTGTAACGACTTCTTCAGAGTCACACAGTTAGAGGCAATAGTCCAGAGTCCTCGGTAGCCGTGCCTCAGAGACACCTGCTCCAACTCCTTTGTACAGAGGCATTGAGGGCCATGGTATGGGACGTGAATCACACGCCAGGTGTCTTAAGAGGAGGACACTACAATAGCTAACTCTCCTGTAATGTTACTATGTAGCAGGAGTTTTTTAAAGGGCTCATATGCATTAGCGCATCCAATATGGTTTTTATTACTCCTATTTTCCCATTAAGTGATGAGCCACCTAAAGCTTAGGTGACCTGTTTGTGCCCACACAACTAGTAAGTTCCAGAGCTGGGATTCAGACCCAGGCATGCTGGCCCCGGGGTGTGTGGTCTTGCCAATTATATACGTCGCTAGTGAAATTTGTCAGCACCTGTTTCATGTAGCAATATATCTCTGGAAGCTAAAGAATGACCGAGATGATTTTTTCTTAGTCCTATTGACTTGGCTTCAGTGCTATTTTGTATTGAAATGAATAATCAAATGATTTATTCCATTGACAAATATTCAGTAGTATGCATTAATGAGAAGTTGTATTACCAACATTTTTTCTCTAAAATACTAATGTTAAATTCTGTATGAAATATATGTAAGGGAAGTTACTCCATACAGCAAATGTGTATAATGCATTAAAAATTAAATGACATTTTACCCATTTGTTTGGGTCAATATACAGTTCTGTATAATCGCCCAAAATTATGGGAGAAATGGAAATCAGAATAGAGAAGCAAATTCACGTTTATACTAATAAAACATGTTTTCCTCTTTCCTCTAGCCAAATCTGAGGTTATGTATCATACTGCAGAATCAGTATAGGTATTGTTCCATGGACTCAGAGGAGCCATGTGATCGGCTGTAGTGACAGCTAGTGAGGGGCTGTGGGAAGGTGACTCCTCGCCCACGCTTACTTACACGGCACCAGGGCAGTCCGCCAGGAAACATGAGGCTCACACCCCATCACCAGACCCTGGAACCCCCGCGGGAGCCACGACTGCTGACGGAAATCACAAGTCAGAACTGAGATTTGCCTGAGCTGACCCGTCACTGTTTAAATAAACATGTCAGTGTAAATGGAAACACCTCCACCCTATGCACTGCTGGACGCAGGCCTCCGGCGGCTCTGCACATCTTGCAAACAGAAGCATCACTGCTTTCATTCTGATGACCTTTTAGGCATCGCTTGCATAGGAGATCACTGGGAATGAGAGATCCCGCCTCTTCTCAGGGCAAAGGGCAGGCTTACTGCCTTTTAGAAAAGATGTGGGTTCCCCACGTTTAAGGGGCCTCTCCCACAGCATAACTCATGGCACGTGAAGGTACTTCCTGGCCCTCCTCACGGCACCCAGGGGAACTGGGGCTCAGGGAACCGGCACAAGGAAAAACAGAGGCTATTTGGCCATGGCTACTGCTGCAAGTAAATGAACTGTCCTTTGCCTGCAGCCCAGGAGCCATGAGGTCATAGCCAGACTAACTTGTTAGCCTGCAAGTAGGAAACATCTCAGCCCTTCACAGTTCTCAACAACCTCCCCCTCATCCCACCACCCACCCTGGAAATGCGAGCAACGTGGAAACCAGGTCCTGCTTATCTTGCTCGCTGCCATACTGGCAGAATCTAAAATATTGCCTGTTCCCAGCAGGGGCTCCATAAATGTCTGTGAAATGATAGGAAAGGGTAGAGCGTTCTTACTGACTCACGTAAAACTGACCAAGGACCAGCAGTGGCACCAGGTCTGTAGACTTCTGTACAATTAAATCCATTTTATATTAGACTGTTTTTGATTGTTTTTATATTTCTTCTAAAATCCACATTCTAATGATTAGGTTTGATCGTCTGTACCAAAAATTCACATAAGAATGTGGAACTCTCACCATATGACTCATTATTTAACAACAGCACTGAGTTGCCCACTTAAAACTGGTTAAGATGGTAAATGTTCTGTGTCCTTTACGACAAGTAAACACTTAAATTATTTTTAAAAAGAACGGAACATCCCCAAGAAGCAACCTCTTTAGTCCTGACCCCCACATACCCAGGCACCATCACCTGCTCTGCTGTCACCCCACCTGCACCCCTGTGGCCCGCCAAGCCTTTATAACAAGGAATCGCTCCCCACATCCCCCTTAGGGCTAAAAATTCATCCTCATTTTTCCGTCGGTCACTGCGGTCGGACCTCACTAGCTCTCACCCTTTTCCCTGTGGAAAACTTGGAATATGGGAGGCACGGAAACTATGGAATTTAAAGATGAATGTACTTGCACGTTAAGCAGTGAAGATAGGCTTTGCGCTGAGCAGTACCACCGAATGAACCAGTGCTCACAGGGACAACAGCAGCCTGGGAACAGAGAGCACGCAGCTCTTGATCCGTGTCGTGACCAGTAGGCAGGAGTCTACACGGGAAAGGCCCTGGGCAACAGGGAGAACGAAGGTGATGGCTCAAAGAGGAGCCCTCAGCAAGATCACTGCCCATTTCCCAGGGCGCGAGCTGACCACCACTCCTGTAAGTACCAACACTGATGGCATGGGACAAAACGAAAAAGTCCAAAGCAGGCCACCCTGTCGCTGAGCCCACGCCCCCTGGACGGATGCCTGGCCCCTCCAGGCCCTCTGGGAGTGCCCCAGGTAGACTCCAGGCTGCTGTGGCCAGGAGCCTCAGGCTGGGCGTTTAAACAGCCGAACTTTATTGCCTCACAGTCTGGAGGCTGGCAGTCCAAGCCCCAGGTGTGGGCAGGGCTGGTTTCTCCCGAGGCCACTCTCCTTGGCTTGTGTGTGGCCGTCCTCCCATGTCCTCACCTGGTCACCCCTCGGTCTGCGCACTGGCTGTGAGCTAATCTCATCTTGAAGGCACCTGTCATTGGATAGGACCTGCCACAGGACCTCATTTTACCTTAGCCACCCCTCTAAAGGCCCTGTCTCCACATACAGTCACATTCCGAGGTCCTGGGAGTAAAGACCCCAACATATGGACCTGCGGGACACAGTTCTGCCCATGACATCCCCTTTAGAGTTCTGAGGGGCCCCAGGGCCGGGTGCCGGCAGGCCCACAGCCCGTCAGAGCCTCCCCGGTAAATCCACAGAGGAGTTCTTGCTTCCTCTGGAAGCCAAAGAAAAGAAAAAGAAATTACATTAAATAAAAAATAACTTAATGGCTACAAAGGTGAATTTTTCTTTACTGTTTTGAATATTTCCTCTTTTCTCTGTTTGGAACTATGATACGTAGGCCTGGAGTCTTCCCTGGAACTGACCTCCTTTAACAATCTCTCCCGGGATCTACCAGAGGCAGGTGGCCTCTTCTGTACTCAATACAATAAATACAAACAGTTCCCGTGCCCTGCAAATGTCACCAGCTTTTGTGTCATCCCTAGACATAAACAGATATAAGCCTAAACGACTGCAGATTTTGTTCATGGCTGTCTTCTAAAATGATTTGGATATTGAATGGTTCGTGTAAAAAATACTGTAAAATAAAATCTGTCTTGATTAATACAGCATTCTGACAGAGGAATGCAGGTTTAAACAAAGCAACTTACTGAGACACTTCATGGAATTGAAGACACACAGGCCCAGCTTTAGAGATGATATCATTTGCTATCAGGATTAGAATAGAAGTCAGGACAGCAGAGCCATTTTTAAAAACAGCTTGTAATTACATGTATCACTTAAAGCAGATTTGTGTTCTAGCTAATGAATTTACCAGTTCACAAACATATTTTTACTAGACTGCTTTCATCTGGGAAGGCACAGATAAATAAAGGAAATTACTGATTTTTTTTCTCTTCACATAACAACAAAATGTAGCTCAGTCATTTGAAGGGTTGGGTACACTATACTCTATATTTTCTATGATGTAAATTAATTATGTAAAGTGCCTTAAAAATTATACTCATGTTTCTTATAATACTGCATCTTGGGGTACTAAGTAGTTACAGGAGGAAAGAGAGAATTTGAAATAGCCACATAATCTCTTAGCTCCATTTGAGAAATTATGCAAAACAAAAAAAAAGTGCTTTTAAATGTGTTATTGGAATATAAATTCTTAAAATTAGTCTTCTCATTCAATAATAAAGCATTTCTACTGCATTTGTAAATAATTTGCAATTTTACCTGCGGGTGGTGAGGGAGCTTTGCAAAAGCTCTGAGACTTCCAGCCCCTGACCTCAGCACCCCACCCTCTCATGGTCCCCTGAATTGGCTTCTTTCCCTCCATTTCACCCTAAAATGTATTCTGGTCTATCTTAGGTGGCCCTCTCTCTCGCACCCTTCCTGAAGGTACCCTAAAAAGCGAGATCTTTTGGGGCCAAGCAGAACCCCCATCCTGCCACTAGGCAGCTCTGGAACCTTACTTTAGCCGAGGAGCACTTCAAAATTTCAATATCCTCACCTATAAAATATGCACAGTAAGACACTTCTCAGAAGCTAGAGAGTCCTTCCCTTTTTAAAACCTTTACATGCACCTTTCCAAAGCCCCCACAGGATTTGTTCAATACGTCATCTTTCCATTACTTGGGAACTGACCACCCCCTTACGAACTGTCATAAATGTGTCACTTCCTCCACCTGCTTTGCTTGCTCCTGACCCCATGTCTGGAGGCACCATCACTGCAGAGACAGAGTGAGGGAAGCCAGTCAGAGGGGCAGCCACCACAGGGCACATGTGTTTCATAGACACACGCATCCCCAGAACAATTGCTACTCTGCACAGAACAATATTTTTCTTCTTCCTCTGACGGCATCTCCAAACCCATCTCTTCTTTGTATGTTGTCCCTGATAATCACATTGTACAAAAGTCTGCCCGTTGGCTCCTATGCAAAGCAAACTTCTCTTTTATTATATCTCATGCTGCTTTGAAACATCTTGCTGTGACACAGTCATAATAAATCTCACCATCAAGGATGCTTCTCAAATGTTAGAATGACATTAACCACATCATCAAAAATGTTAATATACAGAAAGATGGATTTGAGCCATTCACAAAAGCCCATTTCTCTGAAGTCATTCGAACATGTTTTTATTTTCACTCAGCCTTCACGTGATCATCCACGTAAGCCGCACCCAGAGGAGCTCCAGTGCCCACAGGGCAGGCCTGGGGACGGTCTGTGATGCTGTGAGCCTCTGCTCTCGTACCAGGTGGAGGAGACAGAGCCACACAAGCCAACAGGCAGCCACGCTGCAGCCAGACCTGAGAGAGAGCCCCCAAAGACAGATCCAGGCCCCTCAGAAATGGAGGTTCCCAGCAGATGGTTTCGGGAGGGGCCGACACAAGCCCCCAGCATCTCAGGACACTCTTCTCGGCATCCCCCCCACAGCTCCTGCCTGGGTGCTGGCTTCGCCGTCAAACAAAACTGACCCTTTGCTGCAATTTAAGAAATCAAGTGTGTATGTCTAATTGCTCCGGTAATTCGTGCCTGGTCATATGCCAAAGGGAGCCTCCATGTAGGTGCTTTGGGTTCATCTCTAAAACTGACGCCGCTGTCCTTACTTAATGTATCAGGCAAAGAAAGAAGTCCTTCCGCCCACAACCAAGTCTGCCTGAAACTTCCTCAGAGCTTGTGATTGAGGATGAAGAGGCCCCGCTGAGCTGTGGCCTCCGCTCCGCCATGGAGAGGCCCTCGGTGGAGGGTCAGTTCACAGGCAACCTTATCCAAAGGGCTTAGTTATCACACCAAATTACTTCTTTAAAAGTGAGTTTGGGGCATGAACCCCCAGCAGGGTGCCCAGCAGGAGTCCAGGGCAGTGCACAGAGCCGCTGCAGGAGCTGGTCCCGAACGGAGAACTGATTGGCCCGGGAAGTTGTCATCCCTGAGGCATATCTGAAAAACGGTCAGTCACTTTGAGACCAGCCGGCTGAATAATGGAAACTGCTTACATCGGTGCACTAAGCAAAATGCAATGACCTTTGAGAAAATAAATTAGACTCTACAGAAGAAAGGAATATACTAATATTCTAATAGAATTAATTAGTCTAATAGTAATTCTAATTAGAATATACTAATAGAAAGAAAGTTCTGACACTATTAACCAATATGTGCCGATGTTATTAGACACAAATAAGGTGACTCACATACCTGGCACCACCCAGGGTACTTTATAAAAAGTATCATATACAGTCTTTCAAACTCAAGACTAGTTGAAATGACCAGAAGGTGTCTCAACAGAGATTTGAAGAGCAAAAGGTTTAACTGCAGTACTTTTGAGAGGATCACAAGTTCCAGATGCCCACTAGGAGCCACACTCTAAATTCTCCATCTGATGGAATTTCCAAACTGAGGTGGGAATAGAAGACGACTTCGGTGTATATTTGGATGTTCTGGAGCTCTTTACGTGACACTGCCATGTTTTCACACGGGTGTATTTAAAGCACGCTAGGCAGAGGCCTGCGACTTTTCGGGGTTTGAGGCTGCTGGTGAGAGCTGCTACGTCCCTGCGCTGGATCCGACGTGGCACAGGGAGAGCCGGCTGTCCACGGGGGCTCGGGGATCTATTCTTGAATGAGGGAGGGCAATACCATCTGGCCCAGTGCGAGACTTGGCAGTCTTTCAGAGGAGAGGGGTGCTGAAAGGCCGACTGCTGCACCGGCAGGGACACAGGAGTTCCGACGGGAGAAAGCAAGGGCAGGAAGGAGGCGCCCTGCTCAGAAAAACACTTCGCCAGTTAGAATTTCATTTGCATTAACATTCTCCTTTTAAAATATAAATACTCCTCAAGGAGTCACGTTGATGAGCTCGGTTTCTGGCTTGGCACAGATGGTCTCACACGGAGAGGACTTTGCTCAGAGACTGGTGGGGCGAGCAGGGAAGGGTCACTTGAACACGAGCCACTCTGGAGGGAGCCAGACCTGGAGGGCGATGCTGGGGCCGGGAGAGAGCCAGGGCCGTGGGGCCGCGGGAGATGCCCTTACCAACCTTGCGATAGTTGCCGGCACAACCGGCCAGCGGCCCCTGCGGCGCATTCCCCGCGACTCCCCAGGCTCCGCGGCAGCAGAATGCCGACTCCCACACCCTGCTTGCCAGGGTTCAATGACCCAGGCTTGGCTCTCTCAGAACAAGTCACCCACAGTTCCTTCTGCCGGCCTCACCCTATGCCTCTGCCAGGTAGGACGATTTATATTTGCTTCAGCCACTCTTACTGGGGTAGTTTAGGAGTGAATGATTGAATTTCCTTGTGAACTAAATTTGGTTCCAAAATATGACAGTGCTAGAAATTTAAAATAAGTGAGAATCCAATCAGTGACTGACGCTCTTGTGACTTCTAACAAAAGTAGGCTGCTTATGTGTACATTTTTAATAAATGAGTCTAGGTTCTAGAAGGGGAGCACAGCTTCTCCTATACCCTTGGCTGGACGGTCTCTCCTCTCGGAGAAGGGCATCCCCTTCCGCCCGGCTCGCAGCTTCGGGAGGGATGCACATGGAGTGGCGACGAGGAAGGGGTCGCCTGCCTAGCCAGCCGGATCAGCCCTGGCGATCAGTGGGGTGACAGGTGTCACAGCCAGATCGCCCTCACTTCCAACAAAGAAGTCTTGATGCCCACACATTTAATGTTCTTTGAAAAATAAAGTCCTCTGCATAATCAAAAGCAAAAATGATTTTAGTAGATATCTAGAACCCTTTCCAGAAAGTTTAAGAACAGGAGATCAATAGAATAGGATTGATTATTCCAAGACATGGTGACTACTAAGGTAATATGCATTATCTCATGTAATCCCCATAGCAACCAAAAAGGAAATTGCTATTAGTATGCTCATTTTATAGATTAGGAAACTGAAGCTTTAGTAAAACCTGCTCCGGGTACACAGCCAGTAAATGCTGAAGCCAGGATTCAAATCCAGGCAGTAGAATGCAGAAGCCCACACCCCTAACCAGGGGTTGGCAGACTTCTTCCCTAATGGCCAGATAGTGAGTATTTTCAGCTCTGTGGACCATACAGCTGTGGTCACACCTATGCAAGTCTGCCATGGCAGTGGAAAAGCAGCCAGATGACATGTACATAATAGGCATGACTGTGTCAATAAAACTTTATTTATAGGAACAAGCAGGTGGATGACTAGATTTGGCCTGGGCTCTAGTACCTCAAGCCCTACCCTTAAACATTATTGTACAATTTTATTCTGAAAAAACTGAAATCATTTGGTCACTTCTGTACTTTGGACACTATTTGGCGTACACTGACTTCCTTAATAGGCTGTTAAGTAGCTCGAGATGATGATGCACTGAGACCAACCAGCTCCGCTTTATAAATGCTTTAAGATTTAGCAGTTACTGCCATTGGAACTATCTGTTGGGCTACCCTATAATTTCTCTCTCTCTCTGAAATAGAAACACAGAGGCTACATTTCGTACCTACACAGTCCTCTATGACTTGACTAGCAAGAAAACACACGTCGTCGACTCACACAGCTGTCCCACATACAGCATCCAGCGTGGTTCTTAGGGTGTCTGTGTCTCTAAATCAGGCGACAATGTAATGCAGTGTGATGATCCAGGACAGATGTGGGGATAAAGTCTAAGCTGAAAATATTCCTGGGGAACTCAAACTAAGATCAGAGGCATTTCCACCAAGGCATGTGGCAAGTTGGAGTTTGGAAAATGTGCTGTGTCTTGTACGATTTCAATGTCCCACCAAGCCCCCCACCTCTGACAGTCACAGAGGCAGTGGGAGGAGGTCAGGTTTACAAGGGGTGTTGACCTCGTTGTCAAGGGCAGTAGAGTAGATTCAGTTCCCCTCTGCTTCCCCTAGCCTGACAGAAGGAAAGAGCTTCTGCAAAAATCATGAAGCCGGCCCAGCGTGCTTCCTGCCGTTTGGTGTTGTGTGTGTATATCTCTGTTCTTCACTACCTCTTCTTTGAAGACGGTCGTGTTCATTTTGTTCAGATGCTGCACTATTTGCCTGAGAATCATGGGCATTCATGAGCACGTGTTCCTACTGACAAACTAGCAAAGACACTGTCCATTCTACTCCCCAACTCACCAGTTCCTAAATCACAATATTAGTATTCCAGTGTTACAGCTAGGTCTGTGGTTTTCTTCCCCTGATTCATGTCCTGTTTCTCTCTCCCTGCCTCTCTCCCTCTTTTCCTCTTAGTCACTACCTGGTTACCTTGTTTCTATAGCTACTAATAGCAGGGCTACCCTCGAGACTATAATGGAGTTGGCCTCTCTCATTCTTATTTTAAAGAAAACAGAAAATTGAGTACTTTAAAACTTAGTGAATTTCTGCTTTCTAATTGCTCTGCTTCTGATGGAAAATCTACTTTCCTGTACCTGATTTTATATTATTTGAAATGGGGTTGCCATCATATCCACATTTAGATTATGGGACAGATAAAGTTATCTTTTCTTGAACTGAATTCTGGGAAATAAACAATTATCTTCATTTCCAATGGGGAGCGATAGATAATAAACCTCACATGTATTTGCACGAGTCTTTTCAATACTGCTCTGAATGAAGAGAGAACGTGTGATATTCGCTTTGGCAATTTCAAATTCCAATTAAAAATTCATTTTTTTTAAAGTGCCACTATATGTATGACAAATAAAAATGCTTTTTTTTTTTTTGCTTGAAAGGCAGAAAATAGTTTAGCAAATTTATGGTAAAGCAAATTTTTTTCTATCACTCAATTCCCAGAGGGGCAGTAGCTACTCTTAAGGGAGCTTATTGCAGAAGATGGTACAACTGACATGCATACTGAGAAGTGGAGGAGGAAATGGAACACGTCGACATTTCATCCTGGTCATACCAAGGCCCACTGACCCTGTGTTCATTCTGGATTATTAATTCACAACACATTAAACCTCGCTGTGAAGAAAGCTGTTAGGCATCAACTGTGTAGGAATAAAAGCTATTGACTTAGGCTTTCTATTGTACCATGGTTTACCAGACGGAACAACAACCTGGTCATACCTAAGAAATGGAACCGACCTTTGCTGAAAGACGCATCCCTGAATAAGTGTGCTCTGGAACACACTTAGCTGAAGCCACCCTGCCGGAGCGGAGGCCTGAGGGTGACGGGGAAGCATGATGAGAGCCGACCAAACCGCCTGATGAATATTGACAGACAACCACTCCAGAAGTCAAATTTGGGGATGTGATAATGGTCTTGCTTACAGGAAAGGTCTAAAGTAGCCCCCTGTCCTCTGCCAAATCCAACCATTACTATTTATTAAATAAAACATGAGTGTACCATTGATTTTAAATAACTGACATGAATTGAAGCTTTCTTCCTTTTGAAGCACAGGAATGATGAGGGTGGAATCCCACAAGCTTGAATCACGATGTTTTGAAGATACTGAAAGAACCAGTTATCAGGTTTAAAAATCAAGTGGCCACTGTGGCTCATGTGATTATAGATTAATGACACCAAAATAAAAAAAAATTCAAGTGGCCTCATTCACTAGTATAACCAGCATACTGGGGACAAGAATAAACGGGTAACATTGTGTGGGTTCAATTCCTCAGTGGCCGAGGGCAAGTTGCTGAACTTCTCTGAAGCCATGTGGTCACATCGATAAAGCACACCGCATGAACACCCACGCCAGGGCTAAGGACAGGAATAAATGAGATAATGCATGTGAAAGTGATTGAAAATATTATTCCATCCTACTTAGACGTTATTGAAAGTTGTATTTGAAAATTGGTTTTTAAAAAGAATGCAATGATAAGGACATTTTTAAAAAGTGATGCATTCTAGACATGGTTTTCTAACATATCAAAATCTTCTCCATTTTTCCTAAGTGGTTTATAATACCTTAATTTAGCCTGGAAGAACTTATTTTAGGTATAAAAAGTACGACAAGATGGTGGTGTACGTAGCAGCAGAGTAAAACATAAAGCTCTAAAAAATATTACTTAAAAATGTGGATGCCCATTACTCCATGGGTCAAATCAACATGATCTAAACTCTCTCCCTACTTCAAGGGCCTCTGTGTATATTAAAGGACCATCACACGCAATATCATATTTTTTCTTATTTTATACACTGCCTATCCAAATGATTTTTCTATGTGTAACATTTTCAGATCTCTAATAGGAAGCTGATAGGATTATCACTGAGTAATTATATTGACTCTTTGCAGTTCTTCCTCCAATAACAATGGGGTGACTATAGGGCCACATTGGCCAATATGCTACCCACTAGCCTCACATGGATATTTAAATTTAACTTAATTAAAATTATAAAATTAGAAATTCAGATCCTAAGTCATACATACAATACCTAGTATATATTCACATATTCACAGTAACCCTATGAAGCAGATAGAATAAACCCTTTCAACAGAATAGAAAACTGATGTTTAGAGTATGATTTTTCCAACTCACACAGCTATTAAGTACTGTATATATCATTTAAATCTACGTCTACCCATCTTCAGGGATTTTTCTTTTCAACAATACTTTTAAGACATTCAAACTGAATATTATGGTCAGTAAAGTCTGACATACCTGCCTTCTAATCATGGATACAATCAAGATTTAAGTATTTCCTCATAGGGCAGTTGGCTAAGAACAAAATTTAGTGTAAGGTAAAAATTTAAGGCAATCAAACCCAGGATGCAGAAATAGTTCACAAACATATAGAATGCTAAATAGCAGGGTTCTTCACTAGCAGGGAAGTTTTCTTAACAAGTTTCCAAAGTTTATAGGATAATGCTCATGCTGACCAAAGGGATCATTCATTGAAGCTGAAAGTGAATATCACCACGGAGATCAATAAAAT